>NC_059331.1:139778413-140089194 GCF_018350155.1 Leopardus geoffroyi | reverse complement strand
TTTGTTTTCTAACATTTATTTCTTTTGAGAGACAGAATGTGCGCCTGGGGGCTTGAGTAGGGGAGAGCCAGAGAGCTAGAGGGAGAGACAGAATCTCAGGCAAGCTCTGCATTGTCAGTGTGGAGCCTGATATGGGGCTCGAACCCACGAGTGAGATCATGATCTGAGCCAAAATCAAGAGTCTGACACTTAACTGAGCTGCCCAGGCACCCTAGGATAGTTTTTTTTTTTTTTTTAGCTTTATTTAAATAATCTCTACACCCATGTGGGGCTCAAACCCATGACCCAGAGATCAAGAGTCACATGCTCCTTTGACTGAGCCAGCCAGGCCCCCCTTCAATATAGTTTTAACCAACTAAATAAAACCAAACCAGGGTTTTATAGCAGTGTAGCAGTATGCTATCATTGAGAGAGAGAGAGAAAAATGTCTTCTGCTTGTACGAGAACGTAATATTCCTAGGAGGATATGCAAGAAACTGGTAACTTTGGTTACCCAGTCTGAGAACTGGTAGCTGGAAGGGTGGGAAAGTTGAGGGTCTGAGGCAAGGGGTGGTCGGGGGAGGGAAGATTCTACCTACAGTAACCCTCCCCCTCACCCGCAGTTTTGCTATAGGCAGTTCTGTCAAAGGCAGTGCGGAAGCGGATGATCCTCCTGACGAATCTGCAGAAGGTCAATAGTAGCCTAACCTTACGTCAAGATGCTACCTGATTCACGTCCCTTCATCTTATCACGTACCGTGTCTCCTCATCACAAGAAGGGTGAGTACAGCCCAATAAGATGCTTACAGAGAGAGAGAGAGAATATTCACACAACTTTCATTATAGTCTGTTGTTAAAATTGTTTTATTTTACTAGTTGTTGTTAAACACTTTGCCTAATTTATGAATTAAATGTTATCATAGGTGTGTATATATAGGAAAAAACATAGTGTATAGGGTGTTTAATACCATCTGCAGTTTTGGGCATCCACTGGAGGGTCTTGAATCCTATCCCCTGAGGATAAGAGGGGGGGGACTATGGTATATCCTTTTACTACATACTCTTTTGAATTGTGAATCAGTATATATGTGTGGCAGACACTGTTACTAGCCTATCTCCTAATCATTTAACTTTCTTCGCGCTGGAAGAGACCTGATTTGGTTCAGGTGTTCACATTTTGACTTGTAACTCAGGTATATTTTGCTTAATTTGTGCCTATCGTTGTGTTTTTTACCCTTGTCGGGGGGCTGTTGAAAATGAGCAGTGGGATGTTGGTAAATATTTAACAACTGGCTCTCAAAAAAAGTCCTGATTTGTAGCAATCAACAATATCTCTGGTGTAAATACTCCCACTGTGACTGATTCAAATCACCGGGCTCATAAAATTCCCGAAAATTTAACAATTGGCTCTCGCGAGCCAATATGAGCTAGTTACAACACGCCCCTGAGAGTGAACATCTGATTGCTTCTGCCAATGAGAAATGAGGGAAATTATTCTGCAAATTATTTGGGGGAAAACTTTTATTATTCATAAAAAAAGATTCAGAAGAACAAAACAATCCTTTTTCTTCTGGCTGGTTTTTCCTAGCTTTTTATTATAAAAAATTCTTCAGCAAAGATGAAAGATTTTTATAGTAAAGGTATATATTTATCACCTGGATTCTACTATTAATATATTACTATGTTTGATTTATCCCATATCTATCCATCTATAATTCCATTGATCCATCTTGTTTCTTAATGCACTTCAGAGCAAATTACAGATGTCAATACTCTTCTCACTAGATACTTCATCATGTATAATATTAAGTAGAGTTCACTATATGTTTACAATTTTTTTCTTTTGAAGTAAAATTTGCAAATGAAATGTAAAAATCTTAAGTGATAAATGCATACACTGTGTAACCCAAATCGCCCCCAACATACAGAACGTTGTTCTTACTCTAGAAAGTTTCCTTATTCTCCTTCTAAGTCAATCCTTACCTCTTGCCCCAAGAAGCACCTATTCTGGTTTTTTTTCTATCATAGATTAATGTTGCCTATTCTACAATTTTATATAAATAGAATCATACAATATGTACTCTTTTGTGTAAAACTCTTTTCAGTCAGCATTGATTGGGCTTTTGAGATTTATCCACATTGTTGCATGTATCAGTGATTTCTTCCTTTTTAAATTAAGTAGTAATATTGCATTGTATGAATATACCACCGTTTGTGCACTCTTCTACTAGTGGACATCTGGGATTTTTCCAATTTTTGACTATTCTGAGTAAAGTTGCTGTAAACATTTTATACAGTCTTTTCAGAAGCCTATTTTTATTTCTCTTGAGTAACCACCTAGAAGTGGGATTGTTGGGTCAAAGGGAAAGTGTTTTAATTTTATAAGAAAGCTTTCCAATGTAATTGTAAAATTTTACACTCAACAAAAAATATATCCAAGTTCCAGGTACTCCACATTTGGCATTGTGGTGGTCGTATAGTGGTATCTCATTTCCTTGATGACCAATGATGTTGAGCACTTTTTCATGTGCCTATTAGCTATTCATTCTTTTAAATGAAATATTTATTAAAATGTTTTATCTGTTTGTTTAATTGGGTGGCTCATCTTTAGATCATTAAGTTGTAGGAGTTATTTATTTATCCTACATACCAGTCTTTTATCAGAAATACATTTTGCAAATGTTTCTCTACAGCTGCAAGTCTATAGCCTCCATATCCACTTTCTTAATGACTTTTCATAAGCAGTTTTTAATTTTGATGAAATTTATCAGTCTATTTTATTTTTTCAACGTTTATTTATTTTTGGGACAGAGAGAGACAGAGCATGAACGGGGGAGGGGCAGAGAGAGAGGGAGACACAGAATCAGAAACAGGCTCCAGGCTCTGAGCCATCAGCCCAGAGCCTGATGCGGGGCTCGAACTCACGGACCGCGAGATCGTGACCTGGCTGAAGTCGGACGCTTAACCGACTGCGCCACCCAGGCGCCCCAGTCTATTTTCTTTTATTCGTCCTCTCTAAGAAATGTATTCTTACCTGAAAGTCACAAATGTTTTCTTCCATTTTTCTTTAAAAGTATTATGGTTTTAGCTTTTATGTTGAGGTCTAGAATCCATCTTGATTTAATTTTAGAGTAGATATGGAGCAGGGGTTGAGGATCATTTCTTTTCCGTATGCATATTTAGTTTTCCCAGAACTATTTGTCAAAACCTTTCTTTTTCCCATTGGATTTCTTTGGTGCCTTTGTTGAGAATAAGATAACCATATAATTGACAGTCTATAGCTGGAATTAGTATGCTATTCCATTGATTTAAAAAATTATCTTTATTCTAATAGTATATTATCTTGATTATTGTAGCTTTATAGTAAGTATTTATTATTATTTTTTAAGTTTATTTTTATTTATTTTGAGACAGAGCTAGAGAGCAAGTTGGGGAAGGGCAGAGAGGGAAGGAGACAGAATCCCAAATAGGCTCTGTGCCATTAGCGCGGAGGCCACATGGGGATCAAACTCATGAACTGTGAATTGACATATTAAAAATGCCAAGTTTTCCGATCCATGAAGATGGTTTATCTCTTTATTTATAAATTATCTAGTTTCTCTGGGAAATGTTTTATAGTTTTAAGTGTAGAGGTTTTACATATTTTGTTGAATTTATGCCTAAATATTTCATGCTTTTTTTGGTCCTATTATAGATTTAATTATTTCTGAATTTACTTTTTTCATTGTTTCCTTGTAGTTTATAAAAACACAGTGGAGTTTTGTACATTCACCTCATATCCTGTGACCTTGCTAAATTTATTAACTTGTGTAATCGTTTAGTAGATTCCATTGAGTTTTCTGAGTAATATCTGAGTAGTATCATGATCTGCCAATAAAAATAGTTCTTTCTTTCCTATCCTTTTGCCTTTTATTTCTTTTTACTTGCCTTATTGGAATGGCCAGTGTCTTCTGGATATTTTAGTGCTTTTATTTGTTGCCTAGAACTTTGGCAGCCATCTTGTAATATGAAGGAAGATAACTTGAAAATAACATGCTGGAGCTGGCAGAGCATAAATCTGCAGGGAACCTGCACCTTAATGACTTCATCAAACTACTGAATTAATTACCTATTTCAAATTTACTTCCAGACTTTTGGTGAGGGGAGGTAGAAATCATTTTTGGAGGTAGATTTAACATAAAGCTTAAAAATCAAGGTGTTTCTTGTGCCCAGGGGTTCTGAGACCTGGAGAGTGGCCTAGCAGTATTGAATTTATAACTGGACATTTTTTTTGCTTGAAGAGATCCTCAAAAATGGTAGAAGCCTCAGGTTTCGTAATGCTTGAATCTGCCTGAGATCTTCCATTGTTGAAGCCATTTTGAGTTGTGATCTCTGTTATTTGGAGTGAAAAGCATCCTAAAAAATAAAGAGGAAGTATGGCATTTGTGTCCTTTAGCATCTTCTGACAGAAAATAAATTCTGTTGTTTCTTTGTTTTTCCCTCCTTCGTCAGAGCGTATCTCAAGGTTGGGATCGCTTGCCAGATATCATCATCATAATATTTACATTTGAATCAGAAAGTGGGGCCTCTCCCCTTAAGAAATAGTGACCCTGTGTACTAATTAGGATTTCTGAGGACAACCCACAAAACTGGATTTGTAATTCTGAAAAAAAAAAGGAATTTATTGAATGGAAATTGTTTGTTTCACAGATACAGTTGCTTACAGTTTGGATCCCAAAGCTTTAAGTGGAACTCAGAAACAGAGTGAGGGAATAGCCGTGATCCTGCCCAGGATGATGCCACAGACTCCCTTGCTACTGGATACTAGACAGCAGCACAGCCATGGGGCCTGGTGCTAATATCTCAGAACAAAGAATTCTGGCCAGAAATACTGCACTGACCTTTCAGAGAATGGTGCTTGGATGTTCTCTGTAGTCATCCTCCTGAGCTTCCCCAGATTATAGTTTCAAGGCTCATTACAAAGTCTTCAAAAATGAGCTACAGAACATCCTTTCTTTCTTCCCCCATGGCGACATTCTATGCAGGCTGGTAGTGTAGGTTGAAGAGTAGCATTTAAAGGAGGACCTCTGTAATGAAATACAATATTTTTTCCTACTTGGCTACCTGAAATGCCTTCAGATTTTTTTTTTCTGAAAAAATTTCAGTAGGGGCACTAAAAATGATTTTCTTTGCTTCAGGAGGAATTTAAAATAGATTACTAGAACATATAAATACAATAAGAAAATAAAGTCTAAAGTTAACAGGTGAGAAAATGAAGGCAGGAAAGATGAAATCAAGCCTGGACTGGATTTAGGACACGAAACTGTGTTGGCAGATCTTGTCAGTTTACTGGCACTGAGACACAAATTATGTTTTACGCTTTCGAAAAGCAAACATGAAAAGGGAGAAATCATCAGTGGTGTGATTGACTGTACAAAGATTTGCTGCAAAGAAATAAAACTGTCCTAGGAGTGAGACGCAGCAGAAATCTTTACACCAGGTCTTCCTAGAGAAGACACTGACAGGATGGAACGAATTTCATCCTCAAAGATTTCCATACAGTAAACTTTGAAAAATTGTGTCATATAGATTTGCTTAGCCTGGGCCACTGGTGAGCTATGAAAGTAAAACTTAACAAAAACAACCACCGACGGGCCTAGCAGTTTGGGTCAGGAATTCAGTTCTTCATTTTTTTCCCCTAACAATAGAGATTCTATGGGTATAGTTAGACTGTATTTCAGGTACTTTTTCATGAATGTTGGGTTTCCTCTAATGGAGATTTAAAAATTTTGGGGCATCACCAGTGAGTTAAGGTAATATAATCTGGGATATAAATTGCTGAGTAATCAATAAGCAATGTTTTAAAAATCAACAGAGATGGGAGATTGAATCAAAATCCCATTATGAAAATTGAGGAATCAGGTTAGGTTATGTGCCAGAATACATTGCTATACTACAGTGGTATACAGGAGGTCTGAGGGATACCTTTATATAGTATAGGGCCAAGATTCCTGGAAGATGTAATTTTGACTTTGCTCTTACCAACAATGAATCATTGAAATCTACGGGCTTTTTTGTTCGTTTGTTTTGTTTTGGTTTTGGTTTTGTTTTTTCTGTTGTAGGGCAGAGTTGCAATGAGTTTAGCCTGGAGAAATTTCACAGCAGTTGTAACCAAATACCTCAACCATAAAAAACCACCACCACCACCACCACCACCACCACCACCACCACAACATCCCAAACCTCAGGTTATTCTATAATATATAACATTGTGTGATGTAACTTTGCTCATTGACAAACTTTTTCCAGGATAAACTGTAGCCAAGTAGGACAGTAAGTTGACCATACTGTTAGTTTGGGAGGCTGTACATCCTCACCTTGTAGCAAGTTGTTACTGTATAAGGGAGAGAAAACAAGTCTTTATTTTGCATACCTACCACCCAGCATGACCCTGAAGTTTGGGAATGAACTTAATGGGTTTGAGAGTCCTGTAACTTGTTTTAACATAATTTCCTTTCCATAAATTTAAAACACGAAAAAAAGATCAGTAAAAGCCCACAGAAAGTTTTTAAACAGTTTTATTGAGGTATAATTTATGTATCAGACAAAACACCCATTTAAAGTGTACAACCTAGGGTGCCTGGGTGGCTACGTGGGTTAAGCATCCACATCTTGATTTTGGCTCAGGTCATGATCTCATGATTCATGAGATCGAGCTTCACATTGGGCTCCACGCTGACAGTGCACAGCTTGCTTGGGATTCTCTCCTCTTCTCTCTCTGCCTCTCCCCCATTCGGGTGCTCTGTCTCTCAAAACAAAAAACAAAAAACCCAACAACTTAAAAAAAAAGTGTATAACCTAATTTTTAAAAGAAAGCCCACAGAGTTGTGCAATCATTACTAAAATCTAACTTTAGAACACTTTTATCCTGATTTAGATATAGATATATAGATGTAGATATTCTGGAAGTCCCAAAAACGTTTTTTTTTTTTTTTGTGTGTTATTCTTAACAAATTTCTTCACCAAGTCGAAGGCGGAATAATCATGCCTAAATCTTTTGCCACATCCTCTGTCATTTACCCCATAATTCCCACACTGATATTCTCTTAGCTTCTTCAATGTGAAGAGAAACGAGATGACATAGCAAAGCCCTTCCCACATCAGGGCTTCTGCTTCTGCTGTTTGCTATTTGTTCTGATTTAACAGTCACTCTTCTCTGCAGGAAGTCACCTCCTTACATTCGGCTTTTTGAATCTCAAGTTAAAATATCAATTCCTTGAGGAATGAAGTTTTTCCTGATTCACTAAGGCTACATCAGCAGCTCCCTTATAGTTTCATAGCTTCTTATAATTTTTCCTAATAGCACTTATTGCAGAGTGAAGTGATACATTTCTGTGACTATTTCATTAATTTCTCTATTCCCCACTACGCTATAAGCTTCTAATGGAAAGGTTAATGGATAGTGCTGACTTTAGTACCTGTCACAGGGCACACAATAAAAACTGTGGAATTAATGAGCGAATGCATGTATTCTGTATTCTTTCTCTCTCTCTATATATATTCTATATTCTATATATATATATAGAATATAGAATATATATATATATATATATGATAACTGAACTGCTTTTCAGAGGTGTTTCCCCTCATGCTCTCACCAGCACCCTATCCAGCATAAAGGTTAGAACTAAAGTGACAGAATAAAAAGCATTTTGATGTCCTTTTATTGATAATGAGCTTGAATAGTTTCTGCATGTTCATTAACCACTTACATATTTGTGTCATCAGTACCTTGTCTCCTTATGTCCTTTGTCCATTTTTTGAAGTCTCATTTTCAGTAGAACTTCCAGCTTTTTGGGGCTTGCTGGTCTTGCCGAAGTTTCCTGAGGACAGCCTCTGCCAAAGGGTGGGACTCTTGCCTCTGACTTTCCTCCCAAACCAGCGGTGATCTGCAATCTTTTGCCATAGTCCATTTGGCCAGTCTTACTAGGACTGATGTTCTCCTGAGTTAGTGAAGAATCAAGTCAGGAGCAGCACGTTTTTCCCTGTCAGGCTTCTTTTATGTGTGGCTAGCTCTTTCCATCTGCATGCTTGTTTCTAGTTTCCAGCACATTCCAATTCCTGTCAGTCTCCTGCTTTCTGCATATTTGCATGGATTTGGGGTTTGCTGTTCTCTTGGTTTCTGTTGGAGTCTCTGCCTTCTGCCTCTCCTTCACTAAGCACCAGTCTCTCATGAGCTCTGCAGCTCTTTGTCTAGGCTTCTTGCTTCCTTTTCCTTGATTGGCTGCTGCCAAGAACCCACTTGGACAATAGCATTGGTGGCATTCAACCTTGGGGCTAGAGCAGAGGAAGCAACAATATATGATCATGGTAGGTACTGCATTGGGCAGGTCACAAAATCAAGAAACCTTGAAGAGGTATAGTCAAGGGTAATATTTTGTGTAGTATTAGTCTTCTATCTAATTAATAAATGTCAGTAGAGTCAATTCAATTAAAATAGTACAGTACAGGATAAATTCCTAGCATAAATATAGAGAAGGGCTTTGGATGGCGTCCTGTGGCTAGGCCCCACTTAAAAATTCTTATTTGGTTCCTCATTATTGGCATTTGGAATTGGTAGTTGTGGTTGAAAAATTAGTGATCTGAAATTCCCCTACTGTGAGTCTAGTCAGCATTGACTTCCGCTTTGGACTGTGCTCCTTAACTAGTCTTCCTCATGATTAGCAATGATCTCAGACCCTCTTTCAGTGCACGCTTCTCTTATTTAGGAAGTCTCAAATCTGCTTAGTTCTCACTTAACAGCGATCACTTCTGTGGCCTGAAGTGCTCAGAAATACTTCTTCCAAATTTATACCTGACTGAGATTAGACTCCTAAATAATACCAGGAAATTCTAGAGCAATATTATAGTACATTGATCTGCAGCTCTTGGGGAAAAGTTGGACAAGTGTGTCATTCTTTTTTTTTTTTTTTTGTAATTTTTTCAACGTTTATTTATTTTTTTGGGACAGAGAGAGACAGAGCATGAACGGGGGAGGGGCAGAGAGAGAGGGAGACACAGAATCGGAAACAGGCTCCAGGCTCTGAGCCATCAGCCCAGAGCCCGACGCGGGGCTCGAACCCACGGACCGCAAGATCGTGACCTGGCTGAAGTCGGACGCTTAACCGACTGCGCCACCCAGGCGCCCCAAATGTGTCATTCTTAATACCTTTATTTCATATATACTAGTTGAACATTTACTACTCTGGTAAATAAAAATTAGGGCAAATGTGAATTTTGCCTTTATAGAAATTTTAGCTTAATATTTATAGAATAGACTAAAATCGAGCATATACCTTGACCTATTCTGTGAAAGAAGTTTAATCAAAGGCTTATTTAATTGAATATTATTGAGTGCCTATAACAAAATGGAGATACTGCTGTGAATAGGTAAGACAAAAGCTTTTTCCATAAGTCTTATAAGTAAGGGAGAGGTTGTTTTTCATTTGGGGAAATCAAAGAGAACTTCAGTGAAGAGATAGTATTCAGGAGGGTCCTTAAAGCACAGGTAACATTTATCCATGTTTATCCACCCAGTCATTCATCTATCCATCCATCCATCCATCCATCCATCCATCCATCCATCTATCCATCTATTCATCCATCCATGCATTTAATACAGAGTCTGGTATGAAGCTCCCATCAAAGAAGCTCAAATTCCAAAGTGGCAAAAGAACCAGGCCCTTGGTAGAATAGACTGAGAATGTTTTAGAAGATATAGCTTGAATTTACATTTAGGTGGGTACTACTGATTTTTTCAAGGGACACAATTTCCTGCCTTTGCTTCTTTGGGGCCTGGATGCACCTCACTCCTGAAAGTGAAAGACTCCAAAAAGACAATTGCTGGAAGGATGTGGAGAAAAGGAAACCCTTCTGTACTACTGATGGCAATTTAAATTGGTGTTGCCAGTATGGAGGTGCCACAAAAAGTTAGAAATAGAATTAATAGAACTAATGACCCAGCAATTTCACTTCTGGGTGTATATCCAAAGGAAATGAAATCACTATCTCAAAGAGATATCTACACTCCTATGTTCACTGGAACATTATTCATAATAGCCAACATATGGAAACAACCTAGTGTCCATCAGCAGATGATGAATGGATAAAGAAGATGTTATATATATATATAATGGATACAGTGGAGTATTATTCAGCCCTCCCCCCCCCAAAAAGAGGGAAATCCTATTATTTGTAACAACATGGATGAAGCTAGAGGACCTTATGCTAAGTGAAATAAGCCAGAAACAGAAAGACAAATACTGAATGGTGTCATTTATATGTGGAATCTGAAGGAAAAAGTTGAATTCACATCAGCAGAGAAGAGAATGGTGGTTACTAGGGGCAAAGGGATGGGGAAAAAGGAGGGATATTGATCAAAGGGTACAGACTTTCAATTATAAGATGAGTACCTTCTGGAGACATAAGGTACAGCATGGTGATCATAGTTAATCATAATGTATTGCATACTTGAAATTTGGTAAAAGAGTAGATATCAAGTGTTCTCACCACACACAAAAAAGAGTAACTATATGAGGTGATGGGTATGTCAATTAGCTTGATTGTGGTAACCATTTCACAATGTGTATGTTTATCAAAACATTACATTGTACAACCTAAATGTGTACAATTTTGTCAACCATACTTCAGTAAAGGCTGGAGAAAAAAAAAGACAGACTCATAGTCAATGAAGGACACTACCAATGCTTTTGAGAAATAAGCAGCTTCTCAGAGGTGGATAAAAAATTGGCAGTCTCCAATTTCAGCCTTTCAAAAGCAGCCAGATAGTTTCTTACTACCCTTTCATTTGTGACATTAAACAACCAAGGCAATATGCTCGGTTAGGGAGAATACAGTTGCTGACACCCTTCAAGGCTTCCAGTGAGCTGCTTAAAATCTGAGACTTAAAACCATTTGATCCTGCTGCCTTCTCATCCCTGAATCCCCTGACACTCAAAATGCAGGTCTCCCCGGTCAATTTTGCTCTTATACAAAGTAATTGTCATCTTTCAAGCCATTCATGAATGCCATTGCTAACCTCTCTTCAATACACTTCTCTGAAACCTCTTTATTCTTTTTCATCTAGATCACTGCCACTCCAGGGTCTTGCCTCCTTCCCTAGTTAGCCTACACTTCACAGCGCGTGATGTCAGCCACTTCCTTGCCAGTATTTTCAGCATCCTCATCTTCTAATTTTACTGCAAGCCTCACCTTAAGCTCCAGTCTTGAATCAATTCATGTACCTGCTTGCTTTCTTACTGTACACAGGTTGCTAATGTGCTACTGGACAAAATCACAAAACTGTATATAACTGGTTTCAACCTCAGGTGGGGAGTTCTACCTCCCTGAAGGCAGAGCTTCTACATAAATTATTTGGAGTTCTTCTGCACGGGAGATTTGCCTTTTCTCCATTTATTTATTTATCTGTTTAAGCATTTATGTATATCAGTGTTGACTCATAGATGTTCACTTTATACTTTGAGTTATAATACGATTCTAGTTTATTTTTTTGCTCCAATTATTCCAGCTTTCGCAACTGAGATCTTTTTCAGTTGGCTCCTATGTCCCTTTGACATAACCCCATCACTGTCAGTGCATGTGCGTGTGCGTGTTCGTGTGTGTGTGTGTGTGTGTGTGTTTGTGTGTGTGTGTGTGTGTGTGTTTGAGTGCTTCCTTACATGCTGGCACTAGAAGATGTTCCAGGCTCATCTTATAAATTTACTGTCCGAGTCATAGATTTCACTGTTTTTCCAAGAATCCCTGGTTCTTTTTATTGGAGAATGATAGTAGAAATCAAGATTTGGTCACTAGGTATGCTCTTTGCTACTGGGCATTCATTGCCTCAGAGCTGTCAGAGCAGGGATATATACATGTGTATAATAACTGGCATATGTGTATATATATATATATAAATATAAATATATATATATATGTATGTATATATATGCACGTATATGTTTATGAAAACATTACATTGTACAACCTGAATGTATACAATTTTGTCAACCATACTTCAGTAAAGGCTGGGGAAAAAAGACTCAGACTCATAGTCAATGAAGGACACTACCAATGCTTTTGAGAAATAAGCAGCTTCTCAGAGGTGGATAAAAAATTGGCTATACACACAGACACACACACACACCTATATATATACATACATACATATATACATACATGTATACATATATATACATATATATATAAACATATACACACACACAAATATGTCTATGTATCTATATGAACCTAAACATGAGTTCATATTGCTGTCTCAAACTTCATTCAAGTAATACATGGATCATTCTAGCTCTCCTCTCTTTCTTATTTTTAATCTCCCACTCAAAGAGTGAGAAATCTCATTCCTACCGTCCACTATCCATTTACTTATTTGTTCACATAGAGTGGTTTCTGAATCGGTAACCTATACACCTATGGGGAAAAGCTTCATCAGCTAGAATATCATGCTTGTGGACAGTTCATTTTGTCTGACATTGTCCATTTATTTCCAACGTGACTTAGATAAGCAACTTTTATCTCATCCCTTCCAGTGAGGTTGTTTTACATATTTGTAATACACTTAGATCTTGTCCCAGTCTGCCTTCCTTCCTGGGATTCTAAGAACTTCTAAGTAACTTTTTAAAAATTTTGCACACATTAAACTTTACTCCTTGTGCTGTAAATTTCCAAGGGCTTTGGCAAACATATAATACCATAAATCCACCACTGCTGCACCATATAGAATTATTTCACCCCCACCCCCAAATCTATGCCTCATCTGTTCAGCCCCTCTCCCCTTGAACCTCTGGCAAAAACTCACTGGTTTCTAATCCATGGGTACACACTGTCTCTCCATTTCTTTAGATTTCTTTCATTGATGTTTTAGTTTTCCACACATGGGTTCTGCATATATTATGCTAGATTTATACCAGAGTATATCATATGTTGGTGTTATTATAAATAGTATTAAGAAACATTTTCAGGTTACAAATGTTCATTACTGGTGTATAAAAACACAGTCTTCCTTTTCACGTTGACGTTGTATCCTATGAACATGCTATATAAGCTTATTAGTTCCAGAAGTTCTTTGTTGGGGATTTCTCTATACACTATCATGCCATCTATCACTAAAAATATTTTTATTTCTTCCTTTCAAATCTGTAAATCTTTTTATTTATTTTTCTTGTCTTAGTGCATTAGCTAAGATTTCTGGTATAATGTTGAATAGGAGTAGTAAAGAGAACATCTTTGTCTTGTTTCCAATCTTGGGAGGAAAGGGTCCAGTCTCTCACCCGTAAATTTGATGGTAGCTGTAGATTTTTTGTAAATGTTATTTTTTTTAAGTTTTGTTTAAAAATTCTATTTAACTCATGTATGTATATGTTATTTATCAAGTTGAGACAGTTCTCCTGTCTTCCTGGTTTGCTGAGAGTTTTTATCACTAATGGTGTTTCTGCTTTCTTCCTAAAGCAGAAAATTGATGCTTTTTCTGCATCAATTGATATGTTCATGTGACTTTTCTTCTTTAGGCTACTGATATGGTGGATTAAACTAATTGATTTTTGTTTTTTTCAAAAATTTTTTAATGTTTATTTATTTTTGGGAGAGAGACAGAGCATGAATGGGGGAGGGTCAGAGAGATAGACGGAGACACAGAATCCGAAACAGGCCCCAGGCTCTGAGCTGTCAGCACAGAGCCCGACTTGGGGCTCGAACCTACAAACCATGAGCTCATGACCTGAGCTGAAGTCGGAGGCTCAACGGCCTGAGCCACCCAGGCGCCCCAAGAGTCTTTAATGGCTTGTAGCTAATATGGAATATTTTCTCTCAAAGCTTGGTATTTTGAGTTTCTTAAATTAGCCTCCTTGGGCTAGTCTTTGTGACATTCCAAAACAATACGGAATAATTGCACATAAAATCACCACCCTTTTAAATTACAAAATAAGACATTTTTATTCATTGGAAGTGTTCTCTGAAGTGATGAGCAAGTTCTCTATTGATTACAATATAGTGCCTATAAAGTTACAGGCTTCCTCCTATTTGTGATGACAAAGATGGACAGTTACAGGAGTTTGGTTTTTATTTTAGTTTATTTTTAACGTTTATTTATTTTTGAGACAGAGAGGGACAGAGCGTGAATAGGGGAGGGGCAGAGAGAGAGGGAGACACAGAATCTGAAACAGGCTCCAGGCTCCAAGCTGTCAGCACAGAGCCCAACGTGGGGCTTGAACTCACGAACCGCGAGATCATGACCCGAGGGGCAGTCGGACGGTTAACCAACTGAGCCACCCAGGCGCCCCAAACTAATTGATTTTTGAATGTTGAACCAGATTTGGACATTTGGAATAAATCCCACTTGGCTGTGGTGTTTAATTCTTTCTATACATTGTTGGATTATGTAAATACGAGTTAAAAAATCTCCTCCCTTAAAGGATCTTACAGTCAATTAGAGGGAAATAAAGAGATGAGCACATACTTAACTATAGAATCCAAGGTGGAGCATAGCAAGTGTTCTCAAAGAGGGGGAAATCCTACAGGTTTTCAATGGAGGGAAAAACCCTATCTGGCTTGGAGGAGTTAGGAGACACTGCTGTATAAGATGTGGCTAATGTAGTATCAGAATTTGAGACCTGGAAGAAACTTTTGATCATATAATTCAAGCCCTCTCCTTTTCTGATAAATGAGGTGGAACACAGTCTATCTCTCCCTAAGTAAGGAGCTGGGATCTGATCTGAGTCATCCCATCCTTATGTCAATAAGCTTTCCTCTGCCTCCCACAACCACCTACTAAAATAAGTCACATAAATCTCAACTTTTAAGTAGCTTATTTAGAAAATGAGCATGGCTGTTCCTTTGAATTTCCTCATTCCTTCAATAGAAAGAAAACTGGAGGCACTAGGTGGGTATGGAATTGCCTAATTCTGCAATTGTGTTCCATCGTGTTCTTGTGCCTCAGACCGAGAAAGCCAAACAAAGAAAACATAATCCCCATCTGCTACAATCTGTAGCTACCTTGCTCCTCCCTGAGGGAGGTGATTCCCGGCTGGTGCAGCCATTACTGTATATTCTCTGCACAGACTTGTCTTTAATGTGTGAGTTAGCTCTTTTTTCTAAACTTGGGCCAATTTCTTTCCCACAGAAAATTTACAGAGAAACTTAAGTTGAAGTTCACCTGTGTTTATTCTTTGTAATTTAAAGAGATAAAATTCACTTTGCCCTAAGGACATTTTAAATAAGGAATTTGTAATAGCTTATTCCAAGAAAGGCACATTCTTAAGGTTATTCAAAATAAAAACTGTCACTTTATATAATTGCTGATAATTGGGTTCTTTCTATCATAGCCATGTGCAACAGAGGATGGATATTTCTACTCATCTCATATAGAGAATTAATTTTCCTGAAATGATAATTATGATAATGAAGATAACAATGATAGTTTCTGCTATGTATACTGAATCTTCCAAGATGTCCAATACTTTCTATAGGTGATTTTTTAATTCTCTCAACCATCCCATGAATTAGGACTTGTTAATTTCATCCCCATTTTAGAGAGGAAGTAGTTTTAACTTAGACAAGGTAAGTAACTTGCCCAAGGTGGTGGAGTTATGAAGTAACTCTGCTGGTTGGTCTGACATCAGTTCTTTGGTTTTTACTGCAGTGATCTACTTACTGGCATTTACAGCCTCTCCCTTGTTAGCCTAAGTCCTTGGCTGGCACCCATCCCCCCCCCCCCCCCCCCCCCGCCCCACATTCCCTCTTACTTATTCACCCCAGTGGCCTCTGTGGCTTCCAATTATCCTGACATTCAAATCCATCCACAAACAGCCTCCTCCTCTACAGCCAACCACTTCCCCACATGAACCCTTCAATCCAGCTAAAGGAGTCACTTTTTTTTTTTTTTTTTTTTTCCCTCTCCATGTAGTCTCACCTTTGCTCAAGCAGCTCCCTTCAGCTGCAGTGCCCATTCCCACCTCCTCACCACCTGTCTACATTCTGGCTGGGTCAGCTGAAAAGAAAAATTTCCAAGGATGGAGAGAAGATAGGCAGTGGGTGGCTGAGCCCAAGGTGAAGTAAAATAATGTTTTCTTTTATTGATTTACCAATGTTTGTCTTTTAATTTCTGGAGAGCCTCAATTGCATGCAAAAATGTTAATAGGAGTTGAAGGTCTCTTATTCATACAGTTCCAATCTATTCTGCAAATAAAAAGCAGTGAAAATGATTCATATGTGAATAATTCCTCCAAACCTTTGCTTATTGAAATGGATCAGAGATAATTACCAGGTTGGAGAATTTGCATCCACACAATTTTCTAATCTCACAAACATAATTTTCTTTAGAATGAATAGAAAATATTTGCTCTTTTAAAAGCTGCTGTGAATGGTGGAACTGTATTCTTTCCGTATCTGCAGAAATGTGGCTGCACTGTCCACTGCTGCCACCCGTTAGAGCAGGGGACTTCTTTCTCCCAGCCGGCCTCCAGCGCTGTGGAGCTCAGATCATTTTAAATTCCCATCTGCGTTCATCTCTGGGTGGAAGCCTGTGTTTTCTGTTGGTCATTACATCCACAAAAAAGAAGTTCATGTAACCTTGTAGTTTGGGTGTTTGTAATTTCTTCTTCAAGATGACTTCACATGCACACCACTGGCCGGGAGACAAGGATAACCTGTCACATCCTTGGGGTTTATTAACTTTGAGCGTTTAGTGGAGACTAGGAGGAAATTTTAATTGGAGTTGCTCTGAGAAGGGGGTGGGGACAAACGCTTTTTGTCTGTGATCCTTCAGAACCATCTGGAATACACATGAGATTCGTTTTCTGCCATTGTCTCCCCAAAGCATCAGGCTGTTGTTCCAGGTGTGTGAAGTGCCAGTATGGCTTAGGTTTAATACTTGATTTTCATTATGCCCAACAGCTTGGTCCTTTATTCTCTGGGGATGTGTTTTCAATACCACAGGAGATTTCTTTATGCCCAACCAAATGAATCTTTACAAACAGCTCAACTGGTATAAGGCCTCAGGTGGGCTTAAGGGACCCACAAGAACAAGGTTTATGTGTAGGCACAGGGCATATTCAAATGTGGCATTATATAAAAGGCATTTTAAATTTCTCTATTCTGGTTTTTTAGAAAAACAAGCACCCTTCCTTCTGAGACTAAAGAACAGATTCCAGGGTTCCTTGAAACTATGTTGGAAAAAGAAAAAGCAAGGCATGTACGAGATACTGAGTAAAATAAATGAGGATATTGTGGAAAAAGAAAGGAAATAAAAAACAAAAATTTAATGTTTTTAAAGGAGCAGATGAGAAAAAAAGGTGACGTCTATAGATGAATTTCCAGGAATGGATTAGGTTTTTTTTTTTGTGTTGCTCCGAGTTAACACATTATCTTTAAAATGGAAAAGGAAGTCAGTAAACAAAATGAATGAACATTGCTACATATGGTAATATGGGTGAATGTTAGGAATATAATTTTAAGTGAAAAGTCCCCAGAGATTACATCCTGCATGATACCTTTAAATAGCCCTTTTTATTGTGAAATATAACATACTAAAAGTGTATAGAGATGCCCTTTTTATAAGTTTAAAAACAGCCAAACCAAAAGTATATGCTATTAATAAATACAGATAAACCTAATATCATTGTATGCAAAGGAAAGCAAGGTAACAATGAACTCAGGTTTCAAGGTGAGAGACAGGGAGATAGGATGGGCAAGGATCTCATGTGGATATCATCATCATTTTATGATTATGATAAATGATACGATTTTTTCATATCATTTTATGATTTTGATTATGATAAAATGATTATCATCATCATTTTAATTTTTGTTGGGTGATGATTTCATAATTGTTTGTTTTTAAAATCAACAAACCAACAAATGAACAACAAATAAAGGAGAACTTTTTATGTATAAATAATGGAAGGCTGTTATGGATTTAGGATTATGATTAAAGCAATTCTGTGCACCTGAGGTCCAGTTTTAAAAATCTGACAAAGGAAAAGGGGAAAGAAATATTTCTCCTTTGAGTAGCATATTCTAAGCATGGCTGTTCCTATACAGTATATTTCTTTCCCCCAGAATTGGTTATTAATTATTCTTCTTGCCTTTAAATACATATATGTTTATATATGTATATATTATTATATACATATATATGTATATGTATACACACATACATATATATGTATACATATATGTATATACATATATGTATGTATATATGTATATATTATATATAAACATATATGTATTTAAAGACAAGAAGAATAATTAATATATACATATATGTATGAATTCATATATTCACCCATATTACCATATGTAGCAATGTTCATTCATTTTGTTTATTGACTTCCTTTTCCATTTTAAAAATAATGTGTTAACTCGGAGCAACACAAAAAAACCTAATCCATTTCTGGAAATTCATCTATGGATGTCACCTTTTTTTTCTCAACTGCTCCTTTAAAAACATTAAATTTTTGTCTTTATTTCTTCTCTTTTTACACAAAATCCTCATACACACACACACACACACACACACACGTGTATATATATATATACACATACCTGTGAAGATTTCTCAATTCCACCAGCAAGTATTAGTCTCTTGGGAGATACTCTCCCCCTGCTGCAGAAAAATAATTTGTTGGTACATGTTTCAGGCAAAAGCGCCCTCTGCTTTCAGGTAGTGGTATGACACTCCTATGAACACCACCAGATCTGTAGTAGAGCTCAAGGTATAGGTAGGTCTCCACCAGAACTGAAAAACCTATGTGTCAAAATGCATAACTTGAATTTCCAAGCAGAACTAATATTCCTCCATGCATCCCCAAAACTATAAATGCAGAACTTTTAATCCTAACTTATTATACTGATTCTTTGTATTAATTGTTGCAAGTTGGGTTTCCTGGGAAGCAGATTGAATTGGAGATTGTTGTGATGTGATCTTGGGAAAAACATCTGTAATCATGTGAAGGAAGCAGGATTGGGCAGAAGGAGAAGTTGAATTGTGATGCAGTCATAAGAGAAGCCCCAGCTGATCCCATAGTGTACTAAATAGCTGGGAGAGTTCTGAAGAAATGTCTCCAACTGAGGCAAGGGGCCTGAGCCTTTGAACTCCCCTTCTCTAGGGGAAATCCACATCCAAGACTGCCTTTGGGGAGGATTTTCCTGATAATACCTCTCTTCCCCCCAAGTCAGGATATAGTGCAATTGCAGCCAATTTTTGGCTTGCATATAAATACTGAGCCAACCCATCTGTGAACTCAGCATGGCCTTTTCTCACCTCTGGACTATGGGTCTAAGGTAGTATTTGCGATAGGTGTGAGCAGAGGGGGAGGCATACTTGCAATAATAATGGATGTGATAGGAATCTGGATCATCAGCTCATGCAGTTATTTGTGCCCTCTGGTCTTGCTTATGACTCATCTCCGATGTACCACTTCTGTGTTACTATAGCCAGTTCTCTGCTGCAGATGCCATGGCCTTACTCCAGACCTTAGGTGTTTAATGTTATAACTCTCCTATGAGAACTTGCCATAACCCCCTACAACATCTCTTCTCATCACAGATTCTTCTAGGGTCTGTTAGATTATACAGCCAGGGCTAACTTGTGCTACAGCCATAGAGTCCTTTGCATGTCTGGATCTCATTACAAGCTGTCAATCTCCCATGTCACTCAGTAAATAGGTTGGAGTAGTATTTGCAAGTATAAAATGTGTTGTCTCCAGAGCCTCATGTGTGATAATCCTGGTGTAACTCAGACCACTGAAATCCTAAACAAAACAAAACAAAACAAAACAAAACAAAACAAAACAGAAATCTACTGAAAGTCTCCAACATACTAGCTGTGTTTGCTCAACTGATCCAATTTACATGATGCCATTGGTATAGTGGGCCAATGTTATATCATGCTAAATGTCAACGTCCAGATGGTCTAGGCCTTTTTGGACTATATTGTGACAGAGAGCAGGAATAATATAACCTTCAGAGAAGACTCTAAATGTATACTGCTGTCCATCTTACATGGATGTGAATTGTTTCTGGTCTTCCTTGAGAGAGATGGAAAAGAAAGCATTTGCCAGACGAATAGCTACATATCATGTATCTGGAATCATGTTAATCTGCTCTAGAAAGTATTTCATATCTGGCACCTTAATTGCAATTGGGACTACTGTTGAATTGAACTTGAAAATATCTACTGTCATTCTTCAGGAACCATCACTATTATAAGGACCATACAGGAGAATCAAATGAAAATGTGCTGAACACTTCCACCCTTGCAACCTTTAGATTTCTAAGGGTGCTGTAAATCTCTATCCTTTTTCAAGAGCAAGATATATGCAATTAATTAATTAATTAATGTGGTTGGTTGGTTTTCACTGAAGTATAATTCATTACAATAAAATCTTAAGTGTATGTCGTCCAGTGAAATTTGACAGTCGTGTGCAACTATGTAACCTAATACAGTCAAAATAGAAAACATTTTTACATCCAAAAATGTTTTCATATACCATTTTCAGGTTAATTTTACCTGCTTTCTCAGCCCTGACCCCAGGCAGGCATTGATCCACTTTCTGCTTGTATATTATATTTGGCTTTTCCAGGGTTTTATATAAATGGAATCATACAGTATGATTTTTGTTTTGTTTTGTTTTTGGCTTCTTTCTCTCACCATACTATTTTGAGATTCATTCATATTGTTCATGGTATCACTTGTTTGTTCCTTTTAAGATTGAGTAGTATTCCAGTAAATGCATATGTCATAATTCATTTATACATTCTCCTATTAATGGATACTTGAATTATTTTCTAGTTATGGCCGTTAAGAGTAAAACTGCTATTAACACTCATGTCAAGTTTTTTCGTGTGTGTGTGTGAACATATATTTTCATTTATCATGAGTAAATTTTTAGGAGTTGAATTGTTGGGTTATAGAGGAGATGTTTATCTTTTTAAGAAACTTTGTAAAGTGTTCCCCAAAAAGGTTATACTAATTTTTTCACTCCCACTGGCAATATATGAGGTATAGATCCTCATCAACACAGGGAACTAGCATAGTTTTGGCTTAAGCCACTCTAAGAGGTGTGAAATGGTGGTTTCATTCACTTTAACCACTTCCTTGTGGTTTTAGTTTGCATTTTCCTGATTAATGATTTTGAGCACCTTTTCACATGATGTTGGCTATACCTGGTCTTCTCTTACTGTCTCTTTAACCCTTTTGCCCGTTAAAATTTTTTTTAATAATTGATTTGTAGCAGTTTTTAAAAGTATATTCCAGCTATAGGTTCTTTCTTAAGGATATACTGTGAATATTTTCCCCAGGGGTTGACTTTTCTTTTCTTTTTTTTTAAGTTTTATTTATTTAAGTAATCTCTACACCCAACGTGGGTCTCAAACTACAACCCCAATATCGAGAGTCACACGCTCTTCTGACTGAGCCAGCCAGGTGCCCCAACTTTTCATTTTTTTTAATTGAAGTATAGTTTGCATATAATGTTATATTCGTTTCAGGTACAACATAGTGACCTGATAATTCTATACATTATTCAGTGCTTACCACCCATTAGTATAGTCATCATCTGACACCACAGTGTTATTATAATATTATTGACTATGTTTCCTATGCTGTACTCTTCATGTCCATGATTTATTTATTCTGTAACTGGAAGTTTGTATCTTTGAATTCCCTTTCTCCTATTTCACCCATTCCCCCACCCACCTCCCCTCTGGCAGCCACTAGTTCTCCATATATAAGAGGCTGTTTGTTCTTTTGTTTGTTTGTTTTGGCTGTTCACTTTTTCAGGTGTCTTTGATGAGCAGAATTTATTCTTTTGTGGTTAATGCTTTTTATGATTTAAGAAACCTTTTCTTACCTCAAAGTCACGAAGACATATACTCATATTTTCTGCTAAAAGCTTTATGAATCTAGCTTCTACATTTAGGCTATGACACATCTCAAATTAAATTTTGTGTATGGTTGCATGGAGGCAGAGGTCCATTTTTCCCACATGTTTATCCAGTTCCAGAATCATTTGTTAGGAAAAAAAAAACTTTTCTTTTCCCCCTCAATTGACATATGTGTGTTGGTCTATTCTGGACTCTCTATTCTGTTCCACTGATCTATTCATCTATGCTTAGGCCAACAACATTGTCTTAATTATTTTAGCTGTAAAATCATTAAATCAATGCAAATATTTTACTTTGTCTGTCTTTTTCAATATTGCTTTGGATATTCTAAGTGCTTTGCATTTTTATATAAGTTTTAGAATAAGCTTATACATTTCTATGAAAATCCTTACTGGAATTTTGACTGGGATTGCATGGCATTTGGAGAGACAGGAAATACAATATTGAGTCTTTTAATTCATGAATGACATATATCTTTTCATTAGTTTATGTCTTCTTTAGTTTCTTTAAGCAATACTATGTAGTTTTCAAGGCAGATGTATTACATGCCCTTTGTTGGATTTATTCTTAATTGTATGATGTTTGCTATTGAATTATAAACTTATTTTAAAACATTTTTAAATGTAATTTTAAAGTGTTTTGGATTACAGTTTTTGCATACTTTGATTTTTGCATACTGATCTTGTATTCGATCACCTTAAAAATTCATTAGGATTAGTAGTTTTATTACTAGTGTTATTTATTTATGTTTTATTTTATTAGTTATTTTATAAGTGTTTTTGAAGATTCATTTGGGTTTTCTATGTATGTTTGCATGTAGTTGGAGTGTAGCAATCAAGGGTTATACTTCCTAATATTTCTTTTTTCTTTCTTTTTTTCTTGCTTTATTACATTAGCTGGGACTTGCATTATAATGTTGAATGGAATAAGTGACAGCAGACACCTTTGCATTATTTCCAGTGTTAATGAAAAAGAGTTCAGTGTTTTGCCGTTATGTATAATGTTAGCTATAGTTTTCCAAGGATTCACTTTATCAGAAAGAAGTTTTCTTCTCTTCCTAGTCTGCTAAGTTTTTATGATGAATACATTTTTTTCTATTAAGGTGTCAAATACTTTTCCTCCATCTATTAAAATAATAATGATTCCCCTCCTTATGCTGTTAATTAATTGGGTGAATTACATAGATTGATGTAGAAATGTTAAGCCAACCTTGAATTTTTGGATTAAACCCCATTTGATCATGTTGTATTATCTTATATAGTATATATGCTGCTGAGTTTGATTTGCTCATGTTTTGTTAAGATTATTGTGTTCCTGTGTTCCTAAAGAAGATTATTCTGAATCTTTCATCTCTTGTTTGTGTCTTTTCAGGTCTAATTTCTTAAATTGATTTGGGAAGTATTCCCTCCTCTTACATTTTCTTTTTTTTTTTTTAATTTTATTTTTTATTTTTTAAATTTACATCCAAATTAGTTAGCATATAGTGCAACAATGGTTTCAGGAGTAGATTCCTTAGTGCCCCTTACCCATTTAGCCCATCCCCCCCTCCCAAGACCCCTCCAGTAACCCTCAGTTTGTTCTCCATATTTATGAGTCTCTTCTGTTTTGTCCCCCTCCTTGTTTTTATATTATTTTTGTTTCCCTTCCCTTATGTTCATCTGTTTTGTGTCTTAAAGTCCTCATATGAGTGAAGTCATGATTTTTGTCTTTCTCTGACTGACTCATTTCACTTAGCATAATACCCTCCAGTTCCATCCATGTAGTTGCAAATGGCAAGATTTCATTCTAAAATGGTTTGTGTGAGGTTAGAATTATTTCTTCCTTAAATGTTTAACAGAATTCACTGGTAGTGCTATCTGGGCCCGCAGTTATTTTTGTTACAAGATTTTAGTTGGAAATACACTTTCTTTAATAGATAGAAAGCTATTTGATTTTCTAATTTTTTACTGTCCACTTTTAAAAGTTGTATTTTTCAAGGAATTTGTTCATTTCCTTTATCCGTCAAATTCGTTGGCATGAACTTGTTCAAAATATCCACTTATTATCTTTTTAATATTTGTAGCATCTGTAGTGATGTCCCCATTTCATCTTCAGAAGGGTCCCCATTTCAGCCTTCAGAAAGCTATTAGTAATTTGTGCCTTCTATTTTTTTTTGATAAATCTTTACTAGAGGATTATAAAGTCAATTAAACTTTTAAAACATTTTGCTGATTTTTTTCTATTGTCTATTTGCTATCGTATTGATTTCCATCCTTTTTATTGTTTTCTTTCTTTCATTATTTTGGACTTAATTTACTCTACTTAAAAAATAAGTTTTTAGGCCATCTTGCGTCCCCACGTGTGTGCGCCTAATCTCAGCTGGTCCACCCGAGACCGCCTGAGCGCCAACCCTAGTCCCCTGCGCGCGGTCCCATTTCCGCCCCAACAAGATGAAAGAAACTATCATGAACCAGAAGAAAATCACCAACCTAAAAGCACAAGTGCGCATTGGTGGGAAAGGAAGTGCTCCCCGAAAGAAGAAGGTGGTTCATAGAACAGCTACAGCAGATGATAAAAAACTTCAGTTCTCCTTAAAGAAGTGAGGAGTAAACAATATCTCTGGTATTGAAGAAGTGAGTATGTTCACAAACCAAGGAACAGTGATCCATTTTAACAACCCTAAAGTTCAGGCATCCCTGGCAGCGAACAGGCCATGCTGAGACAAAGCAGCTGACAGAAATGCTACCCAGTATCTTAAACCAACTTGGTGCAGACAGTCTGATGAGTTTAAGAAGGCTGGCTGAAGCTCTGCCCAAACAATCTGTGGATGGAAAGGCACCACTTGCTACCGGAGAGGAGGATGATGATGAAGTTCCAGATTTTGTGGAGAATTTTGATGAAGCTTCCAAGAATGAAGCAGACTGGATTGAGCCAACTTCTGAAGAAGAAAAAACTTGAAGCAGTTACTGGGAGCTGCTATTTTATATTATGACTGCTTTCTAAAAATTTTGTTCATGGATCTGATAAAATCTAGGTCTTTAATTAATTTTTAGGCCCAAGCCCTTGGACACTGCAGCTCTTTTCAGTTTTTGCTTATACACAATTCATTCTTTGCAGCTAAATTAAGCTGAAGAAGCCTGGGAGTAAAGTTTGAAACAAGATTAATAAAGTTCTTTGCCTAGTAAAAAAAGAAAAATAAGTTTTAAGGTGGAAGCTTAGATAATTGACTTTATGCTTTTTTGTTCTAATGTAAATATCTAGACCAATAAATTTTTTCTTGAAGCACTACTTTTTGCTGTGTCTTGCAAATTTTGATATGCTAATATACTACAATCTTTTTTTTTTTTTTAACGTTTATTTATTTTTGAGACAGAGAGAGACAAAGCATGAACGGGGGAGGGTCAGAGAGAGGGAGACACAGAATCTGAAACAGGCTCCAGGCTCTGAGCTGTCAGCACAGAGCCCGACGCGGGGCTCAAACTCACGGACCGCGAGATCATGACCTGAGCCAAAGTCGGCCGCTTAACCGACTGAGCCACCCAGGCGCCCCTACTGCAATCTTTTAATGACCTTCCAGTACAAACTATTTTCTAGCATTATAATTTTTTCTTTTTGACTCATGGGTTATTTAGAAGTGTGTTACTTCATTTACAAATATTAGGGATTTTCTAGATGCCTTAATTTTTATTGATTTCTGATCTAAAGCCACCATGGTTAGAGAACATACTTTGTTATACATTTATCATTTTAAATGCTGACATTTAAATATTGACATTTTAAATAGTTAATTTTTTATTTTTATTTTTTTTAAGATTTTATTTTTAAGTAATCTCTACACCCAATGAGGGGCTTGAACTCAACCCCGAGATCAAGAGTTGCATCCTCTGACTGAGCCAGCCAGGTGCCCCTTAAGTACTTTAAATACTGACTTTTTAAATATTGGCAAATGGTCCTTATGCATTTGAAAATAATGTGTATTATGAAACTTTAATTGTGATTTTTTCCTCAATGTTAATTAAGTGAAGTTGGTTGATAGTGTCATTCAAATATTATATATCCTTAGTGATTGGGGAGAAGCTTAATTTTTCTACCAGTTACTGAGAGAAACCTGTTAAAATCTCCAACTATAATTGTGGATTTGTCAACTTTCCTCTTCTAATTTTACCATCTGCATTTTGTTTTCTTTTATCCCCTACTGTTATCTTATTTTTGATGAAGTAATGTTTTAGGACCCTAGTTTATCTCCTCTATTGTATTTTTAGCTGTATCTCATTTGACTTTAGTATTTTCTCTAGAGATTATGATACATATTTTGTCACAAAATATCTTCAAATAATAGTCTATTACCTCATGAGGAGTATAATAACCTTAAAATACAATGCAAGTATTTTTATTCCTTTTCCTGACTTCTGTTCTCTTATTCTTATATATTTTACTTCTGTATATGCTATAAACTTTACATTACTAATGTTACTTGTTTTTCTTTTTCATAATCAATAATCTTTTAAATAATCTTTTAAATTTAAAATATATATATTTTGGTGCTTTGTTTCCTTTCCTCATATCCAGTATTTGATAGCATTTTTCTTCAGTCTGAAATTCTTTTAGTGTTTGTTGTACAGATCTCCTGGAGACAAAAATCTTTCAGGTTGCTAATGAGAATGTCTTTATCTCATATTCATTTTTGAAGAATAATTTGCTGGATATGGGATTTTAGGTTGGCTTTTCCTTTTTCTTACAGCACTTTAAAATATTTTTCCATTCTCTTTTGGCCTTTTCCATTAGCTTTCTTATTGTTTCTGATGAGAAGTGATGCCAGTTTTCCTCGGTATATAATGTGTTTTATCTTCTTTCTGCTTTTTTAGATCTTTTCCTACGTTTGTTTTTCAGAAGTTTGGCTATGTTGCGCATAAGTGTGTGTGTGTGTGTGTGTTTTTCCACTTGTGGTTCACTGAAACTTTTGTATTCATGGGATGATGTATTTTTATCGCTTTGGGGGAAATTGCATTATCTCTTTGAATATTTCTTTTGTTCCATTTTCTTACTCCCTTACTTCTGGCATTCCATGTATATGTGTACCAGACTCTTGAATATTTGTGTCAGAAATTTAAGATGTTCTGTTTCATTTTTCATTCCTTTTTCCCTTTATATTTCAATTTGAGTAATTTTTATTACTTCTCTTTAAGTTTACTTATTTTTCCTCTGCCGTATCCAATGTGCTGTTAAGCCTATTGCTTGAATTCTTAATTGTGATACCATATTTTTCTTTTATAGTAATTTCTTTTAACTTTGTGTATGATTTTCATCTCTCTTCTAAAATTCTCCATCTGTTTTCACATTTTGTCTATCTTTTCCAGTATTTCTTTTAATGTTCATAATTACTTTAAAATCACTATCTTTTAATTATGGGCTATTTTACAGTCTGAGATATAGAGATAGCTATATAGAGAAAGAGAGAATCTGCTTCATGGTTTTCCTCTCTTGGTCATGAACCAGATTCTCTTGCTTCTTCTTATATCCTATATTGTTTGACTATATGGCCCAATATTATGTGTAAGAGAATAGTAGAGACTGAAGTAGATAATACGGCGATCCTTCTTCTGTCAGGTCACCAGTATAGGACACTAAGACTATCATATCTGGACTTTGAACTGAATCTGGACTTTGTTGTAGCTTCAGTTAAATTCAGTTCACCTCTGGTTTGAATTTTGTGTGGGGTTGTTTTGTTTTTGTTTTTGTTTTTGTTTTTGTTTTTGTTTTTGTTTTTTTGGCAGTATCAGAACTTTTCTTTCATCAGTGCTTGGAATCTGGGCTCTGCCCAGATTCTGGAGTCTTTGTGCTCCATAGCCTAGTTGCCAGCTTTTAGTGTTCCTGAAGAGTGCTTCAGGCAGTGTTTTTTGTTGTTTTGTTCGGTTCTGCCACATTGTAACCGATCTTTGGTATATAATCCTTGTGTACTTGGTGAAAATTTATGGGAAATGTTAGACTAAGGTAGATGCAGACTTGCTCTTGGCTGGGGACTCCTTGGGATTCCAATCCACATGTTCTGCTCTCAGAGGCTTATTAAATACAGGCTTTCCATTGTCAAGGCTGTATTCCTCCTCTTCCCAGTGCTCTGCCAGAAGTAGAAGCATCTCATCATTTTCTGGTTTTTAGTTTGGTTTTAGTTTTTAGTTTTTAGTTTTTAGTTTACTTTGGTTTGTGTCCTAAGCCCTCTCATCAGTTAAATAAAGCCATGATTTAGGTTTTTGGTTGTTTTTTTTTTAAGCTTTTTTTAGCTTGTTGGCAGTAGTGTTGGAGTAATAGTCTCATTACTGTATATATTCTAACTGGAAGTGGAATTCTCTCGTTTATTCACTATCTCAGATAAGGTAAGGCAAGATTCAGAAGCTTCCATTTGGTTTCCTTCACTGCAACATCTCTTATCCCACATGTCAAGGAATTAATGTGTTAATTCTGCCAACCACTAAGTATATTCATTCATGGCCCAGAAAAATGACCATTAGATGACTCTATGAATTAACTGGATCCAGTGGATCTACCCAGAATCAAATCTAGGCCAGAAAACCATTTATTATTTTGTTCCTATATGCTTTCACTTTAACAATTAGGCTCTAATGGCACGTCAAGTCCCTGGGTATCAATTTCAACTTAGACTGTTTGTCCAAGAGTCCTAAAATAAAACAAAAACAAGAAATAAAACTGTGCATTTCCTCTCCCCAGTTCACTGTTACCCAGGTATCTGGGGTTCTGAGCCTTTGGGGAAGGATTAGAATAATTAATATCATATATACTTGCCAGAAAGGCTCTTTCTCACGGCACTTCTCTCTAGGCTACATTATTCTGTAACTCTTTCGAGTGACAATAAAATGGAAAATTGAAGGACACCAAGAGACAGAACATGCTAATGATCTTTTCAATCCATTTATGCCCTGCTAGATAGAAAACTGATCAATACTGAGATGTTTCATTGTTGCTTCCAGTCCTTTGCCTGAAGGTAGGATTCTTCAGTTATTGAAGAATTCTGGGCCATGACTTCTCATTACCCTCTCCTTATTGGGAATGGACCATGAACAGAGAGGTTCTTGAAACTTCCAAGTAAATCTCTTCTATATTGAAGTACTATCTCCCAAAGGAGATATTATGACCCCCTTTTTAAAATTTTCTTTGTGGTGCCAAATTCCAGCAAATGCTTCAGGTAACTTGGAATCTACTCATCACTCATTTTCTCTTGATAATTTCTACTAAACAATAGTAAGTTGTCTACTTACAATAGTAAGTTTCTTCCTATTCTCCAGAAGAAACACAAAGACTGGGTTTGCATAATTTCTAAACAAAGAGGGACTTATAATAGGAAATTTGCAAATGTCATTTATTCTTTTTCTTTGTTGCATTGTGTAGTCTATCTTCTGGGAAGAAGCCCACAAATCTTAAAGCGATGGACCCTAGTCTAGTTCCAATCTGTTAATTCCATCTCCTTCCCATGGGTGGAATGGTAGTTGTATATTGCGTATTAACAAATATTTAATGAGCATCTGCAGTCATCCATGCATTGTTCCTGGTGGAGGTACTTTGGTTAAAAGAGACAAAAGCTTTTATGGAGCTTACATTCTAGTGAGGGGAGGCAGTCAGTAAATAAGTTAATGTGTGAGATGGTATTAAGTGCTATGGAGAAAAATAAAACAAGAACAGGGGAGAGAGCTGCCGGATTGGAGCTGGTAGTGGTTATAATTTTAACTAGGGTAGTTAGAAAAGACTTTACTAAAAAGGTGACATTAAAGATTATCTGTGGGAGGATGTCAAGGAGTCTGAAAGCCCAACGAAGGGAATTTTTCAAAGCATCTCCCATTTCACCTAAGTTAGCAGCAAACTGAGGCCCAAATGCAGGTATTAGTATCCTTTGTCTCCTGTGCTTTTCCATTCTGTGACACTGTTATAAGGCCCTATAAGGGATTCACTGAAGCAGTATATCAAGTGATGTGGTGTAACTGTGAACTGTTGGCAAACAGGAGTGGCAAACAAATTAACTAAACAAGTCCTCATTGATTCCCTACTGTTCAGAGAAGATCACAGGTTCCCTAGGGATCTCAGAGAAATACACACTGGATTTCCTGCCTTCAATAAGCTGACAACATGGGGTAGGAGTGGGGGCAAAGAACAAACAGATCAAGCAGGTGTTTTGATGATACAGTCTGAACAGTGCAGGCACAGAACTACAACCAGGGATGTTCTTAGGGCAGTGTCTTTTGCCAAAATCCAAATGACGTTTTTCACAGGCTTGCTGTGAAGAAAGACAATTCCGTTCACTCACCTTTCAGCCTTGCTCACACACATGGATTATCATACTGTCAACAGCATAATCTAATAAGAAGGATGGCAATATATTGTCTTTTGTTAGCTGGCTGAAACCCAAGGACTGTGGTTGTTGAATACAGAAGGGCAGACAGATGGAAGTTTCACGCTGTCCTGTAATTGCAAAGTAGCTTTACCTTCGAGAGTCCTTTTCAGAACAGTGTCTATTACCTGTGGCTAAGTTGGGATGGTACATTTTAAAATAATATGGAATAGACCTACTGGTGAAATTTAATTGTTACCAATTAGATCTAGCAGAGGGAGAATTTATATCAAGCACTGTGACTTACCTAATTGGACTGCAGAATTGAAGTTGTCGTTATATTCAGAAAAGCAAGTACTTGTTTTAGATGTCGGTTTTTACACTGCATGGAAAATAGTGGCTAGAAACTAGGCATATATTGCCTCCCCGTGCTGTGTACCATGGTGCCAGAAGTAACAAATATGCAATTCAAAAGGTATTAGAAAGTAGTCCCAGTAAAAAGAAGAGAAATTCAGAAAGTCTAAGATCTATCTACTTTGCAGCAAACCAGGGTGTGTATTTGATAAAAAAAATTCCATTCAGGAAATATCAGCCAAACCAGTGATTGTCCTTATATTTTCGTTAAAACTTATAATATCATTAAAACAGCCTGGTGTTTGTCTTTGGTATCCTGAAGAGGACTCACTCGGTCTCAGTTGTTGTTGTTGTTTTTTTTTAATTTGTTTGACTTTACCTTCCTCAGTTTTAAAGAAAAAAAAATATTTACAATAGTTTAAGTTTTATGGCACATGTAAACATTTCCCGCTTTATCCTGTTATCTGTTAGATAGGAATTATCAAAAGAAAAAGAATGATGGCTATATTTTAAGATACATAAAGCATTTGCTTGGAAGGTGATAAGAAATTAATATTTGGGGTTTTAAGCTTAACTCCATCCCTGATTTTGTGTTTATTTTTCCAGTTAACATAAAATGGGCCCCATGGGTCCTACTTTTAATATACACAACACATACATACATATACATGCATAATTTCCCTCATATTACACATTTCTTAATCGAGAGACATTTGTGGTCTACTAGGTTTTCCTATTATTGAAATGTTATTAAGGACCTACCTTTTGGAGTTTGAATAAGTTAACTACTTAACATGTAAAAGTCATAAATACCTAGACTTGTCGGTTAAAATTAGTACAGCATTATTGGATTTTTGGGGGAAACTTTATTTAAATTGTTTCAAGATAATCTTCAACAGGTCACAGAAAAAGCAGCTTCTAACTGCATTCAGATCAGAATCCTCTGGGAAAAGGACTTGCCTCTGCTTCCTGGAGTCCGGCACCATCCAAAGATTTGGTTTATTCTAATTTTCTATAGGCTTAGAATTTGTAGGTAACTGAAAGGTCAGTTCATCACTCCTAAGGTTGTCTTAATGAACCACAGTGAATTGGAATAAAAGGTTCTTTTGGCCTCTCCCTTTGAGTCATTCTCTCCACTGAGGTAGTAGCAGAAGATGACCTGCTTACAAGCCAGGGCAAGTTAGAAGTAGAATTGGGCTGTTTTGCAATTAATAGATTGTAAACAACAAGTTCAAATGTGGCACGTCACCAGTGGATAATGTGGTATGAGTTGGACAAACTATTCTTATGGTGGTGGTGGTGGTGGTGGTGGTGGTGTGGGATCTGTGAACTGCAAAATTATTGCCAAAGGTGACTGGTGATTGCCTAGCAACTTTTCTCTTTCATCTCCCCCTCCCCACCTAAATACCTAGCATGGGAACGTGTGGTGGGCATAGGGTAGGGCGTATGGTATCACCGCAAAGAAAGAAACCTTATTAAGGCTCTGGAAAATAAATGTTGGGTTTCAAGCAATCTAAGGAACCAAGAACCCAGCTGAGGGCTTGAAAGAAATGGTGCTGTAGTTGGCAGGGAGCAAATCCAGGTGGGACCAGAAAAATCTGGATATGAAGGACATCCAGGAGAGGGAGATACTGACAGCATGGGGAGTTTTAGTTTCTGATGGCAGTAACTTAGTTAATGCTGTTACTTGTATTTTCTCTTAAAGAGACCTTTTGTTGTTGTTGTTCCCAATACACTTGTGTTCATAATGATAGCAGTATCATAGGGCAAGCTCTTCTGAGCCCATATTTTATATCTTTTAGGGATGGTGGGATAAAGGTGGGGATAGAAAAGGGTTTGCACAGACTACCACAGTAATGATTTCACAATGCTAATTAATTTGGGTGCTGGTGGCCCACACTTATGTGGTTGGTTTAGAAGGTTGCTGATACACTAAGCCACTGGAGAAGTGTTATCACCAGCAGCATGAGTGAAAAGATGATGTTCAGCAGACAGAGAGACTTGTGCATGGTTTTCCTCACTGCTTCCCTTGTACAGTGTTATCTTACCAGCATTATCACATGGATTAGTTCAAGAAATGGACCTTTGGAAACTGTCTTTACTCCTCCTGTTTTTATAAGATGCAGTGGGGGAATTGCTCAGATGGAAGAATAAGAGGGGACAGGCTTCACCATATTTTGAGTTTCCTCCCTATACTCACAGCTTCCCAGCAGCACCTTAGCTAAGGCTACGAGTGCCTATATTGTTGGGGGCGGGGGGGGGGCGGAAAGAGAGGAGTAAAAAGCCCATAGAAGTTGACAGAAGAGGTTAGAGACCTAGGACAGAGAAGGAAGAGTGTGTATAAGGTAATAATTGCTAACAATTACTAAGCACCTGCCTGGCAGGCACTGGAAGGTAGAAGATTGAAATACAAAGTGCAAAGGGGCTGGTGAACAGGTGGGAAGTATGCGCTGAGGTGTTGGGTGAATCACAGAACGTTGGTTCACAGAAGGCATATTCTCTCTCTGATGTACGTATTTTCTCTGCTGTGCCTGGCAAGGGGGTGAGACACACCTGGAACAAACTTCGGGGAGCTCATTGCTCTCTCTCTCTGTTTCTCTGCAGAGCTCTAATGGTTCCTAAGTTCCTCTTCAACTAACAGTGATTGGTGTCTCAGAAAGCCCTGCTTCTCAGGACCCATCAGAGCAAACTTAATCTCTTGTCTACAGTAGGTTTTCAACCTTTGTTTCCTGTTTGTTTTATGGTGAATTCTTCCCAGTTTCTTCCATTTTCTTCTGAACGTGAAATGACATGGGTCATTGATCATCCTGCTAATTTCTTCTGAGTAGACTTTGGTTTGGCAGGAGCCCTGGGGAATGTGATACCTGAATTGAACACCCTAGGTGTGGTCTGACCAGCTTGGAGGAGAGCTGGACAATCTCTGCTTTCGTCTTGGACTTCATTGACAAAGACTGCTATCTCATTAGCCCCTGACTAGTCTCTTTATAGTTGACCGAAATGAGCTTATGGTCCATGAAAACCTACAAGTCATTTTTAATATGTATTTATTTCTCGTCCTGTATTTAAACTTATTTTTGGGTTGCCTGGGCAGCTCAGTTGGTTAAGCATCCGACTTCAGCTCAGGTCATGATCTCATGGTTCGTGAGTTCAAGCCCTGTGTCGGGGCTCTGTGCTGACAGCTCAGAGCCTGGAGCCTGCTTCAGATTCTGTCCCCCTCTTTCTCTGCCCTTCCCCCACTCATGCTCTGTCTCTCTCAAAAATAAACGTTAAAAAATAAATAAATGCACTTATTTTTAACAGAGGACATGATATTACATATTTCTGTGATGTATTTCATCATTTAGGTTTATCTTATTGTTTAATCTTTTTGGATATTGGTTCTGTCACACAAAAGTAACTTCCTCCAAGGTCTGTTCTCTTCAAGGTTTGATTAACATGACATCAGTGTCTCATCTAAATGATTAAAACATGTGGTGAAAAGGCAGGTCAGAGCCTTGTAGTCTGACCCTAGGAGCTCTCATCAGAAGCAGTTTTTGTTCTCTTCGGAAAGCTAAAGGATTCCTACAAGTCAGAAGAAACTGCTGTTCTGAGAAAGGTCCTTTATGACTTCTACGTCTTCCCTGTGCACCTGTGTATGGGTCTGCATCTGGGATGAACCACTGAGTTATATGGGTTTGTGGGTCTTGAGTGAGAACTTGTTTTCCCAGTGTGCATCTCTCCGAATTCCCCCTTGTGAGTCAGATTGGATTAAGGGCCCACTCTATTCCAGTGTGACCTCATCTTAAGTAATGAACTAACTACTTTGCAGTGACTGTATTTCCAAATAAGTTCACATTCTGAGGTCCTAGAGAATGGGGGTTCAACATACGGATTTGGGGAGATACAATTCAACCCATAACATGTGGTGAACCTGTGATGTGTGGCTCTGACCCCTTTCAGCTGCTGAAGATACTGTTGTAAGATGGTCTGCAGCTGTAACACCTTTTTGGCATGTCTTCAGCTGAAGAAAAGTACCTCTCCCAAGATCTGGCTTCCTTCTAGAGCAGCCTCGAAAACTGAGCAATGAGTAGGTATAGTTTCCTAGCACCTTTGCCTCAACTTGGATATTGCTGAAGGGCCATTGCAGAGCTGCCTGTAGGGTCAGATGGGCCTTCATTGGGACTGCATCCCAGCCTACCTTCTCCCTTTGCCCCATCTTGCTTCTGATCCCTCCCTTCCACAGGGGCACTTCCTAGAAACCTTCTGCAGGCCAATCACTGTTTCAGAGTCAGCTTCCAATCTATGACACAAGGTAGCATTTATCAAAGACTCCTAAAATGTCAAAGAATCTTGCTCTTGAGTCACTATCTGAGCCTATGTCTCAAGTTGGCCTATGCCACAGATAATTTTTTCTATCACCTTTCAAATTGCTGAAGGTATCAGTCTCTTATCTTGCTTTCTGGGTCATCCCTAATGTATTTCATAGCACTTGGTTTGATCATAAAGTTGTGTGGATAGGTGGATTTAAAATGTTGTATGAGGAGAGGAAGGAAGACTGATGGAGAGTTCAGTGGTAAGGAATAAAAATGCCAGTTTATTACAGATTGATTAGCTGCCCCAGTTTTTTAAGTGCCAATGTAAAATTAATTTAAATTTAAAAATTTAATTTAAAATTACAGTGAATGCTGATTTCCAACCCAGATGAAAAACTATGGTTTATATACAGAAACATGGGAGGATGCATCGGTCATTAAAGAGAGACTTTTAAGGTGGTTGAGCTCAGGTTATAGGCTATTGCTGCCATTTTCCTGCAGTGGGACCTTGAGTCACCTTTCATTTCCTCATCAAAGAATTGCAGAATTGTGTAGATTAGATAAGGCATCTAGTAGATTCTTTCTTTTTTTCTTTTTTTTTTTTATGTTTATTTATTTTTGAGAGAGACAGAGACAGAATGAGAGTGGGTTAGGGGCAGAGAGAGAGGGAGACACAGAATCCGAAGCAGGCTCCAGGCTCTGAGCCATCAGCACAGAGTCCAACGCGGGGCTCGAACTCACAAGCTGTGAGATCATGACCTGAGCCAAAATTGGGCGCTCAAACCGACTGAGCCACCCAGGTGCCCCAAAGCATCTAGTAGATTCTTGACATCTACTAGACCATCAATAAATTATATTCAAAGAACAGTAGCAATAATACAAATAATAACAGTGGTAACTGTTTGGAAGTAGAATGATACATTATTTCAAGTGGCTCCTATATGTATTTAAAATGTATTCTAAAATGAATGTAAAAATGTATAGATTATTCTAGAAACATGGCTTGTTGTTGGCTCATACTTTTAAGATCCTTCTGCTGAAATCACATCTGTGCCAACAATGCCAAGATTATGCTGAAGGATATGTTTTTTATGTTTGTAGTGTTTCAAATAGCATCTTCACATCCAATTTCCTGAATTGTCATTTCAATAGTTTGTAGTGAAAGAAGTAAACTATCACTTGAAAAGAATGTATTATATAAAATGTATTTCTAAGAAACTTGAATTTATTTGAAAAATTTTGTTGGGGCTCAATTTGTTAATGAAAAACATTATTTCACGTAAGTAGCTTTCTCGAGAATTGAAACGTCTCCATTAAGTGCTAAAGATTTCATATGGTACCAGGTTTTTAAAGACTTTTAAAAGAACACCTAAAAGCACCAATAAACAGCTTATTCTGCCTGTGTGCTCAGAATTAGAATAAAGCTTTTACAATATCATCAATGTGCTGACATTATTATTAAAGGTCCTTAACCTTATTATAGAACCGTTGAACAATACGTGCTTGTTCATCCCAGACTCATGTAGGAAAGATTGTTGGGTTCCAAGGTTTTTAGGCACTTTTTTCTTTTCTTCTTCTCCTTCCTCCTCCTCCTCCTCCTCCTCCTCCTCCTCCTCCTCCTCCTCCTCTTCTTCTTCTCCTTCTCCTTCTTCTTCTCCTTCTCCTTCTTCTTCTTCTTTTAAAGCAAAAGTGATGTTGGCAAAGAAAAAGAGTAGAGTGACAAAAGCAGATAGTACCTGTGGAGACAAGTTCTCATGTTATTGTTAATAGTGATAAGAGTCTCTAGACATGGGTAATTTTTTTCATACACTTATTTTTTTAAGCAAAGTACTTGCATAAAATTGCTATTTTCCCTCTGAAATCCACTTGACCTTTTAGAGGTTATAAAATAACCTGTTAAATGAACTTACATTGGATATTTCACTGGTGTCTCACATTGTCTCCAGTGAGGAACATAGGGGTTTAACCTGGGCATTGCAAGGTTTAACATGTTCTCACATCCCCCTGTGTAACTGGGACTCAGAGCTCTTACATTTTTGAGAAGGTAACATTCTAATCCACCGCTCCACTTTATTTTTTAGTTTCTTAAAAAATATTTAGAAATTCATAAAGAATACAAAAGTGGGGTAGTTGTGCCATCCAAATACCTCCAGTTGAACTTTTTAATAAAAAAAAAATAAAGTACCAGATTCACATGACTAGAAAGTTACAGTAGAACTGAATTCTTGATGTATTGGTAATGTGTAGTATTGGTAATATTCTAAGATGCGTAATTCACATGAATTTATTTTATTATGCTTCAAAATATTCCATTACATAGTTCCATTACATAGTTTTGTATATATCCAATGTTACATGAAGAACAATCTTTAACTCTTCCTCAAATAAATCAACAACAAAAATAGAGAGATTGAAATAAAAAGTAAACATTTCTTCATTCTGAGACACTCTTCCTAAAGGAAACTACTATTTTGCCAATTTCTAGTGTATCTTTCTTGAAAATGTTCTATGCATATAAAAATACATATTTTAAATATTTCTTTTATTGGACTGTAAAGACAGCATAGTACAGGCAAGACCTCAGACTCCAGAGCTAGAAAACCTGGGTTGGAATCCTGAATCCTCCAAAGACATTATGTGACTTTAAATAAATTATTTAATCTCTTTGTGCCTCAGTTCTTTCATCTGTAAAATGGAGCTATGAAGCCTCAGAGGGTTGCTTTTAGAATTGGATGTGTTATGTTAAAAACACTCCTGGCATATAGCATTCAGTAAATGAGAACTACAATTACTGGTTATGCCAAACAGATTGTTTTTTTTTCAGTTTTATAGAGATATAATTGACAAATAAAATTGTAAGATACATGACGTGTACAACATGATGATCTGACATATGTACATTGTGAATAGATTAATTAACACATCCATCACATTACATAATTGCCTTTTTTTTGGTAAGAGCATTTAAATTCTGGTCTTTAAGCAGATTTCTTTAAAAAAATTTTTTAATGTGTGTTTATTTTTGAGAAAGAGAGAGAGAGAGAGAGAGAGAGATTGGGAACACGTATGCACGCATAAGTTGGGGAAGAGCAGAGGGAGAGGGAGACACAGATCCGAAGCAGGCTCCAGGCTCCAGCTGTCAGCACAGAGCCTGATGGGGACTTAAACTCATGAACCAACTGAGCCACCCAGACACCGCTAAGCAAATTTCAATTATACAAAACAGCATTACCAACCTATGGTTACCATGGTATACATTAGATCCTCCGTCATTTATCTTATAATTTAAAGTTTACACCCCCCAGCCTCTACTTATTTCCCTCATGCCCTAGCCCCTGGCAATCACTTTTCTATTCTGTGTGTTAGGAGTTTGACTTTTTTTTCCCTTCTTCTTCTTTTTTTTAGATTTTATATATTAGTTATGCCATGCAATATTTGTTTTCTCTCTAGGGCTCATTTCACTTAGCATTATGTCCTCCAGTTTCATCCATGTTTTTGCAAATGAAAGCATTTGCTTCTTTTTTTTAAGGTTGAATAATATTCCTTTATATATGTATATACCACATTATTTTTTAATGTTTATTTATTTATTTTTGAGAGGGAGGGGCAGAGAGGGAGACAGAGAATCCCAAGCAGGCTCCCCACTGTCAGCACAGAGCCTGAAGCAAGACTCAAACTGTGAGATCATGACCTGGGCCTAAATCAAGAGTTGGACGCGTAATGGACTGAGCCACCCAGGCATCCATATACCACGTTTATTTGATCCATTCATCCGTTAATGGGCACTTAGTTTGTTTCCACACCTTGGCTATTGTGAATGATGATGCAATGAACGTAGAAGTACAGATATCTCTTAGAGAAAATGTTTTTGTGTCCTTTGGATATATACCCAGAAGTGGGATTGCTAAATTACATGGTAGTTCTATTTTTAATTTCTTGAGGAACCTCCATACCATATTCCATAGTGGCTATACCAGTTTGTGTTCCCACCAACACTCCACACAGCTTCCCTTTTGTCCACATCCACACCAGCATTTGTTATCTCTGTCTTTTTGATAATAGCCAGCCTAACAAATATGAGGTAGTATCTCATTGTGGTTTTGATTTGCATTTCTCTGATGTTTAGTAATGCTGAGCACTTTTTCATGTACCTGTCACTCATTTGTATGTTTTCTTTGGAAAAATTTTGAGTTGATTTTTGTGTATAGTGTAAGATAGGAGTCCAGTTTCATTTTTTTGCAGGTGGCTATCCAGTTTTCCCAACACTGTTTACTGAAGAGACTATCATTCCCCATTGTATATTCTTGGCTCCTTTGTTGAAAATGAATTGACCATATAAGCATGGGTTTATTTCTATGCTCTCTATACTGCTCCATTGATCTACATGCCTTTATGCCAATACCATACCTTTTTTTTTTTTAAGATATTAGAACTTGGGTAAATTTATTTCTTTGACAAATTACTTATAAAAGTATACATTCCAAGGAAAAATTATTTCAAATATTAATGATAACATTTGTGCATGAATTTTCTTATTTCTATGTCTACTAAAAATAAATGGTTTATAGCCAATATACAAATTAAAAAATTTTAATTCCAGTGTAGTTACCATACAGTGTTATATTAGTTTCAGGTGTACAATATAGTGATTCAACACTTCCATATATCACTCCGTGCTCATCATGAGAGTGCACTCTGAATCCCCTTCACAAATTTCACTCATCCTCCCATTCACCTCCTCTCAGATAACCATCCATTTGTTCTCTGTAGTTAAGACTCTGGTTTGTACCTTTTTTGTTGTTCTTCATTTGTTTTGTTTAATTTCACACATGAGTGGAATCATATAGTATTTGTCTTTCTCTGACTGGCTTATTTCACTTCGCATTATACTCTCTAGCTCCATCCATGTTGCCAAAAATGGCAAGATTTCATTATTTTTCATCGCCAGATATATTCCATTATATATATATATATGTATTATGTATACACATGTACACATATATGTATACATATGTACACATACGTATTATTATAAAAATATATAATATATATTAATGTGTGTATACATTAATTTTAATGTAATTATGATGTATTATATAATATATACATTAATATATATTAATGTATAATAATGGAATATATGTAATATATAATGCAGTATTATTTTGTATATATTCCATTATGCATGTGTATTGGAATATCTATCTATCTATCTATCCATCTAGAGATTGCATTCCCACCAACAGTGAATGAGAGTTCCTTTTTTTCCACATCCTTACCGATACTTGTTGTTTCTTGTGTTTTTGATCTTAACCATTCATTCTGACAGGTGTGAGGTGATATCTAATGTGGTTTTTTGCATTTCCCTGGTGATGAGTGATGGTGAACATCTTTTCATGTGTCTGTTGGCCATATGTATGTGTTTTTTGGAGAAGTTTCTGTTCCTGTCTTCTGCCCATCTTTAAATTGGATTATTTGGTTTTTTGGTGTTGAGTTATATTAGTTCTTTATATATTTTGGATACTAACGCTTTATTGGATATATCATTGCAAATATCTTCTCCCATTAAGTAGGTTGACTTTTAGTTTTATGTGTTGTTTCCTTTGCTGTGCTGAAGTTTTTATATTGATGTAGTCCTAATAGTTTATTTTTGCTTTTGTTTCCCTTGCCTAGGAGACATATCTAGAAAAATGTTGCCATGGCCAATGTCAAAGGAATTACTGCCTGTACTCTCTTAGTGTAGGTTTTTTATGGTTTCAGATATCATATTTAAGTCCCCAACTTATTTTAAGTTTATTTTTCTGTGTGGTTTAAGAAAGTGGTACAGTTTAATTCCTTTGCATGTAGCTGTGTAATTTTCCCAACACCATTTTGTTGAAGAGACTTTTTCTCATCATATATTCTTGCCTCTTTTGCCATAGATTAATTGACCATATAATTGTGGGTTTATTTACAGGCTGTCTATTCTGTTCCTATGATCTGTATGTCTATTTTTGTGCCAGTACCATACTGTTTTGATTATTACAGTTTTTTTCTTTTATTTATTTATTTATTTATTTATTGCTTGATTGATTGATTATTACAGTTTTCAATAGAACTTGAAGTCTGAAATTGTGATACCTCCACTTTTGATTTTCTTTTTTCAAGGTTACTTTGCCTATTTAGGGTCTTTTGTGGTTCCGCACAATTTTTTGGATTGTTCTCGTTCTGTGAAAAATGCTATGTCATTTTGATGGGATTTCATTAAATCTATAGATTGCTTTGTGTAGTATAGACATTTTAACAATATTCGTTCTTCCAATCCATGAACATAGACTATCTTTCCATGTATTTGTGTCATCTTCAATTTCTTTCATCAGTGTTTTATAGTTTTCCAAGTACAAGTCTTTCACCTTTTTGGTTAGGTTTATTTTTAAGTGTCTTATTTTTGGTGCAATTGTAAATGGGACTGTTTTCTTAAGTTATGTTTCTGCTGCTTCATTGTTAGTGTATAGAAATGCAGTGGATTTCTGTACATTGATTTTGAAAACTGCAACCTTACTGAATTCATTTATCAGTTCTAGCAGTTTTTTGGTGGAATCTATATGGTTTTCTATATGTAGGATCATGCCATTTGCAAATAGTGAAAGTTTTATCTCCTACTTGACAATTTGGATGCCTTTTATTCCTCTCTTTTGTCTGAGTGCTATGGCTTGGACTTTCAGTACTATGTTGAATAAAAGTAGTGAGAGTGGACATCCTTGTCTCGTTTCTGACTTTAGGGGAAAAGCTCTCAGTTTTTCACCATTGAGTATGATGTTAGCCGTGGATTTTTCATATCACATTTTTATTATATTGAGATATGTTCCCTCTAAACCTATCCTGTTGACAGTTTTTGTCATGAATGGATGTTGTACTCTGTCAGATGCTTTTTCTGCATCTATTGAAATGGTCATATGGTTTTTATCCTATCTCTTATTGATGTGATATATCATGCTGGTTGATTTGCAAATATTGAACCACCTTTGCACCCCAGGAATAAATTCCATTTGATTGTGGTGAATGATTTTTTTAATGCATTGTTGGAAATGGTTTGCTAATATTTTGGTGAGAATTTTTGCATCTGTGTTCATCAGAGATATTGGTCTGTAGTCCTTTTTTTGTGCTGTGCCTGTATCTATCTTTGGGATAGGGGTATAGAATGAATTTGGAAGGTTTCTTCCCTTTCTATTTTTTGGAAAAATTTGAGAGGAATAGATACTAATTTTTCTTTAATGTTTGGTAGAATTCACCTGTTCACCTGGTCCCGGACTTCTGTTTGTTGGGAATTTTTGGTTACTGATTCAGTTTCACTGTTGGTAATCAGTCTGTTCAAGTTTTCTATTTCTTCCTGCTTCAGTTTTGGTAGGTTATGTTTCTAGGAATGTATCCATTTCATCTAGGTTGTCCAGTTTGTTGGCATATAATTTTTCATAATATTCTCTTAAAGTTTTTTGTATTTCTGTGGCGTTGGTTTTTATTGTTCCTCTTTCATTTCTGATTTTGTTTATTTGAGTCCTCTTCCCTCCCTCCCTCACCTGCCTCTCTTTTTATGAGTCTGGCTAGAGGTTTATCAATTTTGTTGATCTTTTCAAAGAACCAGCTATTGGTTTCATTGATCTGTCCTGTTTTTTTTTTTTTTTTTTAGTTTCTGTTTTGTTTATTTCTGCTTCAATCTTATTATTTCCTTCCTTCTACTGAGTTTTGGTATTGTTTGTTTTTCTTTTTCTAGCTCATTTAGGCATAAGGTTAAGCTGTTTATTTGAGATTTTTGTTGCTTTTGAGGTAGGCCTGGATTGCTATAAATTTCCTTCTGAGAACCATTTTTGCTGCACCTCAAAGATTTGGGGCCATTGTGTTTTCATTTTCATTTGTTTTCCTGGAATTTTTTTTTTTTTTTTTGATTTCTTAGTTGGCCGATTCATTGTTTATACCATGTTTTTTAACCTTCATGTATTTGTGCTCTTTCTAAATTTTCTCTTGTGGTTGATTTCTAGTTTCATAGCATGGTCAGAAAAGATGTGTGGTATGACTTTGATTTATTTTATTTTATTTTATTTTATTATGTTGAGACTTGTTTTGTGGCCTAATATGTAATCTATTCTAGAGAATGTTCCACGTGCACTTGAAATGAATGTGTATTCTGCTGTTTTAGGATGGAATGTTTGAAATATGTCCATGAAATCCATCTCATCTAGAGTGTCATTCAAAGCCACTGTTTCTGGGGTGCCTGCCTGACTTAGTTGGTAGAGCATGCGACTCTTGATCTCAGGTTCGTGAGCCACACTGTCTCTGCACAGAGCCTGACACGGGGCTTGAACTCACGAACTGTGAGATCATGACCTGAGCCAAATTAAGAATCAGATGCTTAGCTGACTCAGCCACCAAAGGTGCACCTGTTACTAACTGTTTTATGTATTTGAGTCCTCCCATGTTGTGTGCATGAATATTTACAATTCTTATGTCTTCTTGTTGATTTGCCCCTTAAAGATTACATAGCATCCTTCTTTGTCTTGTTACAGTCTCTTTTAAAGTCTATCTTGTCTATTGTAAGTATTGCTACCATGGCTCTTTTTTCACATCTGTCTGGTGATAAATATTTCATCATCCTCTCACTTAAAAAAATTTTTTTTAATGTTTTCATTTATTTTTTTGAGACAGAGAGACACAGAGCATGAGCAAGGGAGGGGCAGAGAGAGAGGGAGACATAGAATCAGAAGCAGGCTCCAGGCTCTGAGCTGTCAGCACAGAGCCTGATGCAGGGCTCGAACTCACGGACTGTGAGATCATGACCTGAGCCAAAGTTGGCCACTCAACCGACTGAGCCACCCAAGCGCCCCACCATCCTCTCACTTTTAATCTGCATGTGTCTTTAGGTCTGAGGTGAGTCTCTTGAAGGCAGCATATAGATGGGTTTTGTTTTTTTTGGTCCATTCTGTCACTTTGTGTCTTTGGTTGGAGCATTTAGTCCATTTACATTCCAAGTAATTACTGATAGGTATGTATTTACTGTGATTTTGTTTGTTTTGTGTTTTTCAATGTTTATTTATTTATTTTGAGAGAGAAAATGAATGCACAAGGTGGGTGGCAGAGAGAGAGAGAGAGAGAGAGAGAGAGAGAGAGAGAGAGAATCCTAAGCAGGCTCTGCACTATCAAAAGCAGAGTCTGATGTGGGGCTCAAACTCATGAACCGTAGATCATGACCTGAGCCGAAATCAAGTCAGATGCTTAACCAACTGAGCCACCCAGGTACCACTGTTTTCTGTTTTTGTGGATCTTCTCTTTTCCTTTCTTCCATTGCTCTCTTCTCTCGCCATAGGTTGGCTTTCTTTAGTGATATACTAGGATTCCTTTATTTTTTTGCATATTTATTACTGTTTTTTTTATTTGTGGTTACCATTAGGTTTATATACTACATCTTCTGTATATAGCAGTCTATGTTAAGCTGATGGTCACTTAAGTTTGAACCTATTTACTCCTCTCTTCCCCATGTTTTAGGTGTATGGTGTCATACTTTACAGTTTTTTAAAAATTTTGATTGATCTTTAACATATATTTTTAACTTATTTAAAAATAAGCACTGCTTTTGTGCTTCCTGCTTTTCTTACCTTTGCTTATGGTCTTCCCTTTCCATTCAGAGAGTCCCCTTTATCATTTCTTATAGGGCTGGTTTAGTGGTCATTAACATCTTTAACTTTTGTTTTGAAAACTCTTTATCTCTCCTTATATCCTTTTTTTTAAATTTAATTTTTTATTTTTTTAAATTTACATCCCAATTAGTTAGCATATAGTGCAACAATGATTTCAGGAGTAGATTCCTTAGTGCCCCTTACTCATTTAGCCCATCCCCCCTCCCACAACCCCTCCAGCAACCCTCAGTTTGTTCTCCATATTTATAAGTCTCTTATATTTTGTCCCCCTCCCTGTTTTTATATTATTTTTGTTTCCCTTCCCTTATGTTCACCTGTTTTGTGTCTTAAAGTCCTCATATGAGTGAAGTCATATGGTTTTTGTCTTTCTCTGACTCACTAATTTCACTTAGCATGATACCCTCCAGTTCCATTCACATAATTGCAAATGGTAAGATTTCCTTCTATTTGATTGCCAAGTAATACTCTATATGTATATATATACCATCTCTTCTTTATCCATTTATCCATCAGTGGACATTTGGGCTGTTTCCATACTTTGGCTATTGTTGATAGTGCTGCTATAAACATGGGGGTGTATGTGTCCCTTTGAAACAGCACACCTGTATCCCGTGGATAAATGCCTAGTAGTGCAATTGCTGGGTCGTAGGATAGTTCTATTTTTAGTTTTTTGAGGAACCTCCATACTGTTTTCCAGAGTGGCTGCACCAGCTTGCATTCCCACCAACAATGCAAAAGAGATCCTCTGTCTCCTTATATTCGTAATGACAGTCTTGCTGGATAGAGTATTCTCAGCTGCAGATTTTTTTCCTTTCAACACTTTGAATATATCATGTCACTCTCTTCTGCCCTGCAAAGTTTCTGCTGAGAAATCTGCTGATATCCTTATGGGGTTTCCCTTGTATGTAACTTATTTCTCCCTCTGTTTTAAAAATTCTTTATCACTCACTACTTTTTGGCATTTTGATTACTATGTGTCTTGATGTGGACCTCATTGGGTTGATTTTGTTGAGGGATCTCTGTGCCTCCTGGATCTGAATTTCTGTTTCCTTCCCCAGATTTGGGAAGTTTTCAGTTACTGTTTCTTCAATAAATTTTCTTCCCGCTTTCTCTCTTCATCTAGGATCCCTATAATGAGATTTTTATTACGCTTGATGAAGTCACTGTGTTTCCTAAATATATTCTCATTTTGCATATTTGTTTTTTCTCACCTGCTCAGCTTGATTACTTTCCATAACTCTGTCCTCCAGGTCGCTAATTAGATCCGTATCTTCTAGCCTGCTGTTTATTACATCTAGTGTATTTTTTATTTCAATTATTGTGTTCTTCATCTCTGATTTGTTCTTTTTAATCTCTTTGTTAAGAATTTCACTAATGTCCTCCACTCTTTTCTCAAGTCCACATCTTGAGATCATTATGATCTTTATGGTCATTACTTTATGATTATACTTTATGATCATTACTTTAAATTCTTTATGATCATTACTTTAAATTCTCTCTCAGGCATATTACTCATCTCTGTTTCACAGGTTTCCTGCTGTTATCTTGTCCTGTTCTTTCATTTGGGATATATTCCTCTGTCTCCTCATTTTGTTTAACTATCTGTGTCTGTTTCTGTGTGTTAGGAAATTCAGCTATGTTTCTTATTCTTGCAAGTAGTGGGGAGGATGCACACTTTTAACAAGGTGGTCCTGGTCCTCTTCCATAGGGGATGTGCAGCCACCAGGGCCACCTTGCAAAATGGTTGGGGGTAGGGCTTGCAGTTTTAACAAAGTGCACACATCCTCCTTGGGAGGTGACTGGCCACAAATGCTGCTGGACTGAGGCCCTGCAAAACTCAGAGTAGGGAGACGTAGTGTTGGCAAGGTTTTCACCTGTCTTCTGAGGGAGGGGGGACACATAGCACTGAGATTGAGACAGGCCCAGCAGGAGGGGGCAGGGCATAGTGTAAGCAAGTTAGGCAGGAAATGCTGGTGCAGGCTTGGTTTCCAGTAGGTGGCTGTGTGTTTATGCTGGGGGGCTGGGTAGGGAAATGACACCTGTCAGTTCCTTTGTTCATGGAGAAGTCCCTCAAGGAACTCGGAGAATAGTAAATAACTCCCTGCCATATGCCCAGGTGTATTTTCAAACTTCTGCTTCAGTGCTGTATCTCCATGGGTATTTATTGTGCTGTCTCTTTCAGGGTGAGGAGTCAGTTTTCTATCACCCTCCCAGCTCTCCCAGAGTTGTGTCTGTTGCAGACTTTGCAGTCTGGAGTTGTCTCTTTTCCAGCAAGAGAGTGGACACAGAATTGAATATGAGAGAAGCTAATGTTCCGGAGGAGACAAGAGCCCTGAGTTAGGGTCCTTGCTCTGTATTTCTTAGCATCAGAAGGCTTACAAACATGACGGATGTGCAGAAAGAGACAATGAAACAGTGATCATTAACTCAAGTGTATGAGAGAAAGGGGGTTTTGAAGATATGTGGTGTTCGATGTTTGGGTCAATACAAAACAAAATCCCCGCACCAAGCAGTTTATGGCAGTTTATGGCAGGCACAAGGTGCCGTGTCTGTTTATCTTAACTTGCCTAGGGGATAAGATAGTATGCTACCTCAGGGTCAACAAGGCACTTTTTTTTTTGCTAATTAGCCCCAGGCAATTTCACCCTTTTGTGGTGGTCTTTTGCCCCATTTACCTGTTTACTATTCTTGGATGCTTTCATCTGGTGGAAGCAGCTTCCTGCTCTACACTTTTGTTCTACTCTGGGGGCACTTTTGTCCTGTGGCCACTTTCCACTCTAAGCCTTATTAACCCATTGGTGCAAGCTCGGGGATTTACTAAACTTATTCCCCACATGTGCCTACTGATTTTTTAAAGTTCCAGGGTTTACATCCTGCTGGTTGTAAGAGCTCATGAAATTTTGCCTCTCTGGTTTTCAAAGCCAAATGTTATGGAGATTTGTCCTCTTATGCAGGCTTTCCAATAGGATAGCCTGTTCCTCTCCCTTCTCCACACACTTGTCTCCCTCCCTGTGTCTCTGCACTCCTACTATCTTCAGTGTAACTTCTTAATTTTTTAAAAATGTTTATTTTTTTTGAGAGAGAGAGAGAGGAAGAGAATGAGTGGGGGAGGGGCAGGGAAAGGGAGATACAGAATCTGAAATAGGCTCCAGGCTCTGAGCTGTCAGCACAGAGCCCCATGCAGGGCTCAAACTCAGGAACCAGGAGATCATGACCTGAGTGGAAGTGGGATGCTTAACCATCTGAGCCACCCAGGTGCCTCTCTTCAGTGTAACTTCTTATCTGTATTTAGTTGCAGAGTTTGTTCTGCCAGTCATCAGGTTTTTTTCTGTGTTATTTGTACTAATGTGAGTGTTATCTAGTTGTATCCATGGGAGGAAGTGAGCTTAGGGTTCTCCTACTCTGCCGTCTCCTTGGAAGTCTCAATACTATAATGTTTTGATTACTATAGCTTTGTAATATAGTTTGAAATCAGGAAATGTGACGACTCCAGGTTTATTCTTCTTTCGCAAGATTGCTTTGGCCATTTGGAGTATTGTGGTTCCACATAAATTTTAGGATTATTTTTACTATTTCTGTGAAAAATGCCATTGGAATTTTGATAGATTGCATTGAATCTGTAGATTGCTTTGGGTAGTGTGAGCATTTTAACAATAGCAATCCATGAACATGGAATATCATCCCATTTACTTGTGTCTTTAGTTTCTTTCATCTGTGTCATAGTTTTGAATATATAGGTTTTTCACCCCCTTGTTTACATTTATTCCTGTTTTATTGTTGTTGATGTTTTATAAATGGAATTGTTTTCTTAATTTCTCTTTTGAATAGTTCATTGTCAAAACAGTATATTTTAATTCCTGCTTTACTTTATTTAGCTTTGTGTAACCATTTTTTATATATTCTCATTTTTAAACTTCTTCTGAATCACATTGTTTTCAATGTATTTCTTATAAATAATACATAATTTTAAAAAGTATCAAATATGAATTCTTCCTCTTAGCAGATGAATTTATGCTATCTTTATTGATAGAACAAATATATTGGGTTTTATTTATTTATATATTTTGTTATTTTATGTTAAGTTGTTAATGCATTCTCTATAGTCTTTCTGTTGTTGCATGGATTTTTGTCTGATGTATTCATGTTTTTCTTTGAATAAGTTGGACAATTATTATCTATTTTTAAAATTCTACTTACATTTATAACTTTATATTATACTTGATCTTCTATCTTTATTTTTGAAATCTATTTCATTTTATTTATTTACTTTTTTTATTTTAGAGAGAGTGTGTGCAAGTTGGGGAGGAGGGTAGAGTGAGTGAGGGAGAGACAGAGAGACAGAGAGAGAGAATCTTAAGCAGGCTCCATGCTCAGCACGGAGCCTGACACAGGGCTCAATTGCACAACCCAGGAATCATTACCTGAGCTGCAATCAAGAGTCAAACACTAAACCTACTGAGCTGCCAAGGCCCCCGATCCTTTAGCTTTAAATATAACAACTTTGGGGTGCCTGGGTGGCTCAGTAAATTGAACATTGACTCCTGATTTGACTCAGGTCATGATCCCAAGGTTGTGGGACTCAGTCCTGCTCAAGATTCTCCTTCTCTCTCCCCTTGCCCCTCTCCTCCATTCACACACCCTCTCTAAGATACAATAAATCATAAATAAACTTAACAATTTCAGACAATACTATTCCTTGCAGAAGGAAATAAGAAAATTAGCAATTTACACTTTTATTTAGCTCTTTCCTTATCCTCCACCTTCCAAATATTGTTAGTTACATTCTTATTTTCAGTCACTTTCAATAGTTTGGTAGTGTTTAAAAACATTTTTATATTGTTAAATCTTGATTTATCAAAATAGGAATATTTTTTATTTACTAAGAAAGCTGCTAAAAGTATAAAGTTTATTTTTATTCCCATTTCCTGTCCAAATTTTTACTTGTTATAAGTGCCAAAATTTAAAGGCCTTATTTTCTGTAATCGTACTTTCATAGTTGTTTGTTTTAGTTGTATATTTGAGTAGATTCAGTGCTCATAACAAAATATTTGACCCCAGAAGTTATTTAGAATTGTGGTTTTAAATTTCCCTTGTGGTTATAACTTTTTGTTGTTGTTGTTGTTATTAATTTCCAGTATTTGTTGAGTTGTGGTCTGAATAATACCAATTCAGTTAAGTTTCTTGAGTCTACTTTATGGCTTGCAGTCAGTTTTTTGTTTCTTATGTGCTGGACAAGAATGTGTATTTTTTTTATCTTTTTAGATGGAGTATTCCATATACATCTAGCATATTGCTCAAATCTTTTTTGTCTGCTAGCCTTTTAATAATAGAGAGAGCTATATTGATATCTCCCCCTATGAAGGTGATTTATCCATTCCTCATTGTGCTTTTAATGATCTTTTTTCTTGCTTATTTTGAAGATATTTTACTAGATGTATATAAAGTTAAAATTTTTAAGCTGCCTTGACTAATGGAACTTTTCATCTTTATACAGTGATCTTTAAAAAAAATCATATATTCTGTTTGATATTAACTGTCTCAACTGTCTTTGGCTAATTTTTTTTTCCCTGGTATAGTGCTGAAATATTTTACTGAAACCTACTATTTTGTGCTTTATATTTGATTTACTTTCTTTTTTTCTTCCTTTTCTGTTTATTTTGTTTTTTTTCTCATTACACACTTTTTTCCCCTATTAATTGGAAGTTATACACCCTATTTTATTCTACTGGCTGTTTTTCTTGAAATTTTACCGTTTATATTTAACAAAGTCCAAAATTTATTCCTAACCCCTATCCCAGACAATGATCTTAGCACATCTTAATTCTGATCAACATTTCTATAGCTTTATCTACAGTTACTTTTTTTTTTTTTTAACTTTTGTTCCTTTTTGTATTCAAACCTTTTCTGGACCTGTTTTGCTTCTTCCTGAAGCACATCTTTAGGAAGTTCCTTAGTAGAGCTCTATCACTAGGTGCTCAGTTTTCTGTATCTTCCCTCAAAGATGACACTAAGCCCAGACAGGTATTTAAGAACATTCTTGTTCCTAAAAGATAATTTTGATGGTTCCAAAATTCTAGGTTTTTTCTCAATGAGCTCAATACATGATTTTACCGTTCTCTAACAATTATGGATGCTCACATAGTGGTTGTTGGTTTATCCATCAGTCCTTGCTTTCCAGCTGTTTTAAAATGTAAAGTTTGGGGCACCTGGGTGGCTCAGTTGGTTAAGTGTCCAACTTCGGCTTAGGTCATGATCTCATGGTTCATGAGTTCAAGTCCCATGTTGGGCTCTGTGCTGACAGCTCAGAGCCTGGAGTCTGCTTCAGATTCTGTCTCCCTCTCTGTCTGCCCCTCCCTAGCTCGCACTCTGTCTCTCTCTCTCTCAAACGTAAATTTAAAAAATACTTAAAATGTAAAGTTTTAAATTGAAAATATTTGCTTCCACCTTCTTCTCCAATTTTGTTACAGTATTTATAGGTGTGAATTTTTATATATTCTGTTTTGGTTTTGATATCTTTAAAATGTGAGACTTGGTATCTTTTATCAGTTCTGGAAAATTGTTAGTCATTACCTCTTCATATTTTTCCTTTTCTCCATCTTCCCTCTTGTCTTTTCTTAGATTCCAATTAGACCATCTTATTTGAACATTTTATCTCTTAAATTTCTTCCGTATTTGTCATATTCCTGTCTCTTTGTGTTGCATTATGTTAATTCTTGAGCTCTCTTCTTTGGTTCTTCAATGTGCTTTCAACTGTGTTTCATATGCTGTTAACATAGTCACTAAGGTGTTATTTGTAATCGTAGCAGTAGCAATAAATGTAAGTTAGTTCTCAGGTTAGATGTTGAATTTCCAAGTGCTCATTATATTTTTTAAATAGAATAAAATTTAAAAAGGCAGTTCTTGGCAAATGATTCTAGTGTGTCATGATTCAAGGGTTATGATTAAGCCAGTTCTGTAAACCTAATTTCTAATAAAAATAATAAAAGTTTTCAAATCGTCTCGGATATTTCATTTTTTAAGCTATTTTGTTATATTTTAATAATTTTTTACTATACTTGACATATAGTGTTATATTAGTTTCAGGTGTAGTACATGGTGATTTGACAATTCTGTACATTATCCAGTGCTCATCATGGTAAGTGTAATTACCATCTATCAGCATACAAAGTTATTACAGTGTTATTAAGTCTATTCCTATGCTGTACTTTTCATCCTCATGATTCATTTGTATCGTAACTGGACGTTTGTACATCTTAGTCCCCTTCACCTGTTTGGCCCATCTGCCCACCGCTTCCCCTCTGGCAGTTGCAAGTTTTAAATAATTGTTTTTCTCATTCAGAAAAATTATATTTTGTATTTTAACGTATTTCCCACCTAGTAATTTTATATTGTATAGCAATTTCAATATCTGAAGACTTCAGTGTTCTGAATCTGTTGTTTGTTTTAATGCAATTTGTTACTCATGTGTCTTGTAACTGAAAAGGAAAAGATAGATAAATTGGACCACATTAAAAACAAGAACTTTAATTCATCAAATAAAGCCATTAAGAAATTAGAAGTAAAGGGAAAGAAAGAAATTAGAGGTAAAGAAAAATTTTGCACCTATATATCTGATTAAAGACATATCTAGAATAAAAAAAAAGCACCTACAAATCAGTAAGAAAATGACAAACCACTAGATAATTGGGCAAAGAACTTGAATAAGTACTTCACAAAAGAGGATTTCCAATAAGGAAGTGCTCAACCTCATTACAGTGCCGGGAAATTAAAATTAAAATTAAATAATTAAGTATCGGTACACCCCTGACACAATGGCTAAAATAAAAAAGACTGGCAATCCCTAGTGTTTGTGAACATGTGGAATTCTTATATGCTGCTGCTGGGAGTGTAAATTGATATAACCTCTTTGGAAAACAGTTTGGCAATATCTACTGAAATTACACGTAAGGGACCTAGCACTTCCACTCCCAGTGACATGTATACATATATGCACTAAAAAGCATGTACAGAGAATCTTCATAGTAGCACTGTCCGGTAACAGCTCCGAGAATCCATCAACGCTAGATTGGAAAGATAACTTGTGGTATAGTCATACAATAGAGCAATGAAAAAGAGATACTGTGACATCACAGCAACATAGATAAATCTCAAGAAATAATGTTGAAAGGTAAGAAGTCAGACACAAGAGTACATTCTGTATATTCCATTTATAGAAAGTTTAAGAATGGGCAAAACTAATCTATGGTGTTACAAGTCAGAATACTGATTACCTTTGAGAAGGGGATAGTGACAGGGAGAAAGTACAAAGGAGTGGGCTTTTGAAATACTGGTAATGTTCTATTTCTTCAGTTTGATTACTTGGGTCTGTTTATATTTTAAATGTTTATTGAGCAATTCATTTATTGCTTGTGTACTTTACTATATGTATTTATACTTCAGTAAGAAGTTAACTTGAGAAAACAACCTGTATATTCTTGAAAACACTTGGAATACAAACATATTTAATATTTGTTTTCAATTTTTTAAATGGTTCACATTGGCCTTTGTGGGCTATTTTATATCTAGCATCTATTGTTTACCAGGAGGTGTACTAAATATTTTGCGTTCATTAAATCTTCACAATAATCCTATAAGTTAGAAATTAGGTCCATTTTATATATGAATAATTAACTCAGAGAAACTAAGTTTTTGGCAAATATCATACAACTAATAGTTTATGCTATCCTACCCTGACAATATTTAAAGCTACAGGTTTTTAGAACAGAAGCAGTTTTCAAGTTGGAGTCTTGGGCCTGGAGACATTGATAAGTTATTTAACCCAGTGTCTTCACTTACTAGCTATAATATAAATTACATTTGACAAGCAGAGCGGTGCTGGATTTTTTTTTTTAATTTCCTAAGCTTTCTAGCTCCTGTGAACAGAAGGAAAGTCATAAACAACCACTATTAATACTAAATATTTTACCTGAACATGTTTGCATGAATTGCTTTACAAATAAAATCCTTGGAAAGTTAATATTAGTCTCTCTGTATCTGTTGTTGACTGAAGAATTCCATCCAATCCCTGGGTTTCTGAAGCAGTGATAAATACTTGCTACTGTTTGTCTTTTGATGCCTTATATAAGGAGGCAAACTGCAGAACACTCCAAAGGGATTCTCTTTCCACTATGAAACATATTGTCTGACATTAGATTAAATAGCTTGAAAATACTGTAACCATTGATGCACTGTTGTTGTTACAGTGTCTTAGAATCAATGAAAGAAATTAATAAACAGAAAACCCAGTCTTAAGAGAGATCTTCTCCTGGTTTTCTAGTTAAGAAAAAATAAATTAGCACTCTCAACAGGGGGGAAAGCAGTAGATTGTGTGGGATTCTTTTGAAAAAGAAGAACTTCACTTCCAATGTTAATTTAATTTGCATGCACTTCTGGAGAAGTCATTTATCACCTTACTGTGCTTATACCTTGGATAATATTTATGCTTCTATATAAGCTTTTAATAAAATATACTACCATCTCTGGAATACCAATTCAGAATTGGTTAATAAAGGAAACAGTGAAAGGAAAGTTTCAGTAAGAATTTAGTATAATCCCTTCACATGTCATTTTAGGGACTGTTTCATCACGTTATGATCAAAGACTGAGAACAAGGAACTTCTGATTGTATTTATTCTCTTCTAGTGCTGTTTATGCTGCCCTGAGCTTCTCTTTGATTCACAGAAGGCCGGCTGTCATCAGTATGTTGGTTCCATTTTCAGTAGTCATGAATTTGGGGAGCTCAGATAACTTAAAAAGAAGAGTAAAGCTGATTTGCTTTGCAGATTCTGAGCAATATTACTGATATCAGTGTGAACTAGGGTGTACGTGTTCTTATCCTATCCCTGAATGTGTGTGCTAGGCAAATAGTTATATCAGGAAGTGAAAACCAGTTCGCCCTCTTACCTTTGACTGCTTCAGCCCTAACTAGGACTTGCTGTTGGGATCCCCTTTCTTGTCTTCATCCCTGTGTGAGCTCTGAGTTCCAGGTTGCTTTCTGCTTAAAGGACAGAGCTGTCCAATCTTTACTAGGTATCTTTGTGTTTTGGTTTTCTCACTTGTGTAAAGTGAGCCCTCTCTCTTTGCCATGCTGTCCTGAGTAATAGATCAGACTGTCAAAATGACCTTGCAGTTCATAGGAAAGAAGTAAAGGCCAACTATTTGAAGACCAAAGGGATTGCAGGTATTTACTAGATGAGGAAACACCTGAAGATAAAGAGGGCTGTGACTGTCCTGCCAGCAGCACAGTGTGACAGTCAGGAGGGACTCAGACTGCCTAGGCTCAGGGCTCCATGCCTCTACTCACTAGCAGGGAGACTTTGGAGAAGTTACTTAACAACCCTTGAATCCTCAGTGTTCTTGTCTGTAAATTAAGAGTAACATCTAATTCTTAGGGGTGATGTAAGGATGAGAAACAACCCTACAGATACAATGCTTATGTATTATATTAATTATAATTATAATTTTTATGTAAATGTATATACGCATCATTATATATGCATGATACTCATATTTATATTATTATATAATTATATATAAAGTTACACAATATGAAGTTATAATGTTTATATACAAAGTTATATACAATTATATATTTATAAATACATCTAATAATTGATATATAAATAAGCATTGCATTATTTTTATTACATTATATTTAATATATTATGTATTTATCCTATTATATATGCAAATATTTGCATGAGTAGGCATAACTATAGTAATTATATTCATTATAATTATAGTGCCTGGCATGTTTTAAATACCCAATAAATATTAAATTTTTTTTTTTTTAATTTTTTTTTTCAACTTTTTATTTATTTTTGGGACAGAGAGAGACAGAGCATGAACGGGGGAGGGGCAGAGAGAGAGGGAGACACAGAATCGGAAACAGGCTCCAGGCTCTGAGCCATCAGCCCAGAGCCCGACGCGGGGCTCGAACTCACGGACCGCGAGATCGTGACCTGGCTGAAGTCGGACGCTTAACCGACTGCGCCACCCAGGCGCCCCAATATTAAATTTTTTAAAGTTGGACACTTTTTTAGGTCTGTTTAGTACCCCTTCGCCCTTCATCTGGGAGAGCATAAGATTTGAGCACAGAATTTGGACATAGCCTATCAGAATGTCCCAAATTACAGATCTGGGCCATCCATAATTAGTTTAAGTTGAGCAAATGACTGAGCTAGGTCAGTTACTTTAGATCTTTTTAATCTTCCTTAGCCAAGATAGTTGCTTAATACAACTACAGTTGTTTTATATGTTTAAAGAATAATGTAAATACTAGTGAATAAATAGTAAATAATAATGAACTAATTTGTCACATCTTATGGGCTAAAGGGGTAAGAATGGGTAAATGGGTTGAGTGTTAAGTAAACATCAGTTTCTAATGGAACAAATGAGTATATGAGCCCATATATTTCCTTTTGTTTTATTTTTTAAGTTGGTTTGAGTAAAGTTCCATCACTCACAATAAGAAGACTCCTGACCAATCTTAAAAAGTAATAGAAGTAGTCCATGTCCAGAGATACTAAATTGGGCTTTGGGAGCAGTCCCCAGGACAGCTTAACCATAAGTGCTGTGCAAATCAAATTGAGGCCAGAGTTGGATCCTTAATAAAACCATAACATGCTGGTCAGTTTGGACAAACCGGATTTTCTTTGGAGTTTTAAGAATTTTCACAAATTAGATTTGGAAAATTTCAAATGCCTGGTTGCTGGAATAATCAAATATTAGAAGTTAGAGACTTCAAATTCTTCATTTTATTAAAAAAAAAAAAAAAAAAAAAAAAGCTTAATCCTGACTACTTGCTGCAGACTGAAGGTCTCCGGGCAGATGAGACCTTTTTTTCATGTATCATGGAATTAATCATTTTAGTTAGAATCCCTGATGTTCCTGACAATAGCTTATACAATTCTGTCTCCCAGTTAACTAGAATGTATTGTTTGACAGCTACTTACATTTAAACTTTACTCATTTTTTTGCATGACCCATCTGAAGTTGTAAATGAAAATATAAATACACACAAATTTGAATTAAAAAACATTTCATAGTAAAAGTTTGGAATGAACTGATTGACTTATATGAAGAATTTTAAGCCTGAATTTTCCTTGTTTGCTTTCATCCAATGGTGATCATTTTCATCCAATTTTCAATACTTGATTGTGAAAACAATGTTCCAGAAAATCTGATGTTCTAATGATAATGAGATTGGTCAGTGATATTTAATTGTGTCCTTATCTTTTAATCTTTTATCTAGATGTCTGTCACGATCATTTCATTAGTCATTTCAATATCTGGTCCATTCATGTTTTATCTCCAGGACAGAACATTGCCTGTATTAGAAAACATTGTAAGTAACTGTGGGATCTGGGCTCTCTGCTGCCATTTGAATAAATCATGCTTTTTAAATAAAAAGATTGTGCAATTTAAAGGTCACATCATAATGACTCATTTTAGTCTTTAATATGACCAGCCATCAGAGCTGGAGTTAGCAGTGAGATTTGGATAAGAAAGATTCACAATTCTGATTTTCATCTGTGCACCTTGGCAACACTTCCTGAGGATAGTGTGAACAAAATTCCAAGACCAAATAGCCAATAGCATAATATACTTTCCAGCGTGCTGAGAAGTAGAGGGTGAAGAAAATTAAAGCTCCAATGGTCTCCTGTAAGGATTTCATAAATTATTTTCTAGTAAAAAAATGAGTTGAAAATAGCTCTTGTAACATTTTTTATACTTGTACCAGATTTAGAACTATGACAAAAATCCAATATTATGAAGGTATTGGTACTTATAAAATATATTTAAACACGAATAACTATAATTTTAATTTTAACTACTATGTAGTTACTAATGTACTACTAAGTAAGTTACTAAGTTAACTACTAATTGTAAGTACTATGTAGTTACTATGTACTAATAGTAAGTATCCTTACTATTTGCCAGCAACTGGGCTTAGTGCTCTGTAGACATTATTAGTTCATTTAATTCTCACGACAGCCTCAGTGTGGTAGGTATTATGAGGTCCATTTTATAGATAAGAAACTGAGGCATACAAAGATTATGGAGCCAGGGCTCCAGCACAGTTTTGTTGGCTTCAGAACCTGGCTTTTCTTGACAGTGCTGTTCCATGGAAATATTAAGTTTATTTGCTTATCTTCTCTACAGATACTCATATATTTATCATTTCCTACAATTAAACACAATTTTAAATTTGTTCAGTTCACACACATATTTATATATTTTTTAAACTTTTTACTTTAGCATAATTGCAGCATATTAGGGGTCTCCAGAGAGACCCAGGAGGAGGATATAAATATATATGTGATAGTGGAGGCTGAGAAGTCCCATGAACTGCTGTCTGTAAGCTAGAAACCCAGTAAAGCCAGTGGTAATACTTCCAAGAACCAGACAGGCAATGGTGTAAGTCCTTATCTAAGGACAGGAGAATACTGATGTTCCAGTTCAACCAGTCAGGCAGAGAGAGTGGATTCCCCTTTTTGCCGCCTTTCTTCTTATTCAATCCCTCCATGGAGTAGATGATGCCCACTCACATTAAGGAGGACAGTCTACTGAACCCACTACTTCAAATGCATATCTCATCAAGAAACACCCTTACAGACACACCCTGAAATAATGTTTAACCTGAGCATTCCATGTCCCAGTCAAGTTGACCCATAAATTTAACCATTATATACAGATACACAGTTGCCACAAATGCACACAAAGTTCATAGGAGAATACCAGGAGCTCTTCACCCAGCTTCTACCAATGGTGACATCTTGCATAATTATAATACACTGTCAAAACCAGGAAACTGACATTGGCACCTTCCACACAGTTGATTCTAATTTCATCAGTTTTACAGGCACTCTTTGCCCACCAGAGTTTATTATAGGCTTTTGATGCCATCCATCACATGGAAGGTCTTAATTTTATTTGGCCAAATATTTCAATTTTTTTTTCATTGCTCTGACTTTCATGATTTGCTTATTACAAAGACTTTCCCCAAAACCAAATTATATTGGTTAATATATATAGAAATATATTAAATATTATATATATTAATATATTATATATTAATATATATATTTGTATATATATAAATATATTAAATATATTTTCTTTTGGCACTTCATTTCTTTTAGAATTTACTTTTATGTGTCGTGTAAACAGAATCTAATTTTCCCCCAAATGAACAGCCACTTGTGATAACACCACTTACTGAATGGCCAATCCTTTCCTATTGGTTAGAATGCCATTTTATCATATAGATTTTTGTGTTTTTGTACCCTCCATTGTGTTCTATTTTTCTTTTACTCTACCAGTACTGTATAATTTAGATGTAGCTTTCTTTTTTTAAATGTTTATTTACTTATTTTTGAGAGAGGAGAGAGAAGGCAGAGAGAAAGAGAGAGTCCCAAGCAGGCTCTGTGCCATCAGCTCAGACCCCGGATCATGTCCTGAGCTGAAACCAAGAGTCAGATGCTCAACTGACTGAGCCACCCAGGCGCCCCTAGATGTAATTTTCAAAAGTATATAAATATTGTACTTTTTAAACAAGGCAATGAAACGGATGTAAGGCTATGGAGTGTGAATGACTTCTTAGAGAAAGGAGGCCATCATGGTCCTATGCAGAGCCCCAACTCAAATGCTTCTGGAAGCCACGAAGGTATCATAAATATAGAAGGAGGTCAGCACTAAGTCAATAAAGATTGGTCTATACCATAAATATATGATTACATGTCTCTCCTAAAGGAATTCCATTTCAACTTTTTAATACAACTTCCTGTCCATATACTTCTCTGGCATTTAAATGTCTACTTCTAGTCTAGTGGAAATAATTTGATATTAGAATCAAAAACGTCTCCAAGTTTCCCCATTTATTAACTGGGAGACTTTAAGCAAATAACCTCTCAGAAGCTCAATTTCCTTATTCTGAAAAAGAAATAATACTTATGCATTAATACTTACTAATTATTACATGAAGTAATAAGTAATATTGCACTACATATAGTGCCTTGCGCATGTTCTTTGCTACATAGATATTAGTGGAAATTAAACAGTAATTTTTTTAGGGAGAGAAACATATCTTTTGATATAGATAAAGGCCCATTTTAACCCATGAAGTCCAGGTAGCTAGGACATTTGTAAATAAACATTTATTCATGAACTTTTATGTATAGTACTATTTTGGGTACTTTCTGGGGAATACAAATAATTATCAGATATAGTCCTTACTTTTGATAAGTTTGTAGCCTGGTGAAGACACAGACATTGTAGAGTTTAGAACATCTTTTCTTTTCCTTTTCTTCCCGTCCAGCACCTTTTCTCACCGTTTCATGATTTGACCATCTTACTCTCAATTTCTGTATTGGGTTGGGGTTTCTCCAGAGTTAGGCATCTATGTCACAGATCTGGCCTTTTAGAGATGACCACTTCCCAACTACCATGATTGCTTCAAGTCTGGGCATGGACCCATATCAGCTCAATAAACTCTGAAACTCTTGAGACTTTTGCTGGGGCTGTTGGGAAAAGAAACTCTTTCTACAGATTGTTACCCTAGGAAAATTTGAGTCTGAAGCTGTCCGTGGGCCATAATTAACCAAAACCAAAACCAAAACCAAACCAAATCAAACCTCACCAAAAAAGCCAAAACAACAGCAACAATGACAACACGCCCAAGAAGGAAGCCAGTACAAAAGTTTGCTGAGTTGAAAAACAGCAGAAGGAGAGACCAAAGCTGATGCCAGAGTTAGGGCACCTGAATTCAGCTCTGTATGTTCATCCCTTGAACTTCCTAGTTACCTTTTTGGTTAGAAAACAGTTTGAGGTGTCTTTCTGTTATTTTCAACTAACAGTTCTAACCAATATAGAAATATAATACATATATAAAAAACATGCAAGGAAGCTTACAAAGCAACATAAATAATCAGTCCTTGAGAAATCTGAAGGTCCATTTCTCTTCCTAGGCATAACTGTTCCAAGTCTGGTTCATACAAGCAGGGGAGCAGTTTTGAGAGCACATTATAGGCATTGGTACAATGAAAAAAAATACCCTTTAAAGATTGGGGTTCCATTTACCCAGCTAGCTCAGTCGGTAGAGCATGAGACTCTTAAAGATTGGGGTTCCATTGATCCTCAAAGATAATGGAACCAAAGATTTAATATAGGGGAACTTTTATTCCTATAACTAGTGTGTACTATGTATCCTACAGTTTCAGCATATTTCCTGAGTATTTCCAGCATATTTCCTTGGTCGGAGGAGAGTAGTGAAATGGAATTAATAAAAAATATGGAGAGAATTCGTTTTGATGTAAGGACTAAGATCACGTGAGCAACATTTAGGTAATAACAGGAAGTGTCCTGTGGTGGGAATTGCCTGCAGAAGGGGCTTTCTTCTGCTGCCTCCCCCAACACTGCTTCCTACAAAGGAATATCTTTTGGGTACTGGGAACCTCTGCCTGCCCAACCTATCTCCCTCTGCCACAGAGTCCAGCACCAGGGCCACTGTTTTGCTTCAAGACATTACATGTTTACATCAAGACAATTACATCAAACACATATAAATGTGTTTAAAAATGGACATTGGAATCCATAAACCAAGTACGTTTTTGTCCTTGAGATCAGCTAAAAAAATTTTCCAGCCCAGAGCTGCGGCACAAAATGGGGAAGTTCTGATCCAAGTGAAGTGGAAGAAATGATGGAATCTGAAACACAGACACAGACCAGCCATGTGGTCTCTGGCCTCCCTGTGACAACACAAGAGGGCACCGTGAGACTAAGGGCGTAAAGAATAGGCTGATCTAATTTTCAGACATGGTCCTATTGCTTACTGCTCTTGGCAGTTACTAGGCACTCACTATTCTTTTCTGTAAAAGGGGAGAATGACAACACCTATCTCAAATGATGCTGAGAACATTTGGTAAGGTATTGGCCACAGACCATGGAGCCTGGGCATATTTATACCTGCTCAATGTATGTCAGTTGTTGTCATTACCATCACCATCGCTGATGTTGGTTTTACTACAATAGGAAAGACGGACGGACGCTTTAAGAAAGGAACTGTGCTGAAAGCCACTCGACTCGTTTTCCAGGTTTGCTTTAGGAAGGTAAATTTTTGCTATTAGGAAATACAAAGATTCATCTTGAAAATCACAACCTTCCCAATCAATGAGGAAGAAAAAGCCAATGGAGGATTTTGAGCAGCAGAGTGATATTTCACATTTAGCAGGATCACTGGTAGCTGTGTTGACAGTGGACTGTAGGGAGGGAAGATGGTGGCAGGGAGATTGGTTATGAGGCTGTTGAATTAACTGAGGCAAGAAATGGTAGTGGCTTGGAGCAGGGTTATAGGGGAAGGAATAGAGTGAAGTGACCGGGTCCTTGTCATGGTCCTTTGGGCTGCTATAACAAAGTACCACACACTGAGTGGCTTAGAAACAGCAGAATTTAATTTTCGCAGTTCTGGAGGCTGGAAGTCCAAGATCATAGTGCCAACATGTTTGGGTTCTGATGAGGCCCTCTTCTGGCTTGCAGACTTCTTGCTGCATCCTCACATGGCAGAGAGGGCCAGCGAGCTCTGTGGGGTCTTTTTATGAAAGTAGTAATCCCAGGGCACCTGGCTGGCTCAGTTGTTGGAGCGGGTGACTCTTGATCTTGGGATTGTGAGTTCGAGCCCCATGTTGGGTGTAGAGATTGCTTATATATATAATCTTTTTTAAATTTTTTTATTTTTAAGCACTAATCCCATTCGAGAGCTCCACCCCCATGACTTAAACACCTCCCAAAGGCCCCACATCCTAATATCATCACATTGATCATTAGGATTTCAACATACGAATTTTAGGGGGACGCAAACATTCAGAGCATAGTAGTCCTGAAGGCAGAGAAATAGAGCTAGTGGATTGGATCTACAGTGTGAGAAAAAGAGAGGAGTCCAGGATAATTCATGCATTTCCAGTCTGAACAACTGGGAGGAAGGAACTGTCCAAAAGGACTTTTCTCTTGCCTCCCATGCACTATCCTTTTCTAGTTTTCTTCCTTCTGTGCATAATTTTTTCTTCATAGTCCATAAGAGGGCTGGTTACAATGCATATATAACCAACCTCTGTATAAAGTACAACTTTTTACTACTGGTTTTATTCAGATATAATAGACATATAACATTGTGGAGGTTTAAGGTGCAGAATGTGACGATTTGATATATATTGTGTATATATAATATATATTGTATATATTGTGAAATGATTAAAATACAATTTTGGATTGAATGTGTAAATTACCACCAGAGGAAAGAGGAAGGATGAGGCAAGAACATGTTGAAGGTTTATTCCCTTTAAGAGAAGACTGCTTTGATAGGGAAATCAAAAGATGACTTCCCAGATCACAGCAAGACAGATAAAACCTATCAAGGGCACAGACCGTTGGAGTGAACTCTCAGAGCAGATTGTTTGAGAAAATAGGTAGTTGTCGGGGCCCCTGGGTGGCTCAGTTGGTTAAGCATCCCACTCTTGGTTTCAGCTCCAATCATGATCTCATGGTTTCATGGGTTCAAGCACCGCATTGGGCTCTGTGCTGACAGTGTGGAGCCTGCTTGGGATTCTCTGTCTCCCTCTCTCTGTGCCCCTCCCCCACTCACGCTGTCTGTCTCAAAATAAATAAATAAACTTAAAAAATTTTAAAAAGAAAAAAAGAAAAGAAAATATGTGGTCATAAGCTTTACATATTGTCTAACCTGAATTCACAAAGCTGGAGCATATTTGCGTTGCTTTCTGTGTCTTTGTACCGTGAATTAGTTTATAGTGACTTATGTGGTTGAACAGTTTTCCTCTGGATTAATCTAATTTCTAGTTTAAACATTCATTAGTGTTGTTATATAGAATTTACTTTGAATCAGCACTTTTGAATTGAAATGTTCATTTATTATACACATAATTTGTTTTTTCAGTTATGAACATACAGTGATACCATTGGTTTTTAGCACTGAATTGGGGATCAGGATGTGATTTTACCTGATTGAAGTGTTTAGTTCTTGATTAACTCATATAATTTAAATATTAACTGCTGTGCACCAGTCTCAATTGCAATTGGAAATTGATTTTAAAAGGTAAAGTTTGGTGCCATCCAGTGGCAAAATTGAAAATTGCAGCATAAGCTCATTTGTGAGGAAAATTGCAAATTGAAACGGTAACTGGTTCATTATTATACCCTGTAATTCACAGAGATATTCATAATCACAAAAGAGAAATAGTATAAATTTTGAATTACATTTAACTTCAATGTGAGATAATGTAATATAGAAATAAAACATGGAATTGAGAGACTGGGGACAGATGTTTTGGACTTGTTTCATTTATGAAATAGGAATATGTTACCTACTTGATGGCTGACACCTGGAAAATTTATATGTTTAAGATACAAATTAATATTACATATTGTACTTTGGCATTGACTGAATTAGATTATAAAAGAAGATTTTTATATTACACTTTGTTAGATAACATTTTTACATTTACATGTTTGAAAAAAAATTTTTTTAATGTTTTCTTCAACATACAAGAGCCCTGCAAAAGTCTGAACTTTTAAAACTCATTCACAAGCAAAATATGAGGCATGTTACCCAAGGTGCCAAAATTAAAAGTGAAAATTTCCATTGTGTAGGAGACTGTCTGCTTGCTCACAAGATGCATTTTGTTGAAGTATCAGGAAGTTTTTGGTCATTTGGTTGTTATTCAACCATATGCATTAAAAACACTCTTTCTGAATATGAGATATACCTTTATAGCAAGACTACCTGGTCAGGACCTGTATTAGTTAGGATATAGGTTTGGCTGTTGAAAGATGCCCAGTAATAACAGTGTTTAAATAAGATAGAGGTAAGTTCTCTTTCATGTTAAAGCCTGAGGAGGTGATTTAGGACTGTGGAGCTGTCCTGAGAAATCTACTATCATCCAAGACCCAGGCTTCTTCTACTTGTGACCTTAAATATGCAGCTTCCATCTAATGGTCCCTGATGGCTGCCCTGTTCCTCTTCTCATCCATAGTTTTCTCTGCACTTCTCCATCTTTAAAGACATAGGAGGCAAATGGGCAGAGGAGAGTTCTCAGGACTGGTTGTATGGTTCAAATCTTACTGTGTCTCATAAATTCATGTATCTTTTTTATAGAAAGTATTGCTCCCAGTAGAATATCTGGTACAAAAGCACTATCAATATATTCTTCTATTAATGAAATATACATATATACATTAATTTATTTATACCAAAATTACGAAGGAAAGTAAACCAATGCAATCGGTCCCATTAGACCGATGGTTCAAAAGCAGTGGTTCTCAACCTTTGTTGCACGTTGTCATCACTTGGGGACCTTTAAAATTACTGATGTCTGAATCAAGCAATTGAGGTTCTTATCTAATTGGTCCAAGGTGTGCTTTGGCCATCAACAAATTTCAAGACCTCCCCAGGTGATTCTAACTGCATAAAGATTGAGAACCATTGTTCTAGACCTTGGTGTACATCAGGATCACCCAAGGGGCTTTTAAAAACTCTTCTGAGCCTTTCCCTCTGCCCCCCGCCACCATTTGGTTATGCTGCAGTTAATCTGGAGTGGGTCTCAGGCCTCTGTGTTTTTTAAAAGTTTCTGAAGAGATTCTAATTGCAGGCAGGGCTGAAAATCTCTGTTACAGATGGAAAAGAGTTTCATGATTTTTTTTTTTTTTTTTTTTTTTTTTTTTTGCCAATCTACATACTGACCCTTCTACTTGAATTTATAGAGCTATTCTGGTAGATTCAATGAACAGTTCCTGGGATAAGAAAACTACAATTATATTGTAGATTTAACCCTCTCACATGAACAGTTCATTAAAATTTCAGATTTCCCCCAACTTCAAATAGAATGCTGAGTAGTGTCAGCAATAAAATTGACTACCATTTTACGGACTTTTGTTTACATACAATTTCCTAACCTTTGCAATTGTTAGGAAGCTTTAAATAACTTGATTACAGTTAAATGGTTAAAATTTTCTTTTGTCATTTGAATGTTTCAGAGAGAGACACTTTTATTAATAAGATGGAAGGACTCTTCAGGAAACATAACCTTTCTCTTCTGTTGCCAACACATAGACTATTCTGGGTTGGGCTGGAAGTTCTATAGCCTCCTAAAGGAATTCTTTTTACCATTCACATCCTCCTTATACTTTTATGTACCAGCTATCCTGGACTGCTACAAATCCAGTTGTACTGGGAACCTCAGAATCTGGATGCAATCCAGTTTAGCCAGGAAATTGTTGGCCAAATACCTACTAGAGTCTATATTTCCTTGTGCTCCAGATTTCCACCTTGGGGGCCAAAGGTTGTTTTGTTTCGTTTCGGTTTTTTTTCCTGTTATGGTAATTAAAATGAATTCCAACAGGGAGATCTAGTGAGTATTTGCATAAAACTGGCCAGATTCTTTAAGAAATGTCTGAAGGAAATCCCTTAACACAGTGTGCAGAATGTGTATCTCACTGGTGTACTGTTAAATACCGCTGCAGGTTAGGGGACCATCTACCACTGACTCATGTTTTCTTTGAAGGAAGGGAATTTCCATTCTCCTCCCAAAGAGGCAAAGTCTACAAGTAGGACACTTCTAGCTTCTCCTTGCCCCTTTACTTTCTTCTCCCTCTGAGAAGATTGACTTCTCTGGCTGGTGAGTTTTGGAGAAGCTGCGTATGCTTGGCTGTGCCGCTTCACATTCTCTTCTTTTGAGATCTGCTTGTGCAGAAAGGAATTGTATGCTGGTCTTCTGTGGATAGTGCAGAAGCTTGATATAAACTTCGTCCTTAACATTCATGTCTACTAAACTTAGGTATCTCCCAGTGACTCTACCACAGTTTTCCAGTCCTGTCCCACTCCTACTCTCCGAGATGAATTCTTCATTCTTCTCTTCTCTCATTACACTTCTGACACTTCCCAGCCCAAACCACAGGATCAGCTAATGATCCTTATTCTTTTTTTGCTGAGAAAATAGAAGTTATTAGCAAAGAACTTGCACAAGATTCAACTACCTAATCTACTAAAGCATCTATACCTTGTACCTAAACCCACATCACTCTCTTCTCTCCACTTAAAGGAGATGAACAGTTTAAGTTCCAGTCTGTGGCCACTTTCTCCACTTGTGCCCTGGATTCCGTTTCTTCTCACCTTCCCAAGGGCATTGCTCTAGTAAATTCGCCCCTCCCTCTTCAGTTGTTAATTTGTACTGATCTACTTGTCCATTCACAGTAGCATATGCATGTACTATAATATTTCTCACCTTAAAAAATGTTTGCCTGACCCCCTACCTCCCACTGGCTCCCACCATTTCTCTGCTCCCCTTAACAGCAAATTTTCGCAGAAAAGTAGACTGCCTTTTCAGTCTCCAGCTCCTCTCCTCCCATTCCTCATGAATCTGCTCTAGTTAGGCTTCCATTCCTATCACTTTGTTCCAAATAAAGTGAGAAATGACCTCTTCATTGCTAAATCCAGTGGTGTATTTAAGTCCTCATCTACCTCGATCTATCAGAAGCATTTGACAATTGGGCCACATCATTGGTTGCTTCTTCTTTGTCTCCTTTGATGGATCCTCTTCATTTTTCCAACTCTTTTCCCTCTTCCGTTTTCCAGTCTCAGATCACTTTTCTCCTCTTTCTACATTCACTCCCTAGATGACTTCATCCATTTCTACAATTTCAGTGCTAACTATGGAACTTAAGATACTTAGAGTACCATAAAATGTACTTAAATTTTAAGTACTTAAATTCGGGATGACTCTCAAATTTTTATCTTTCAGTCAAGCCCTCTCACCTGGACTTCAGACTAAGTGCTTACTTAACACCTCCATCTAGATGTCTGGTAGGCATTTCAAATACAGCATTGCTATAAACATGTTATTGACTCTGTCCCTTAGAACTGTTCAGTCTCAGCCTTCTGCTTCACAGTGAATGGCAGCTCCATTCTTCCAGTCTCTCAGGTTAAAAACCTTGAAGTCAGTCTTTTTTAAAAAAACTTTGTAAATCATTTTTTAAAATTTAAATTCAAGTTAGTTAACATACAGTGTAGTCATGGCTTCAGGAGTAGAACCCAGTGATTCATCTCTTTTTTTTTTTTTTAATTTTTTTTTCAACGTTTATTTATTTTTGGGACAGAGAGAGACAGAGCATGAAGGGGGGAGGGGCAGAGAGAGAGGGAGACACAGAATCGGAAACAGGCTCCAGGCTCCGAGCCATCAGCCCAGAGCCTGACGCGGGGCTCGAACTCCCGGACCACGGGATCGTGACCTGGCTGAAGTCGGATGCTTAACCAACTGCGCCACCCAGGCGCCCCATCATCTCTTAACATATGACACCCAGTACCCATTCTGAAAGTGCCCTCCTTAATGCCTATCACCCATTTAAACCACCTCCCCACCCGCCTCCCCTCCAGCAACCCTCAGTTTGTTCTCCGTATTTAAGAGTCTCTTATGGTTTGCCTCCCTCTGTTTTTATCTTATTTTTCCTTCCCTTCACCTATGTTCATCTGCTGAGTTTCTCAAATTCCACATGTCAGTGAAATCATATAGTGATTCATAGTGAATTCATAGTGATTCATAGTGAAATCATTTTTCTAGCTGACTTATTTCACTTAGCATAATACACTGTAGTCTCATCCATGTTGTTGCAAATGGCAAGATCTCATTCTTTTTTTTTTACCACTGAGTAGTATTCCATTATATATATCTCACATCTTCTTTATCCATTCATCAGTTGGTGGAAATGCAAACCAGTGCAGCCAGTCTGGAGAACAGTGTGATAAATGGTTCTCCATCCCCTCACTTTCAATCTGCAGGTGTCTTCAGGTCTAAAATGAGTCTCTTGTAGGCAGCATATAGATGGATCTTGTTTTTTATCCCTTCTGATACCCTATGCCTTTTGATTGGGGCATTTAGTCCATTTACTTTCAGAGTGATTATTGAAAGATATGAATTTAGTGCCAGTGTATTATCTGTAGATTTCAAGTTTGTGGCGATGTTCTTTGGCCCTTTGTAATCTTTGCTGCTTTCCACTCACAGAGTCCCCCTTAGGAACTCTTGTAGGTCTGGTTTAGTGGTCACAAACTCCTTTAGTTTTTGTTTGTCTGGGAAAGTATCTCTCCTTCTTAGGGCAGAAATAAACGCTTTAGAATCCAAAAAACAGTTGAACAGATCAATGGAACTAAGAGCTGGTTTTTTGAAGGAATAAACAAAATTGATAAGCCCATAGCCAGACCTCTCAAAAAGAAAAGAGAGAGGACCCAAATAGATAAAATCACATAGAAAAGAGGAGAGATCACAACCAATACCACAGAAATACAATTATGGGAGAATACTTAAAGTCATTCTTGATCCCTCTTTTCTCTTGTACTAAATTCAACATGTTTAGCAAATTCTGTTGGTTTCATCTTTGAAATATATTTTATTAGGATTCATTCAGTTAGAGAAACAGAACCACTATGATATCTGTATCTATATCTAAAAAGATTTGTTACTGGGATTGACCTTATAGAGCAATTGTGGGAGCTGGTTGAGCACTCTCTATAAAACTATTGTCATCATATCTGATACTGGATCTTGAAGTCCACAGCTCAGGTAGTCAGAATGGGAAAGTCTCTGTCTATGTCTATATGTAGAAATATTTAGAAATATCTACATAAATGTTTATGGATATCCTTATAGACATCTCTAGTTATGTACATATATCATTATGCTTCTATCTCTTTCACAAGAATCTACTCTGACCCACCCTAATAAAAAACTTACCTGAAAATAAAAAACTAAAAAAGTATAGTTCAACCTAGTCAAATTGACAAACCACCATCGTCCATTCTCTGTTGAACTGGCATCCATGCACATTTCCTTAAACCATATGTAATCTCACATTATGACAATAAGAAAGTCACACTTCCACTTTACTTGCTACAACTGTATCACGTAGAACTGAAAAATATGCTAACCCTTTCCCGAGGAGAGGTTATACGTCTCTTTTTTGTTTGTTTGTTTGTTTGTTTGTTTGTTTGTTTTTGGGTGTCCATTCTTCTCCTAGCTGGCTCACATTCCCCCTTTGATATCCTGTTAAAGAGTTAGCTAACTACTAATAACATATCTTACATTAGATAATAAGGGTTAACGGAGGTAAGAAAACAAAAATAGCCACATAAAGCTAAGTAAAAACACTGATAACTATTAAATTCCTAATTTCTGCAACAGGTCCCGTGGATGTAGCTAATATTTATAACTACCTTCTTCTACTACCCATTCCATATTTCCTTTGCTCTGAGAATTTACCTCCACTGATTGTGATTCTTTGCCTGGTGATGTGACCCTAATTCTCATCCTTGAAGGGTCTGAGCCATTAGTAGGTCTACTTAAATTGATGTAGTTTTCCATGGACTTTGCTCATACGACATGATAGTATTAAGAAGTGTCCCACAGGATCTCCTGTTTTCCAAACTCCTCATTTCTCTCATTGTGTACTGGCAACCTTAATTTCCCCCTTTTCACTCAAAGTCAATCAGCCCCCCACCATACAATTACCCCTCTTTTGCCTGTTGAGTCAGTGTCATGAGGAGCTCAACATGGCCAGGTGCCAATCTCAACCCCCAGTACAATGAATTCACTGAATGTCCCTTAAGCATAAGCTCAATATGGTGGCAGTGTATTAGGAAATTTATTGAGGCTGATCATTTAAGCTTCATTCCCATAATTTTATCATTAATAAAGTTCATGCTTTCATCTCTGTCAGAGTTTTGCATCTACTGGGGTAAAAAAGACAGGAGTGCTATTTATTGGCCCTCTAAAGCCATAATCACAAGGTCCTGAAAAATGAAATGTCCACTTTTTAAGTTATACCCAGTAAAGCCAGTATAGAAACATTTAGGGTAAATGCTTAGGGATCTGTAGTTTTAGGACTTATACTGAGTTCACTGAAGTTCTGAATTTTCAGGGATTCTCTTGCACATGCCTATAATTCTATATGGGGGTCTAGTCTAACCCTTACGAAGACAGTTGTTGAATGCTGGAAGCTTTGAATCCTCAACATTGCCAGAACGTAAGTTCTAGGTGCTGGAACTCAGTTTCCTTGTGGCTGATAGGTATAGCCTTTCCTTAATTGTAATTCATTACAAAGTGTTTTCTGATTTCACACAGTGTAGGGGAGGTTGTCCATAAAGCATGTTGTGCAAAGAAGAAAGGTGATGGGTTAAAAATAAATAAATAAAAAGGTACAGCAACAGCATCCTTTAAGTTTAGCCTGTAAAGCCTTTACTATACCTGAAATGTTTTGTACTTCTTTTTCAGTTATGTACATACTTTCTGCTTTTGCAATACTTTGACAATTGTAACCAGAAAGACAGGAAGGATGGAAGTTTTAAAATAAAATTGCATTTGTAAATCATTTTGTATTAGAATGTAATAAACCTCTCAGATGTCACCTATTCTGTTAGAAAGCAACTGCATATTTTAATTGCTAGTGATAAGCTATACAACTGAAAAAAAAGGTAATCTAATAAAATCTAAATCTAATGTAATCTAAATTCCTTTCCAAGAGAATCAATCAATGATGTTGCGAAGAAAATGGAATAGAAAAACTGTTCACCTTGTAGCCATTATTGCACATTCATTACTGAGACTTCTGGTTTGGTTGCCATTGAGGGATTTTTCTTTGAAAATGTGAAAATCAAGGTAACAGTTTATTGTCACACTTTTGTTGCTATGGAAGTATTCATTATCTTGTAACATCTAATGCAAAGGAACCAAATAGAATTATTGGAGACATAAATGGAATATGAACTTGTGACTCCCTACACTGTAGCTAGAGCAAGTCTCTTTCCTGACCTTTCTTAATAGATTATCTGAAACTAATCTATGAGAATATGGGATGGTAGTTGGAATACAGTCCTAAGTCAGGACTATACTGCCTGTTAATGCTCATATGGGGTTTCAGTATAGGACATAGGGAGGCAGAGAAACAAACTTGTGAAAAGTTTGGGTGTTTGGTTTGGCATTGTTGATATGAATTGAGGTTGGCCACTGTGTCTTTAGAACTTCAAGTGAATGATCCAAGCCCCAGTTTTGGCCAGTTTTGGTCACTTTCTAGGTCTTTTAAATGGATCGAGGCAACAAATGAGACACGTCACAAAGATCACATGAAAGCCTGGTTATTCTCATTAGTGACTGTCTCCAAAGCAATTCAGACAGCATCCCATTCATTTCCTCTCACTATCCCTGTCTTCCTTATCATGCTACCAACTCTTGGTTCTTAGCACTTAGTACCAATATCACTACAAATCTTAGGTCTTACCTCCAGATTCTGAAGAGCAACTTTGGCTCTGCCATTGGGTTTTTCTACTGAGCAAAATTTTGGAACTAGCTTTTAGCTGGTGTAACTCCAGAATTTCTATATGGGAAAAGCATATTGGTGGCAAGAAGGTAAGAAAGCAGGGGCTGGAGCGTTGTGGAGAAGTTTTACGTGTGTGACTAACACATTGTTTTGATTCAGCTTGTTTGTTAAGAGCAATTAAAATGCAAAGTTTTAAAAAGATACTTCAAGGAATTCTGGTCTAAATATATGTGATGGTTTAGAGATGGACAATTAATGGAAATCATATGGGAGTGAAGAATAAAACCCTGGCATAGCCCTAGACCTTCATTTTTAAGCACCACATATTCCAGTACCCTGTTCTCCAGCCTAGCCCTTTGAATGCCTATCAGAGGGGTCTGACACAACTACTAGCTGCACTCAGATGTGGCAGGGTATATTGCCTATACCACCAAACCTTCTATGATACGTCAGAGCTTTTATAATCATGAGGACAACAGTGTGGAGGTTCCTCAAAAAATTAAAAACAGAATTACCCTATGACCCAGCAGTAGCACTACCAGGAATTTATCCAAAGGATACAGGAGCACTGATTCATAGCGGCACATGTACCCCAATGTTTATAGCAGTGCTTTCAACAATAGCCCAATATGGAAAGAACCTAAATGTCCAACAACTGATAAATGGATATAACCACTTATTGGTTATCCCATTGGATTGGGACAGAAAACCCAATCCAATCTTAAGCAAAGAGGCATTTGTCTCTTATAAGAGAAATGTACAGGGGTAGTGCTAGTTTCAGATCCATATGGCTTTAGAGTCTGGAAATGATCTATCTCTGTCCCTTGGCATTGTTCTATTCTACAGGTCAATGTCATTTTCAGATGGGCTCTCATCTTGCCACAGTGAGATGGCTGCAGCAGCTGCAACTTCACATTGTCACCCAGAGGAGGCCAGGGACCTCTCTTCCTGATAACGTCTGCATAATTCCATGAATTCATGAAAAATGGGCAAACTTGTGTCACACACCTATCCCTGAACAAACTTTTATAGTTGCTGAGATGAAGTTGTACTAATTGGGTTCATGTACATTCCTGAACCAGTCACTATGACAAAAGGACCTTGGTATTCTAATAGGTTTGGTATGAGTCACACTGAAATCTGTGGAGCTTGAAATAGAGCCTCATCTTTTTTTTTAAGTTGATATATTTATTTTGAGAGAGAGAGAGAGAGAGAGAGAGAGACCACAGTGGGGTAGGAACAGAGAGAGAAGGAGAGAGAATTCCAAAGAGGCTCCGCGCTGTCAGTGCAGAGCCCAACATGGGGCTGGAACTCACAAACCGTGAGATCATGACCTGAGCTGAGATCAAGAGTCTGTTGCTTATCTGACTGAGCCACCCAGGCGCCCCAAAATAGAACCTCATCTTAAGCTCCTGGACTGAGGGCAGGAAAAGCTGGGCTTGACAAATACACTTGAGGTGCTATTCCTGGAAGAATGGGGAATGGATGTCAGATGGCGAAACTACAACTGTCCACCTCATGGGATTAATTAACTCAGGCATTGCATCTTTTCCTACCTGGTATTTTCACCTTGGTCTTAATGTACAAGTCACGCATTCCATCATCTTCCTCTTCCCCTTAAATAACTACAAAGCATGAAATAGGATGTGTATGGGATTCCATGCAGAGGCTTAAATACTTGTCTTAGCCTGTCACTTTTAATTCAATACATTTGTAGTAGATGCATTTATGTAAGGCACTGTATTAGATTGCTTGGCTTCAGAACAAGAATACCCAGACATGTCTACTTTTTATATGATAGGCATTTATTTCTTGGTACCGTAATAATTTGAGGAAGATGTTCCTGGTTGGCTCTCACCCATACAATGAGTCAGGAAGCCAGACTCCTTCCAGTTTGTGACATCACCATCCCAGGGATTTGTAGTCCTGGGAATCTAGCTGGTGAAGGTAGAGAAGGTGCATGTGCTTCTTAAAAGCCTTGGCATCGAGCAAGACTGTTCCACTCACAATTCATTGGTGAGTGAGAACTAGTCACATGGCCACATGCAGGTGCAAGGGGACTTGGGAAATACAGGTTTTAGCCATCTTTGCCATTGGTACTATGCAAGCCATGGTATCAGGAAATGTGAAAAAGGTACAGTCTGTTTCTTTAGAAGGCAGAGTTTTCCCATAGACACAACAATAATACATAGCAGATGATTAAAAAAAATCAGTTAGGGAAGGGCAGAAAAGGGAGATAAGATTCATTCTGAAAAACTGAACATTTTGGTGTCGTTCCAGATTTGACTTCCTGAGTGCTGGGCATAAAATGTGTTGAAATTCCTTGGCACACTGCCATTCCCCAAACTATGCACGTACTTAGTGATAGTCGAAGGTTATATTGTTCCTCTTACTCAGGTCAGGTTCTGCTTTCTTTGAAACTCCTCATGTGTCTAGTACAATGACCTGATCATAGCAGGTACATATGGAGAGTTAGGAGGTACATGTGGGACAGCTCTACCTTTACATATTATTAACCTTTTACAATTTCTTTCCTGACTTTTCCCTTTCTCTCCTACCGGAGCTGTTCTGGCCTTCATCGTGAGCCTTGCACTTCATAATTCTCAAGATTATCAGTCCTGGTTTTTTCCTCAGAGCAGCCACTCAGTGGTACATATAGTGTCACATTCAGATCCACTATTCCCTTGAATGAACCATCACAGCAAGGCAATATCACCTAAATATTACGCTGAATGGGAGTGAACTGTTGTGTGAGGATCCATCCCATCATACTGGAACAGGTTAGATTTTTCTCATTACTATAATATGTTAATTACTACACTATCTTCCCTAAGATCATACTTAAAAAAAAAAGGTAGAGAATATATCATTTCAGAGTTTTACATAGAATGTTTTCTGCTTTTTTTGGTTACTTTTTAAAAAAGATTTGTTTTATTTTTGGAGAGAGAGAGAGAGAGGGAGAGAGAGAGAGAGAGAGAGAGAGAGAGAGAGAATCTCAAGCAGGCTCCAAGCTCAGCACAGAGCCCTATGCAGAGCTCTATCCCACAACCTTGGGATCATGACCTGAGCCAAAATCAAGAGTCTGATGTGCAACCGACTGAGCCATCCAGGAGTGCCCCCCACATTTTTTTTAAGTGAAGCTCACTACTATCAATTTTAATGCTTTTGTGTCCTTCTACCCAGGTGCCATTTACTCAAAATAAATTTATTCTTAGAAGAATCTCACAATTCTGCATTAAGAACACATCTCTTTATCTAACGTGAGCTGTTTTCCATGTTATGTTAGTATAGCATACTTTGAAGCACATTTATTTTTAAGCCTTTAGCTCAAACTATTTTATAGTCTCTAACAGAGAAGAGAACCCTAAGCGAATGCATATTTGAATAAATAACAGGTTCAGGGCGCCTGGGTGGCTCAGTTGGTTAAGGGACCAACTTTGGCTCAGGTCATGATCTCACAGTTTGTGAGCTCAAGCCCCGCTTTGGGCTCTGTTCTGATAGCTCAGAGCCTGGAGCCTGCTTCAGATTCTGTGTCTCCCTCTGTCTCTCTGCCCCTCCCCCTCTCACACTCTGTCTCTCTTAAAAATAAATAAACAAAAAAAATTTTTTTTAGTTAAAGAAAAAGAAAAAGAACAGGCTCTTATAATTGTAGAAATCTCAAGTATGGAAAAGCCTTTCTTTCACGTGATTGAGTCCAAACACTTTATCCAATGCTTGACCACCTGACTGCATGGCTCTCTTTTATAACCCTCTTTTCTACAATTCCAGTCCTATACTTTTTGTCGCCAAGAGAGTTCTGACAGTGGCATGAATATTGGCAACTCCCTCCTGTTTGGGGAAGGAAAGGAAATGGGAATTAAGGAGGCAAAGGCATGTTCTCAGTGGGAAGCTCTAAGTAGCACAATAAAGTGGCGGAAATGTTGAAAGACACCAAAATAGACAAATGACAGACACAGAAGTGGATTGGGCAGGTCCTGGTTTTGCAAGGTCTGAAGCTTATACAGTTCAAGAGGCCCTCTTTAAGCAAAATAATACAAAATTATAAATGCACAATTAGATATAAAGTGAATATTTATTTAGAATGAGAAAAGAAATCACAACTTACACATTTTTGAAAAGGTGATAAATGCTACAAAATCACAAAATCAAGAAAAATCAAGAAAAACTATCTGACACACTTTGCTCATACTTGTTTGGTCTGTGTTTCTTACCTTTTAATCACTTCATATGAAATGACATTTGGTATAAAGAGAATGGAAAGACAGTTCAGTATTTCGTCTAACATGGTTAATTGAAATTTGTTTTTCCTTGAATGTTGAGAGGCATAAAGCAAGTGACATCTGCAATACTGCTATAAGTTTGTACTCTATAATCATAGATTGTAATAAATTTTAAGTACTTGGCATGAAAAAAGAAAAACTATGCAGTGTGTTTATGATGGTACATAAATGTATTATTGAATATGTTCTTATGGCAGGGAGCTTCCATTTACATAAGATGTCACTGGGAATCATCTCCTTTGCTTACATTTTACATGTCTCACTGTTGGAAGGGTTTTTCCACTCACTGGCTTCTGGCTCCACACATTTCAACCTTTCTAACTCTCTGCTATCCACATATATCTGGTCCTAGATGCTGTAGCACATGTTCATAGCCTGATTTGACCTCTGGCTCTACACTTTTTCTGTCGGACTCCAGATGTATTTGCACATTAACATTTTAGGAATATCTTTAGGAAGGCGTTCCCATGTTGCAAATAGCTAGGTGTAACTATTCATGGAAGTGACTGCATCATAAATATATTGGCTAAACTCAAACTAAATATATCTCCAGCTCAGTTTCCCCTTAGCAAGATCCCCCAAATGCCTGTGGCCACTGCAACACTACTCCACCAGTGTGGTAGGGGGCAAGTCAGAGAGGAAAGAGATCATTGTTGTGATTCATTGTAATTAATATATCTTACTTTTGTGTTTAAAAAAAACATACACACACACTAAAGCCTGTAGCAATCAGGGTTCAGCCATAGAAACAGAACTAGTAGGGGATATATAGCAAGAGAGTGATTGCCAAGAATCAATTTATACAGTTGTGGTAGTCTGAAATCTTCAGGGCAGGTTGAAACTTTTGGGCATGACAGAAACTGCTGTAGAGGTAAATTTTCCTTTAATTTTTTTGATGTTTTTATTTATATAGAGAAAGCATGAGCTGGGGAGGGGCAGAGAAAGAGGGAGACAGGAACCAAAGTGGGCTCTGTGCTGACCACAGAGAGCCCAATGCAGGGCTCAAACTCATGAGTGGTAAGAGCATGACCTGAGCAAAGTCTGACGCTTAGCCAACTGAGCCATCCAGGTGCCCCTAAAATTTCTGCTTCAGGAATGTCTCAGCTTGGCTCTTAAGGCCTTTAAACTGATAAAATCAAGCCTACTTAAAGTCAACTGATTATGGACTTTAATCACATCTATAGAATATCTTCACAGCAACACCTAGCTTAGTGTTTCATTGAATTACTGGGGATTGTAGCCTAGCCAAGTTGTCAAAAAACCTTGATCATCACAGGAATATTCCCAGACTTGGAAGATGGTCGATGTAAGAGAGGGACCCTGAGGCTTAAGCTTCATTTACTTCATTTATTTATTTATTTTTTGTTTGAATATAGTTGGCACACGATGTCACATTAATTTCAGGTGTACAATATAGTAATTAGATGAGTTTATACATTATGGCTATGTTTACCACAAGCGTAGTTACTATCCTATCCCCATACATCGCTATTACAATATCATCCACTATATTCCCTAGGCTGTACCTCTTATTTCCATGACTTATTCATCCATAACTGAAAGCCTGTATTTCCCACTCCCCTTCAGTCCTTTGGCCCATTCCCCCACCCCTCTGGCAATTATCAGTTTGTTCTCTGTGTTTATAGGTCTGATTCTGCTTTTCGTTTGTTTATTCATTTGGTTTTTTAAGTTCCATATGAGTGAAGTCATGTGGCATTTGTTTTTCTCAGTATGACTTATTTCACTTAGTATAATACCTTCTAAGTTCATCCATGTTGTTGCAAATGGCATGATCTCATCCTTTTTTATGGCTGTGTAATATTCATTATATATCTATAATTATCTCTCTCTTATATATATATCTATATATATACCCCTCCTATTCCATTCCATATATATTTCACTATATATGTGTATCTCCCCCCATCTTCCATATCCATTTGTCTATCAGTAGACATTTAAATTGCTTCCATATCTTGGCTATTGTAAATAGTGCTGCAATAAACATAGGGATGCGTATATCTTTCTGAATTAATGGTTTTGTTTTCTTTGGGTAAGTACTGAATGGTGGAATTATTAGATAATATAGTATTTTTATTTCTATTTTTATTTATTGTTTGATTATTTTTTCCACTAATTTTGTTTAAAACTTAAAAAAATTATTTATTTTTTTAGGGAGGGGAGGGGAAGAGGGGGGGAGACAGGATTCAAAGCTTCCTCTGTGCTAACAGCAGAGAACCTGATGTGGGGCTTGAACTCATGAACCGTGACATATGCTCTGAGCCAAAGTCAGACGCTCAACTAACTGAGCCACCCAAGTGCCCCAAACTTTAAAAATTTTTAATATAGTTAACTATAGTACCATATTAGTTTCAGGTGTGCAATATAGTATATCTTCTTTAGAGAAATGTTTGTTCATGTCTTCTGCCCATTTTTTAATTGAATTATTTGTGTTTTTGGTGCTGAGTTAAATTAGTTTTTTATATATTTTGGATAATAACCCTTTATCAGATATGTCATTTACAAATAACCTCTCCCATTCAGTAGGTAACCTTCTAGTTTTGATGACTGTTTCCTTTGCTTTGTTTAGAAGCTTTTTATTTTGATGTAGTCCCAATAGATTATTTTTGCTTTTGTTTCCCTTGTCTTGGGGGACCTATCTAGACAATTGTTGTTATACCCAATGTCAAAGAAATGACTGTCTGTGCTCTCTTCTAGGATTTCTATGGTTTCAAGTCTTACATTTAAGTTCTTAATCCATTTTGAGCTTATTTTTGTGTATGGTGTAAAAAAAAGTGGTCCATTTTCATTCTTTTGCATGTAGCTGCCAATTTTCCCACACTATTTGTTGAAGAGACTGTCTTTTTCCCATTGCATATTCTTTCATCCTTTGTTGAAGATTAATTGGCCATATAATTGTGAGTTTAGTTCTGGGCTGTTATTTCAATTTTTAATTTTTGAGGGAACCTCTATACTGTTTTCGATAGTGACTGTACCAATTTGCATTCCCACCAACAGTATATGAGGGTTACTTTCTTCCACATTTTCACCAACACTTGTTTCTTCTTGTCTTTTTTATTTTAGCCATTCTCCAAAGAAGACATACAGATGGCCAACTGACAAATGAAAATATGCTCAACATCATTCATCATTGGGGAAATATAAATCAAAATCACAATGAGATATCACCTTACACCTGTCAGAATGGCTAAAATAAAAAAGCTTCATTCACTTTAGATAAATCTGTGCCTGGAGAGGGCATAGAGAAGGAGGAGGTAGGAGTGGAGAAGATTATCCAGAACTTTACAATTTTGGATCGGATAAGTCTTACAGACCTATTTACTTATCTTGGGCTATTTATTCCATATATTTCTATTAGTCTTCAGTGATTTCTCCAGGTTGAATTTATAGAAGGAATTATATTGGATTGCTCAGGGCGATCCATTGTTTTACCCCTGAAGAATGGGAAATTCATTGTTATATGAAGTAGCACATCATATAATAAGAGTATAAATAGAGTCATTCACTTCTACTGCTATGTATCTAAGAATAATAAAGGTCAATGCCTATGAGTAGGTAAGTTATGAGAAGTTTTATTCTAAATGTTCATCATTCTCTGCCTGGGCTAGGTTTTTGAAAAAACAAAGACTTTCAATATCAGGAAGGCAATAAAAATTTCCAAGGTTTTGAAACTAGTGATCTTTCAAAATCAATCTATTTGACTGCATTTACTCATTGAATTGAAAAAAGGAGTCTTTTAAAATAAATACCAGAGGCATGAATAATGCTTTTGAAACATTGTGCATTAGGGTGCAGCACTTAATACTCTTCTTTTTTTTTGTAGATAGAGTTTAGTCAGAGTGATGTTTTGTAAGAGCCACAGTAATGCTTATAAGTGGCAGTATTCAATATATTTGGACCTTGGCTTTGAAATGTTAGTAAAAGTGTGTGAAGGATTAATTTTTGTTCCTTTTGTAGCAAGGCTGCTACTGCATGGGAGGGAATTGTTTCACTGTTTTCCACTTCATGTCAGTGAATCTTTATGTGTATTTGTCATTTTATCAATTCTTTTAGTTTGCCAGAGTTTGTTTAGCTTTTGCCTTGGGTTCCCTTGACCAATGCTAACTTTTAAATATTAGGATTTTTAAAAAGTACATGAATATGTACTTAAAACTGAGGAGAAAAAAGCATATACATACATTTATCTCTAAATCCATATTAAGATCTCTTAACAAATCCAGATTTTAACACTTTCTTAAGATGTGATCAAACAAAAAATACCTGATAATGCAAAATAGAGCAGACATTATGTGGCTATATTTCCATCTGTCTGAAGTTAATAAACTTAGGTTTAAATCACCAGGAAGAAAGATATGGTGACAGGGGTGGGCAGTGGTGTTCTGATAAATCAGCTCTCAAAACAAACAAACAAACAAACAAACAAACAAACAAACAAGAAAGCAAGCCCTGATTTCATAGTGTTCGCTGATTTCCATGGTGTATATACTCCAATCATGGTGACTTTTAAACTAACAATGACTGGTTCTCAGTATTTCCAAATATTTAACCATCAGTAACATCCAGTTCCAGTTGGTTCCTGCACATTGCTGTTCACTTCTTCCTTTAATTAAATGAATAAACATTTATTGAGTATCTAATATGTGTCAGCCACTATGCTAGATCTTTATGAGAATAAAGAGATTAATTAATTTGTTCCGGTCCACAAGGAATTTCTGTCACTCTCTCTTGAAGTGAAGAAGTTGTTTAAAATTTGGGATATAAAACTGAGGGACAAATAAAGAACAGCATCTCATGATTTGGGAAGTTTGTATGAGCTCATGAAGTAAGGTGTGGAAACTTTCATTGCCAACATTCAAGAATAAGTTGCAGTGAACATCTGGTTGCCATTTTCATTGTTCCATAATTTACGAGTTTCCATGAAAATCATGTCAGCTGACCTTGTTTTCACTTAAAAAACACTACAACCCTATAACTAATTCTATTTCCTTAATGTTTAAAATGAACCTAAAATTCAACTTGTACTAGGTGCTCTTCCTACACCAGTGTTCCTATCGAAATCTTTGGGTTCATTAACTACTGTGGAAGAGAGGGAACATTTCCCCTTCTTTCCTGAGTTTCTGTGTCTGTTCATATGCAAGAGACTTGTGGACCAACCCAAATTCATACTTCAGAGGAATTTTGAAAGGAGTTCCTCTGGCCTTCCTCTTTTTTTCACCCCATCCTCACTCCTCTCCATAAGAGGAGGAGTTGCAAACCTGATTCATTGGAGTCTGAGTGATAGTGCTACATCAGTGCCTTTTGGCTACACAGTCTCTTGTCCTCTGACATGCTCTTGGATTTAAATGCAAATTGGATAAATTGGATAACCTCTTCACAACAAGCAGAAGTCTGGGTAAATGATGTAGGCCTGCTCTTCTCATTCATGTGGCTGGTTGGGTTAGTGAATTAGGTGAATGCTTTGCACATCATCCCTCCCTCCAACTGTCCTTCCCTCCCTTCCAGTACTCCTAAGAGAGTAGATCTCCCTTTAAGTTTGAACTTAAACTGTATCTTTTTATTCTTATTTACCATTGAGATCCAAGGTGTTAATAAAATTGACAATAAATTTTTGCTTAGCTATTGATTTTTATAATATATTCTCTCCAGCAGGCCACCTCAGAAGGGAGGAAGACTAAGCTATAGGAACTAAAATACCACTGAAAGCCATCCAATTACCTTTAATCATTTTTTTCATTGCTATCCAGTTCAACCTATTTTTTTGTGTGTGAGTTCTGCCCAGACTTACATTTCCTTGATACTAACAACTGTCTTCTTTCTTGATAATTCTGTTGTCAACAAATTTTCAAATATTCCAAATAGACATGTTATTTTTTCTACTCGAAACTCTGGCTTTGATGAAACTACATTTATATTTTACAGTATCTTAGTTGGAGACCATTTTAGCCCTCCATATCACAGGATGAAGATAAAAGGGTATCAGGTTCCTTTTCTTATTCCTTTTAGCCACTTCCAGCAGCAGTGTGCAACCCTTTATTCTTAAATAGCAATTCTAGTAGTCAGTGATTTTCAGAACTGGAGAACAGGGAAGGACAGAAAATCGTGGGTGCAATAAATGGTTAAAAAAATATTTTGTAATGATATGCTAAGTTGGGACAAAAGAGGGACAAGGACAGGCACTGTGCTTGGAGTGAAACTGATCAGTGAACACAAGATGTCATTTCCATTTCTTTGTGTCTTTGAAAGTTTCTTTCATCAATGCTTTGTAGTTTTCAGGGAACAAATCTTTCACTTCCTTAAGTTTTTTTCTAAGTGCTTTAGTCTTTTTGATACTACGGTAAATAGTATTGCTTTTTAAATTTCCTTTTTTGGATCGTTCACTGTTAGTGTTTACATATTTGCGGGTTGATTTTGTATCCTGAAACTGCTAAATTTATATATTAGCTCTAACAATTTTTAAAATGAAACCTTGAGGGGTTTCTACATATAAGATCATGTCATCTGTGAACAGAGATAATTTTATTTCCTCCTTTCTGATTTGGATGTCTTTTATTTCTTTTTCTTGCCTAATTACTCTGGCTAGGACTTCCATTCAGTCTTGAATAAGAGTGGGCATCCTTATCTTATTCCTGATCTTAGAGGAAAATCTTTCAATTTGTCACCATTGAGAATGATGTTAGTTGTGGACTTTTCATATTTGGCCTTTACTATGTTGATGTAATTTCCTTCCATTCCTAGTTTGTTGAGTGTTTTTATCATGAAAGAGTGTTCAATTTTTCAAATACCTTTTTTACATCTATTGAGATGATCCATGTAATTTTTACCCTCTGTTCTGTAAATGTGATGTATCAGTTTGGTTTCCAGTGTTGAACCATGTTTGCACTCCTCATAAAAATCCCATTTGATTATGGTGTCTGATCCTTTTAATGTATTGTTAGGTTCAGATTGCTAGCATTTTGTTGCATCAATAGTCATAGGAGCTATTGGCCTGTAATTTTCTTGTAGTGTCTTTGTCCAGCTTTAACATCAAGGTAATGCTGGCCTCACAAAAGGGGTTCAGAAGTGTTCCAAGACTAACTATTGTTAAAATTTCCATACTACTGTAAGCACTTTACAGATTCAATACAATTTTTATCAAAATCCCATTTTTATTATTTTTTTTTAATTTTTTTTTCAACGTTTATTTATTTTTGGGACAGAGAGAGACAGAGCATGAACGGGGGAGGGGCAGAGAGGGAGGGAGACACAGAATTGGAAACAGGCTCCAGGCTCTGAGCCATCAGCCCAGAGCCTGACGCGGGGCTCGAACTCACGGACCGCGAGATCGTGACCTGGCTGAAGTCGGACGCCCAACCCACTGCGCCACCCAGGCGCCTCTATTATTTTTATAGAAATAGAAAAAAATCATTTTTATAGAAATAGAAAAAAATAATAAAATTCATATGGAATGACAAAAGACCCCAAATAACCAAAATAATCTTGAAAAAGAATAAAACTAGAAGTCTCACATTTCCTGACTTTCAAACATATTACAATGCTACAGTAATCAAAAAGGTATGGTACTGGCATAAAGACTGACATATACATTAGTGGAACACAATAGAGAGCATAGAAATAAACCCACACTTATGTGGCCAAATCCTCTTTGAAAAAGATGCAAAGACTACACAAAAGGGAAAGAATAGTTTCTTTAACAAATAGTGTTGGGAAAGCTGGATATACATGTGCAAAAAAATGAAACTGGACCCCTATCTTACACCAAACAAAAAAGTCAACCCTAAATGGCTTAAAGACTTAAATGTAAGATCTGAAACTATAAAACTTCTAAAAGAAAATAGAGAAAAAGTGTTGTAACACTGGACTTGGTAATGTTTCTTGGATATGATGTCAAAATCACAGACAACAAAAGAAAAAAAATATATATATGGGACTACATCAAACTAAAAAGCTTCTACACAAGAAAGAAACTGAGTGAAAAGAAACCTATGGAAAGGGAGAAAATATTTGCAAACCATATATCTGTTAAGAGGTTAGTATCCAAATATAAGGAATATATAACTCAAAAGCAAATAAGCAAATAACAGTTTAAAAATGGGCAAACTACTTGAAGAGACATTTCTCCAAGGAAGAGATACAATGGTCAACAGGTACATGAAAAGATGTTCAACATCATTAATTATCAGAGAAATACAAATCAAAGCCATAATGAGATACCGTATCACCTCACCTGTTAGAATGACCATTATAAAAAACAAACAAAACTCCAAGTAAAAAAAGTAAGTGAGAGGATGTGAAGAAATAGGAACTCTTCTACACTATTGCTGTAAATGTAAAATAGTGGATCTTCTATGCAAAACAGTGTGCAGGTTTCTCAAAAAATAATACATATAAAATAGGGAATCTTCTATGGAAAACAGTGTGGACGTTCCTCAAAAAATAATAAGCAGTACTACCAAAATGATCCAGCAATCCCATTTCTGGGCATTTATCCAAAATAATTGAAAAGAGAATTTCAAAGGGATATTGGCACTGTCATGCATATTATAGCATTATTTGTAATAGCCAAGAGATGGAAACAACCTAAATCTCCATCAATGAATGGGTAAAGAAAATGTCAGGCACACACACACACACACACACACACACACAGGGCAATATTATTCAGCCTTAAAAGAAGGAAATTCTATCACAAATTCTACCATAAATTACAAGGATGGACATTGTAGACATTATGCTAAGTGAAATAAGCTAGTCACAGAAGGACAAATACATTGAGTCTACTTATATGAGGTATCTTAGAGTAGTCAAACATTCTCAGGTGAGGGAGGACTAACAGACTTTGTTGCCAGTAAACTTGCTCTAAAATAATTGCTAAGGTACATTTTTCAGCCAGAAGGAAGATGATACCAGAAGGAAACATGGCATATCAGGAATGGTGGAACAGCAATAGAAAAGGTAAATATCTGGGTTAACATAATAGAATGTTCACCTCTTCTTGAGTTCTGTAAAATATGTTTGATGGTTGAAAACTGGATATAAGAACAACAAAAATATCTTTTATTTCCATATATTAAGAATAGCAGTTGAAACTAACATTAAAAAATACGTTTTAAAAACTCTAGAACCTTAAGTACTTAGGTATGAAGCTAACAAAAAAATGTACAAGATTTGTATGCTAAAAACTGCAAATTTTGAGGAAAGGGATCAAAGAGGACCTAAATAAATGCTCACAAATTAAAGGATTTCATAATGAGGATATTAATTCTTCCCAAATTGATCTACAGATTTAATGCAATTCAAATGAAAATCACAACAGGATTTTTTTTATATAAACATTTATATGTGAAGGGCAAGGAATTAGGATAGCCAAAACACTTTTAAAAGGAGGAATAAAGTTAGAGGAACTATTACACTTGATTTGAAGTTTACTATAAAGCCAGAACAATCGAAATTGTGTGGTATTGGCAAAGAGACACATACATCAATGGGATAGAATAGATAGTCCAGAAATAGAGCTATTAAACATTGGTTTACTTTTGACAAAGATGCAAAGGCAATTCAATAGAGAAAGGGTAGCCTTTTATTTATTAAAAAATTTTTTTTAATGTTTATTGATTTTTGTGAAAGAGAGCATGAGCAGGAGAGGGGCTCTGAGAGAGAGAGAGGGAGGCACAGAATCTGAAGCAGGCTCCAGGCTCTGAGCTGTCAGCACAGAGCCTGATGTGGGGCTCAAACTCATGAACCATGAGAACATAACAGTTCTCACCAAAGTTGGACACTTAACCGACTGAGCTACCCAGGTGTAGGGAGAAAGGGTAGCCTTTTAAACAAATCATGCTGCAGCAATTAGACAAACACTAGAGAAAAAAAAAAGAACATTGACATAACTTCACATCTTATGCAACAAAATTAATTTTAAAATTGCTCATAATCTAAATGTAAAACTTAAAACCATAAAATTTTTTTAAAGTAATCCTAGGAAATTTTTTATGGGGTTAAACAAAAAGTTCTTGGGTAAGGGAGCAAAAGCAGAGTTCATAAAAAAATAATAAAATCAGGGTTCATTAAAATTAAAACCTTTCTTTCTGTGGAAAACCCTGAACAGGGAGTAAAAAATAAAAATAAAAAGTTACAAAAAGAAAATATTTGCAATCCAGATACTCTACAAAGATCTTACATCCAGAATATATAAAATCTCACAAAACTGAAGAGAAAGAAAACAATCCAATTTAAAATGTGCAAAATACTTGAAAAGACTGATCACCAAAGGGGTTATATGAAAGACAAGCACATGAAAAGCTATTCAACATCATTAGCCATTTGGAAAACACAAAACCACATTTTTAATGTCATTATATATATGTATATTAGACTGCCTAAAATTAAGATGACTGAACATACTGAGTACAGGTGAGGATACAGAATAACTGTAACTCTTCTGGCCTCCTGGTGGTGCTAAAACATGATAGAGCCATTTCTGGAAAACAGATTGGCAGTTACTTATAAAGTTAAGCTTCCCATAAATCTCACAATCCCACTCCTGAGTAGCAAAATGAAAACACAGCAAAGTTCTATTGATTCTACCACTGAATCTGCTGGCACCTTGAATTTGGATTCCCTAGCCCCCAAAGCTATGAGAAATAAATTTCAGCTGTATGGATCACCTAGCCTATGGTATTTTGCTATAGCAGATTTAGCTGAGACAACGGATACTTCAGGGATATGTTAATACACCAACAACAATAGATCTTGTAGTCACAGAAGCCTGGGTGGCTCAGTCGGTTGAGCAAATGACTTTGGCTCAGGGCATGATCTCATGTTTCATGGGTTCGGGCCCCATGTCAGACTGCGCTGACAGCCCGGAACTTGCTTCGGATTCTCAGTCTCCCTCTCTCTCTGCTCCTCCCCTGCTCTCGCTCTCTCTCAAAAATAAATAAACATTAAAACAATAAATTAAAAAACTTAAAAAAAGAAACTTGGGTAATGTGTCATAAATTATTCTCTCAGAGCTTCACAATAAACAATAACATATTGAAGAATCTAGGAAATATTTTGTCATAACAAAAAAGAAACTCGTTTGACTGAGTTGAGAAAGTTTTTTCCCATCAAAGCTGTTAATTTCTCTGGAAGTCTTTCCCTGAGTAAACCAGTTTGGGAAGTTCTAGTGTTCAGTAGTCTTTTGAGAAGTTTGTCAGCAAGTGAAATAAGGCCAATGGGTCTTTCATCTGATTGGGAAGAAAAAAAAAATCAAAATGAAAACTTTTTATAACCAGTACTTTATTTTTAAAGTGAACATACAGTAAAATTTACCCTTTTTTGAGAACAGTTCCATGAATTTTAACACATGTATAAATTCTTAAACTCTAACCACCATACAGTCAAGATACACAACAGTTTTATTGTCCATAAGACTCCCGCAGGCCAATAATGTCCTGCTCCCATCCATAACCCTTTATCCTCTGTTGCTATAATGTTGTCTTTTCAAGAATGACATATAAATGGAATCATAGTCCAGTCTAGAAGGGTTCCAGAGAGTTCATGTCCTCAACTCTCTTCTTTTTCTTTGCTCTCAGTATCCTCACCAGCTCCTGGTTTGTGTTATCTGTGCATATACATGCCAAATCCTTATCTCTAGCCTTAAGTTTTCTAACTCTAGTCTTGAATTTCCCAGTTCCTACTGTATATTGTCAGGTAGGTTATCTTGCTGGAACATTGTATTTGGATTTTCTAATACAATTCTTAACCTCTACTTACTATATTAGGCACTGTCCTCCAACTTAATCGTTTTAAATTCTGCTGTTTCTCTCCCTGTCTCCCCTTGGTTTCCAGGCACCTTCAAAGTTCTGTTGATTCTGCCACTATACTATTTGTCTCATCAATATGAGCTCCTTTTCATGATGACACATTCTTCTTCTGCTTTTGAAGTGCTCCAGGCACAGCCATGCTGGCGGTCATGAGAATTGAAGAGTGTCTTCAACTGCCTGTGCTTTGGTTTGGAAATTTCTTCAGATACTCTCTTATTCTTCTTGTATCAAACTTTCCCTTGTGTTGGCTCCTTTTGGTTTCACATCATACTCTCTTAGTACCTTTTTCTTTTTTTTTTTTTTTTCAACGTTTATTTATTTTTGGGACAGAGAGAGACAGAGCATGAACGGGGGAGGGGCAGAGAGAGAGGGAGACACAGAATCGGAAACAGGCTCCAGGCTCTGAGCCATCAGCCCAGAGCCCGACGTGGGGCTCGAACTCACGGACCGCGAGATCGTGACCTGGCTGAAGTCGGACGCTTAACCGACTGCGCCACCCAGGCGCCCCACTTAGTACCTTTTTCATTCTTCACTACTCCAGCATGTGCTCCCCAGGATTCTCTCCTATTTATACAGTCATATTCTAGCCTCGTGCCAATGTTTTTACGACTAAGTGATTCCTGATAGGTATCGATAGATCTCAAGAGAGTCTTAAAAAGTTATTGTCTGTCACTAGGCTGCTTCATCACATGTTTTCATAATAAGAACTGCATGTCAATCAACCCAAGGAGAAAAGAAAAGGAGGTAAACATTAGCCTGGCATTGACAGAGAAGCAGGAATATGGTTTGTACACAGTGCAAGGCTGATGTTGCAGTGTAAACATATCCATTATGGGTTGAGTTGTGTCTCTTCAAAATTCATATGTTGAAGCCCTAACCTCCAGTACCTCAGATATGTTTTCAGAGATAGAGCCCTTGAAAAGGTGATTATGTTAAGGGGCACCTGGGTGGCTCCGTTGGTTGAGTGTCTGACTCTTGATTTCAGCTCAGGTCATGGTCTCATGGTTTATGGAATCAAGCCCCACATTGGGCTCTGTGCCAACAATTCAGAACCTGCTTGGGATTCTCTCTCTTCCTCTCTCTCTGCCCCCCACCCCCCACTATCTCTCTTTGTCTCTCAAAGTAAATAAATAAATAAATAAACATTAAAAAAAAGAGATGATTATGTTAAAATGAGGCCATTAGGTGAGACCTAATCTGGTGTAACTGGTGGCCTTATAATTTATTTTTTATTTTTTATTTTTTTTAACATTTATTTATTTTTGAGACAGAGAGAGACAGAGCATGAATGGAGGAGGGGCAGAGAGAGAGGGAGACACAGAATCGGAAGCAGGCTCCAGGCTCTGAGCCATCAGCCCAGAGCCTGACGCGGGGCTCGAACTCACAGACCGCAAGATCGTGACCTGAGCTGAAGTCGGACGCTCAACCGACTGAGCCACCCAGGCGCCCCACTGGTAGCCTTATAAAAAGAGGAGATTAGTACATACAGACACCAGGGATGTACATGCACCAAAGAAAGGCCATGTGGGAATATGGTGAGAAGTTGCCCATCTACAAGTCAAGGAGTGGGGCCTCAGAAGAAATCAGATCTGTTGACATTGTGATCTTGGACTTGTAGCCTCTAGAATTGTAAGCAAATAAATTTCTGTTTAAGTCACGCAGTCTATGATATTTTGTTATGGAAATGCTAGCAAGCGAGCTAATACATCATCAATAATAACAGTAAAATGTGTTCATGGCACAAGCCATAAAGTGGTGTAAATATTAATGGTCAAGCTTCAGTGAAACAGGCCATGGACAAATTTGGTGATCATAATGAAGTAGGGCAAAAGGCAATTGCTTCTCCAGTTTCATCTCTTCATTTACTGAGCTAATAATAACCACAATAGAAGCGGCCTGAACACAACCCACCTCTTTCTTACTTCCGCTCCTTCACCCAAAAGGGAAAGTTATGGAGTGTTGCTGGTGAGAGGCCGAGATAAGGATGTGCAGGAAATGAAACTTTTTGCTCAGTCTTCCTCAAATCGGATTTTGGCTCCATGAAATGGATATAACTGGGTGAGAATAAAGCCATCCCCACCAGGTGATGAGAAATTTAAAAAATGCTCACATTTGCTCTGGTGGTAATTTTGTTTGCCCTAAATAACATTGGCAAACATGAAGGAATATTTCTAGTTGTAATTATAGCAAATATAATTTGTAATAAATTATATTCTAAAACTGATAAATTCCATTTTAACAAAATTGCACCAGCAAAATATTCAAATTCATTAAACCTCAAAAGGAAAATATAATCAAAATGAAATAATTATAAGTCGTGTTGGCATTTGTTGAGTAATCTTCCCATTAAGAAGTGGATTTAGGGGTGCCCGTGTGGCTCAGTCAGTTAAGCATCTGACTCTTGGTTTCAGCTCAAGTCATGATCTCACTCACGGTCCATGGGTTTGAGCCCCACATCGGACCCTGTGCTGACAGCACAGAGCCTGCTTAGGATTCTCTCTCCCTCTCTCTCTTGCCCTTCCCTGTCTCACTATCTCTGTCTCTCTCTCAAAATAAATAAATAAACTTAAAAAAATTAAAAAAAGAAGTGGATTTAGATAGTGGGGTCTCAGGCTTCTAGAGCAGAGAGCATCTTCCATACACATGTTCATATAGTCTTTCATATTAATTGCTTTTAAGAGACAAATACAGATTTTTTTCCTCAGTAAAGAAGATTGAAGTCTCCTCAACCTTAAATTTTATAATTCAGGAATTATAACTTAAAAAACTACTTACTTAAAAAAATGTGTGGTCATTATCTGACTGCTCCATCACACCCATTCTCCAGGTTTCTCTGACTTGCTCTGTGCCCCAGGAGGCTCACTTGTTCTGCGATTTTTATGGATGGCACCCCCAGAGTTTACTCTAAGGTTTCTTGTTGATTTGGGTTGGATAAAGTCTGTGATATGGGAAGAAAAAGAGGCCAAGTGACTCTTTGAGTGAATTATGTTTCTGTTGAGACCCTGGCTAATATTCTTTTGAGAAGTGACCTCGGGAGGCAGGTCCCAAAAACAGCATTCTAGGATTACAATGCTCACATATTTGAGTGTATGGATACATTCCTTTGTGGGGGCAAAATGGGATATAGTGTATCACACATTAACATCACATTACTCAAATTATCATTGGAGGTAGCTTGTGATGGAATACAGGGAGAGGATTAAATCGTGAGAGATCAAATAGTGTGGCACTTTGTTGCTGCAGCGACCGTGAGGTAAATTGTGAAATAGATTGGACACTTCTGGCTGCTCTGGAGAGGGTACACAAGGGATATATGTAAAGTCTACAATTCCCAGCTCAAAGCACTAATTAATGAAAAACCGCAATAGCTTAATAAAGTCAAAAATATCAAGGACTCGTATTTTGGAGGAAAGAATGTTTGGGCAACTTGGTAGATGAAGAATTCTGTTCATTCCCATCAATAGTGCTTGAGGGTTCTTTTGTTTGCCACATCCTCTCCAACACTGGTTATTTCTTATGTTTTTTATTTCAGCCATTCTGACAGGTATGTACACACACACACAAGCATACACACACACACACACACAGGAATATTATACAGCTTAAAAAATGAGATCATGCCGTTTGCAATAACATGGATGGACTTAGAGTGTATTATGCTAAGTGAGATAAGTCAGACAGAGAAAGATAAATACCCTATGATTTCACTCGTGTAGAATCTAAAACAAAAAAACAAAAAACAAACAAACAAAAAAAACCGAAAAAAACAAATGACCAACCAAACAAAAACGCAGAATTAGACCTATAAATATAGAGAACAAACTGATGGTTGCCAGAGAAGAGGGGGAGGTGGGCAAAATGGGGGAAGGGGAATGGGAGACATAGGTTTCCAGTTAAGGAATGAATAAGTCATGGGAATAAAAGTTATAGCATAGAGGATACAGTCAATGATATTGTAATAGCATCATACAGTGACAGATGATAGCTACATTTGTGGTGAACATAGGATAACATATACAGAAGGTTTTGTTTTAAATGTTTCTATTTATTTTTGAGACAGAGAGAGACAGAGCATGAGCAGGGGAGGAGCAGAGAGAGAGGGAGACACAGAATTCAAAGCAGGCTCCAGGCTCTGAGCTGTCAGCACAGAGCCCGACGTGAGGCTTGAACTCACGGACTGTGAGATCGTGACCTGAGCCGAAGTCGGACACTTAACCGACTGAGCCACCCAGGAGCCCCAACATATACAGAAGTTGAATCACTATGTTGTACACTTAAAACTAATTTAACATTCTTTGTCAACTATACTGAAATTAAAAGAATTCTGTACTGCTAAGATACTGGTAGTGGGTAAGGGAATGAGTGATAAAACAGGGAAGCTATTATTGTCAATTTAGGTCTTGTGACTGGCTTCAGAGCACAGTAGAAGCTAGTTTTAATTAATTATTTCCCCCTTTTCCCTGTTCCATTTTAATAAGAGCGCTAATGGTGGCTAACATTACAATTTAGGTTCCAATAGGAAGTATGAAAGAGCTGACATCACTCAACAACAATACTGCGGCTGATGAGAGTTTGTGTTTCTCCATGATGGGACCAGAAGTTCTTCATCCACTAAAAGGTCAAGGGTGGATGCAAAAGGGAGATAGACTGTGTTGGTTATTCTCTGTTTGCTTCTCCCCACCCATATCTTGATCCATACCATGCCCTTCACCTTTTGTGCTCTAGGACACTGACCTCTATGGATTCCATTATCAAGGTTCTTTTGTCCTTTGGCTTCTAGATCAGTTTGGTCAAAGGAAGGCAGCCATGGAGTATTGGAAGATGGGAGGAGAAAGAGGTTAGAGTATGTATTTCCCCTCTCCCACCTTTTCTTGATCACAGATTTGGCAGAGGCTCTATTCTATGGATACAGCTTCTATCAGCAATTCCTCTTTGATGGCTCCGTACTGTTTTCAGTCTCTGGAAGCAACATTCACTATTCTTGCCTCTTAACTTCTGGAGTAGTAATGATTTCCCTCTATTGCTGGTCCCTGGGTATTTCCCCAAGCTTTTTGCTCCCCTTAGCTTTCTCCATATCTCTTTAAATAATACTTTCATTAAACTCTCAGTTCCAGCATTTGTACTTACCATTTCTTTCCTGCTAGTACATGGACTGATACATCATAGAAGGAAGGACAAATTGTGAGGGATCAGGTGAGGACAGCCATTGGCATTGGGATGCAGCTACAAGTGGTAGGGGAAATGCAGCTTGGAAGACGGAACACAGAAAATAGAGAATATGGGGATATAACAGTTAGTATTCTAGATGAGCAATCAGCACTACAGAATAATTGCAAGGAGTAGTGATATGAATTTATGGGCATGTGCAGTAAGGGAGTGAAGAATCCAAGAGAAGATAGTCCTTGGGAGAATCTGATGGCCAAATAGAATGAGAGAATCAGAGTTCCCAGACATCAGGGCTTCAGGTACCAGAGTTCTTGTCTTTCTTTGGGAGTTGGAAAATGGACAGAAAAGCTTCAGTGTAGATGATTCAGTTCCTAAACAGATTATCAAACACTAGTTAATTTCCTTCACAGGTATGTTTATTTGCTCATTCATTCATAAAATATTTATTGAGCTCCTTCTGTATTGTAGGCTCTGAGCTGGACACCAAGAATATAAAAGTGAATAAGGTACATTATCTGATTTCATGGGGCTGACGATCTACCAGAAGGTAAAGATATGCATGAATGTAATTTCAGTACACAGTGATTAGACCTCTGTAGACATATACCACAGTATGTGAAGTAAAATACGCATGAAACTTAACACTTCTTCTAAAAAGTACATCCCCTCATCCATCACTCCATTTCATGAATAGCACTGCTATGGCCTTGTCCTAGGGAAACAAGATGTGATTCTTTTTTTTTTTTTTTTTTAAGATGTGATTCTTTTAAACTAAGACCCTAATTTATCTCTTGATACAATGGCTTTGATTGTTCTTCTTTTTTAAAAACCTATTTTGTGGGGCACTTGGTTTGCTCAGTGGGTTAAGCGTCTGACTCTTGATTTCAGCGCAGGTCATGATCTCATGGTTGTGAGATTAAGTCCCACATCGGGCTCTGAGCTAACAGCATGGAGACTTCTTGGGATTCTCTCTCTCCCATTCTCTCTGTCCCCCTGCCCCCGCTTGCACTCTCACTCTCTCAAAACTAAATAAATAAACATTTTTAAAAAAAGATTATTTCCCTCCCCCTTCCTCTGCCCCTTACCTGCTCGTGCTCTTGCGCTCTCTCTCTCAAAATAAATAAATAAAAAATAAATAAATATTTTATGTATCACTATTAGAACATTTTTCTTACTTGTGATTCTGATGTACAGTCAAGGCCAAGAACATATTAGATATAGAATTTATCCTAAACTGAGATCATAATTGGTCTTTTAAAAATGGAGTGAGCTGTATCTTGTGAGGGGTGTGTGTGTGTCTGGGAAGGGGAAGAGTTGAGTGTTTCTTGCTAAGTGGACATATGGGCTTAGAATCAGGTGGCACTTGTTGAAAATGTCAAAAATATAGTGTGGCTGGCTGGTCAACTAGTGAGTCTCAGTATATTATTAGCTAGGGCCCCCAAATTCAACCTCTCTCATTGTTGTCAGCACTTTTTGTTCTTAGGAAGTGACTCATGCAGATTGAACTCAAAAGAGATTGAAAGCCAAAATATCAGTTTATTACTAATTTGCAATTAGAAGTACATGTCACTGCTTGACAGTGCATCCTCTCCTATGCAGGGAAGTCTGTGTTACAACTGGATGCAACCTTCTCTACGGAGGTAGATGTAATAGAAAGTAAAAAAATACCCTTCAGGTTTGGCTCCTCCCTTACAAGAGCCCCGTGAGTGCTGGGAGTGGCTGGGAGCTGCAGAGTGTTTTACATAGTGGGCGAAGCCAGAATTGCAACCGGAAGACTTCCTATGGACACATTTTTGGTTAATTGCTTAAAGAGATTTCAGAAGAATGAGACCTGAATTGGCAAGCCTCTAATAATTCACTGTGAATTTTTTTTTAATAGGCTCCATGCCCAGCATGGAGCCTAATGCAGGGCTTGAACCCATGACCCTGAGAGCAAGACCTGAGCTGAGGTCAAGAGTCGGACGCTTAACCAAGTGAGCCACACAGGCACCCCTCTTTTCTTTGTATAAATAAATACTTCTGTACTCATTTTGAATTCACAATTTTGCCTTTTTTATTAAAAAGTTCCCCCAGCGGTGCCTGGCTGGCTCAGCTGGTAGAGCATGTGACTCTTGATCTTGGGGCTGTGAATTCAAGCCCCATGTTGGGGGTAGATCTTACTTAAAAAAAAAAAAAAATTCCTCCAGGCTCCTCAGTGTCTGGATCTGTCCCTGTGTTTCTAGTGTAGGGACATAGACACTCTGCTGGTTTGGACACTCTTTCAAGACCCTGTTTACTTTTTTTTAGATTCCATAAATTTCACTACTCTTGTTACCGTATCATTCCTTCAGGCAGAAAGCAAGCAATTAAGTTATGGTTCATTTATATTATTGTATCTCATAGAGGTCCTTGTGAGAAGACAACAGGGTCTCCTGAAGAAGAGCTGGGAAATATCTTAGTCCTTCAGCAGTTCATTTAGAAACAATTTCTAAATTTGGCCACTTTCCCCTCCATTTTGTTGCTGTTCACCTGTTTCACCTGAGGGTGATCCTTTTCTGACTTTTTTCTCGCATTCTGGGGGTTATTGTGTCTAGTGTACCATGTATAATAACAATGACGCTGTCTTCAAGATAGTATTCACCAGTTCTCTGATAAGCTTTCTTCAGCCTACGTAATGAGGGAGCATAAGTTACAGACAACTTGTCAAGAATGACAATGATTTAAAGCAAGTTGTTTCCACCACTTTTCTTTTCACAGTTTATTATAAGTGAGATGCTCTTGCTAAATGGGTCTGTAGAAATTATAGGTATAAAGCTGCTTCTCCAAAATCCTTAGGCACAAGTCTTTTAAAAGTGGGATCAAACAGCCTCAGTGTACCTGTATTTCAAATTGTTTATAGAGCTCACCATGAGGCCCCAGCTTAGCTTCTGTTTTTCTAGACTTTTAGAGCAAACAAGCTGTCAAAGATCAATCCAACAGAGTGATCTTGACCTCAAATTCCTGCTTATGCAGTTACTTTCACCTTCTTTGTTCATTGTATGATTTTATTTTGTTTTGTGTCTTCAGATAACGGTACATGCACGATCACCCAGACATTGGAAGGCAGCCTGGCTCTTTGGTGATTTGAGAGCACATTGGTTTCCCAGGGCTGCCATAACAAAGTGCCACAAACTGGGTGGTTTAGAAACGCAGAAATTTATTGTTTCACAATTCTGGAGACCAGAAGTCTAATCTCAAGGTGTTGGCGTGGCCATGCTCCCTCTGTAGGCTCTAAGGGGAGAGAGAGAAAATTCTTTCTTGCTTCTTCCAGTACCTGGTGCTTTGGGGTTCTCTGGCTTGGGGCAGCATGACTCCAATCTTTGCTTCTGTCTTCTCACGGCCCTCTTCCCTGTGCTGTCATGTGTTTTATTTTCTGTCTCTTAGAATGACATTTTCAATGGATTTAGAGCCCACCTGAATCCAGCATGATGTCATCTTGATTCTTACCTTAATTTTACCTGCAAAGATTGTATTTCTAAACAAGATCACAGTCTGAGGTTCTAGGTAGACATGAATTTTGGGGAGACACTATTCAACTCAGTACAAAGGCCACTGAACTCAGGTGCTTAGGGACACAGTTCCCTTGCTTTCCATTGAGAAGGTATCTCACTGTTGTTGCTCAGCAGATAGCACAGCCAGACTTCCAGAAGCCAAACCGTGGTGCTTTCACAGCAGCCAGGAGGAGGCTGGGGCTGAGAGAAGGGGCTGAGGGTGGAAGCGGGCAAGGGCAGCCTCTTGCCCAAGAAAGAGAGGTATTAAGGAGCTGACGTTGTTGCTAGCTGTGAAAGGTTTCTTGAACTAATTCCTTTCTTAAAATTCAACAGATGTATTCTAAGATTTGGGTTTTTTTTTTTTTTCACAAAACCTTTGACTCCTTTTCCCTTTTTGAAATATTTTTCTGTTCTCGCTGGCAGCTTCTTGTTTCTGTCGCACTGGACTCACACGCAGTGAATACATTTTGCCTTTCCTGCTGTACGCCTGGCCCCCTCCACTCACTTCATCCTTCATCCTGGTTTTTCCACTCTCCCTCATTTTGTTCTTGTCATTTCCCTGTGTTACCCGTGGTCCAAATCTGTTCCTTCCACATAACTGCATGGATCCCTCAGGCCTCAGTGTGTGTAGGGTGAGCAGTAGACACTGGACGATTCCAAAGACACAGAGCGCAGAGTCTCTGACTCCTAGGAGTTTATACATTGATGTGGTGTTTGTCTTGACACATCTTTGACATTGTGGGCATTTAGCTTCTTAGGGTAGGGGAAGTGTTTACTTAAACCCCATTTACAAAACAGCTGACAAACATTTGCAGCTAGCCTGTGTGTATTGGCCCAGGCAGCACTCTGGTTATTTCACACATTCTTGTCTTTTGCCTTTGTTTTGTTTTAGAGGGTTAGGGTCCTTCAATAATAGTAAGTGCTAGTGACAGAAAGGCCTGTACCTACTATCATGGGCAGTGCCAACATTACACCGTCCAACAGGAACATCCTCCTCTGGTGTTCTTTTTCTGTGCTTTTCAAGTTCTATTACATTTTTGTGAGGAACTATATAACTGGCAATTATCATGAGTGTCAGTTCAATGTCAGGGGTACTTTCTTCACCTGATTTTTTTCTTTCTGCCGTTACCTTGCCTATGCTGAGATTATTTTTCTTAGATGCTACTTCTTATTGTGCACAAACCCAAATTTTATGTTTTTTTTTTTTTTTTTTTTTTTAATTTTCTCCTTCCTATCTTTATGGTGTGATGACAATGGTAAAAGATTGGTTTTATTCAGTACCTGACCCAGACTGGGGCTTGTATGAAAGGTCCTGACTCTCCTACCTCTACCTGGCCTGCTGGTTTTCTCCAGTTCAATTACACTTAGAAATACTCCAGAAAAACTAGGCCTGTGTTTTATTTTTGCTTTAATTACCTCCTCCCTCCTTTCACCAGTCTTTTCTCCGTGCTTCAAGACACCTTCTTTCTTGAGACTTTCATTCAAATAAGGCAGAGAGAAGAGCACTGAGTTTTCTTCCTTGATTAGATCCATCATTTGTTGGGGAGATAGACTCCAAAACTTGCATTCCCCAAATTTGCTTATATTATTATAGCATACAATTCGCAGCCAATTTATAAAATGCAAGATACGTAACAGAAAATTTGTAAGCCCTAGTAGACTTCTAGTAACTGTTACCAAGCGGGAAATGATGGGCAGCAAACTCAGGACCCAGTGAGGTACACCTACACACATAATTCTCAAGGGATGCCAACACCCTTGAGATCTTTGTGAAACATTAGAAACCAGCAAAGGCTGACTCTGGAAATGCCGAGGAACTTGGAATTTTCTTGCGTTTTATTGTCTTCAGGAATGCTCTTTAAGGACTGCTAATGGGAGAGGAGGTAAATTAGGAATTAGTTTTCTCTGCTTTCTAATGAAAGGGTGGGAGGGAACAGTCCTGTGGGACATCACTATCTCGACCCAAAACCTGTTTGCAGGAATTACGATTTACCTGTGGGTGGTTTCTGCTCTTGCCTTACCTGATCAGAGTTTTAAATTGCTTGAAGATAACGAAGGTATGTTTCATTCCTAAGATAACTGGGGAGGCAACAGTAGTAATTGTCATTTAGAAACTTTTCCTTCCTAAATGATTTTTTATTTTGTACATTTGACTTTGCACTTTCTGCCTACAAGAAAATTGTCTTTATAATAGAATAATTTATTAGGGTGGATAGATTATGGGTGATATAGTAAAAATTGCTGTTCATGTAAGAAACATAAAATCTTGAGAAATAAACAGAACAAACTTAATAGTACGCTGGATTCCTTGCACCACCTCCCTCCAAATGCTCACCTCTTTTCTCTTTATAGCAAAGTTCACTTAAGTTTGAGAGTGAATTCTGAACACACACACACACACAAAAGTGGGGGGGGGGAGGAGAAGATGAGATAGAATAAAATAGGGGCGCCTGGGTGGCTCAGTCGGTTAAGCGTCCGACTTCGGCTCAGGTCACGATCTCGCGGTCCGTGGGTTCGAGCCCCGCGTCGGGCTCTGGGCTGATGGCTCGGAGCCTGGAGCCTGCTTCCGATTCTGTGTCTCCCTCTCTCTCTGACCCTCCCCCGTTCATGCTCTGTCTCTCTCTGTCTCAAAAATAAATAAACTTAAAAAAAAATAAAAAAAAATAGTAAGCACCAATAATAGCTCACATATGTTGAGAATATGCATCACTTAATCTTCTTGCAAACTCTATGATATATCCCACTATCCTGATGGGGAAAATGAAGAAACAAGATGGCTTGTTAGTGAGTGGAAAAGGAGGGCTTATGTCTAGGTTCAGCTCACTGCAAGGTTTGGATACCTAACTACTACCCTCATTGTCTCTCAGGAAGGACAAAACCAAAGCAGCAATTTGGGAAAAGAGGAAGTCAAGGAAGTGGGGAGAAAGAGAGGCAGCTTGAGTGGCCCCAGATCAGCTTTTTAATTTAAGAGTGTCAACCTAGCACCCCACATGGGTGAAATGGGTCGCTCATATTGAAGGTGTCTGAGGGGTTGACTGTGGGGGCTGACTTGGGGTATATCCCAGGTTTGTTTTAATTTCATCTGTTGCCCCTTTTCATTGGGAAGACATTTCTGAGAACTGTCACACTTATTACAACAAATATGACTATGATGAAAAACATTTTAATTCTCCATTTTAAGAACTAGTATTTCTCATGTGCATATTTAGCAAAATTCCTGCATACCATAAGCATTTGAACAGTAGTTTAGAATTCACAGAAGAAGGATTTGGGGCCAGGTTAATATTTATTCAAGGTGAGGGCAGGTCAGAAGTGCATGGGGTTTCAAATTAAAGCAAGAGAGAGGCTGACTGAGCCTTATGGATCCTTGGTGGAGTCACCATGGTCCAGGGCCCATTCCCAAATTTGTCCATTCAGGGAAAGAGTTTTCCCATGAGTGTTCAACCATTTGTAGAGGAACTCACAGTAACCAGTTATATGATTCATTAATCTCAACAAGCATTTGCTGAACACTTTTTGTGCTGAATATTCTCCTTTGAATCTTCTATAATTTCTGCCCCTTGGTACCTGCTCTGTCTCCGAGGGACTAACATTTATGGGCTGCACCAACCCTCTGCCTTTCCTTGTGTTCTGGAGAATGAAGGGGGGGGGTATTCATTACCTAGGCCAGAGGTCTGTAAACTATGCCCCCCAGTCCATATCTGGCCTGTAATTTGTTCTTATAAATAAACTTTATTGGCACCCAGCCACACCCATCCATTTAAGTATTGTCTGTGGCTGCTTTTTACACTCTAAATGACAGATTTGGGCAATTGTGGCAGAGACCTATGGCTTGCAAAGCCTAAAGATTTTATTTTCCGGCCCTCTACAAAAAGAAGTTTGTTGACTCGTGCCTTAGGTGGCTCCTTCTGGGTGGAGTTATCGGTTCCTTAGGCAGCTTCCTGCCCGCTAAAAAAAGCCACCACTGTCAAGTGACACTTCTATAGCTTCAGCTACACCACAGCTAGAGCTCTTTCTGAGTCCTGGTAACAATCTGTTGCCCTGGCCACATTAAGGCTTGCAGGTGGTTCTCACTGCTGCTAGTCCCAGGATGTGGCAGCATCTTTTTTTCCCTTCCTTTACTGCTGCACACACTTACTCCTTTCGTGTCTCCTAATTTTCCCGGTTGGATTGTGCCATGTCTCCTTCTGAGACTCTGACTGGCCTGTCATATGCATAGTATTGTGTTAGAAGCAATGGAATAAAAATGAATAAGGATATACACACACAAACATATACTTGCTTTTATTAAAGTTTTTATGAGCCAATGGTGATGACAAATGGAGATAAGATAGATAGAAATGGCTATTGCATGAGGAAGACTGTGGTGAGTACAACCAGAGAGGCAGACCCAGAAGAGAGAAGGAAGAGATCGTATCTGCTTGATATTCAGGGACAGTTTTATTGATGAAGTAGCATTTGAGCTGAACCTAAAGGATGGATTAGTTTTAGAGAGGTAAGTGTTTTTGTCAATAAGAATTATGGGTAAGTGGACAGGCAGTGAGGGGAGATAAATAATAACTGTCAGTTTCTTTAGACACTTGGAAGAGCACTTTGGGCATCATCTTCTTTTATCCTCATAATGACCCCCTTGAAGTAGTTCCTGTTATTGGTCTATCAACAGATAAGGGAACCTAGGCTTTTTTTGAAAATGAAGTAACTTGCCCATGATTTACAGCTTAAGGCAGGAAAGTAAGGATTCTGATCCAGGCTCCTAATCCTTAAGGATATAGCAAAGCACAGACTGTGTTTCGGTGTTCGTTAAAGGCTGATTCTTCTATGGAAATAAAGCTAAGATGGCTGATTTTAGCCATATCTTAAGCAACTCACACGTTGTGTGAAGGACTTTGCACAATGGTCCACAAATAGTGGATAGTCCCAGGGGCTTTTGCTCAGGCTAATGAGATGATCAGAGTTGTGTCCTTAAGGGAATATGATCTAGGTAGTATATAAAAGAGGTTTGGGTAAGAGAGATAGTAGAGGGATTTTAAAGGATGGAGTCAACCCCAGGGGTAAGGTTGACAGACTACAGGAAGAATTGAAACAGATTTGGTGTTCTGGCCCAGTGGTGATAAGGAAGCTGGTGATATAAAGAATGGAACTGGGAAACAGCACGAAGGAAAGGCTTTAGAGGAGTGATTAGGAATATGATTTTGGGTATGTGAAGTTAAAGATACAGAGGACAGTCTCAGTCTGCAGAAAAGATTTTAATTTTCTCTGCACTTGAGTACAAGTGGAGTTTATAAGAATGTTCTAAGCTCTAGATTGTTGACACAAGAGTTTCGTGTTAGGTATGAGAAAAGTCTAAGTATTGGAGAAAGTTATAAAAACGGGAGGGAAAATTACTCGTTGACCATTGACTCCCTAGGAGGACCACAGATGAGCATCTGGCATTTCTTCAGTGTCTAGTGCTGAGGCTAGTCTTTATGAAATGCATTTTCCCCTGTCCCTTTAAGGCCATTCAAGACTTTTTAAGAATAGTAGACTTCGTCATATACACATAGATTCTTAATATTCATGGGATACACTACACTTAATTTCCTAGTCTCAGCTTGTTGGACTGTTCAACTGTTCTAAGAACTGTCATCTGGCTTCATCGGCTTATTATGAAGCTGTGAAAATGCTTTGAGAAGTGTATATCGCTAAACAAACGTAATACACGTGGGCTTGCAACTTTTTTCCAGCAGGTACACACATCTATTTAGTGTATAATGCCCGGACTGTTTTCGTCCTTCAGTGTCTCCGTCTGTCCTTTGCTACGGACAGTTACAAAGTCCTGGGAGAACGTGATGCCCCCACCTAAGGACGCACGCAGGTCAGAGATCTAGAAGGCAGAAGGATTTTCGGGGAGGAGCAGGGGCAGGGCATGACCTAGCACCTGGCAGCGCCGCCGATTGGCGGAGCAGAAGGTTGTTCCCTCAGGGCGGCTGCTGATTGGCTGCGGGAGGAAGAGGCATGACGTCCTCAGAAGTTGAGCAAACACCTCCTCCTCCCGGCTCCCATCCCAATTTCTGCTGGGAGTTCGGAGCCTACCCAGTCCGGAGCTGGGGGCTCGGAGGCGGCAGGACCGGTCGGCACAGCAGGGAGGACAAGGTGAGGAGGCCGCCCGAAGGGGCTGGGCCGACGGGCGGTGGGCTCAGCCAGCGAGTTGCACTTGGAGGTCGCCGGCGAGGCTCCGACTGTCCTCGGAGACGGGCGGGCGAGCTCGGCGACCTGGCGACTCCGCGGAACCCGGCCGTTGCCGGGACGGGCGAGGGAGAGGGTGGCGAGCGTTTGGGCCTCCCTTGCGAGCGTTTCTCTTGGAGCGGGGAAGGGCTGTGGGCGCCGTACTGGAATTTCTGAATAGGAAAGGGAAGGGGTGGCAATTAGAATTTCTTTTCTTTTCTTTCTTTCATTCTTTCTTCTTCTTCTTCTTCTTCTTCTTCTTCTTCTTCTTCTTCTTCTTCTTCCTGGCGGGGGAAGGGAGGGCTGTTGCTGGGGAGTAAAGGATAGGCGTTGAAGCTGTAGAAGGAACACCCTGTTAATTTTCCGACTCTGCGCTTATTTATCAGGTGGTTGGCTGGCTGCAGTGTGTGGTTGATGGAGACTGTTGGGGGGCAATCCTCTCCCTTACCCCCAGCTTTCTTTGTGTGCGGTTGTCCTTTCCATCTCTGCCCTGCTTAGCCAAACTCTGATCATAAACTTCTCACCCAGACCATCTTGGGCTGGCCATTCTCTTTAGGTAGGGCCCCCTCAGCAAACTGCCGTCCCCAGGCTACTCTCTAATGGATCTAGAAGGCATGAGAAAGTTAAACTCCCAAGACCCCGTGGGGCTGTGAGTCCAGGGTGAGCACTTAAGAGAGGAAGGAGCACAGGCAGACCACCATTTGTTACCTACTCTGCTTGAGTTGGGCTAAATGCCCTGACAACTTCCAGAAGAGATGTGCTTTTCAGACACTGATTTTAGGGGAATGGGGTGAAGTGTGGGAGAAGAAGGGAAGGGGAGAGCAAGTGTCCAGTAACCTGAACAAAGGTGAACATTTTTTGATATTGTGGGCCATCAGTTATCAGAATGTGGGTAAGGTGTAGCTGTGATTATGCCGATGTAGCTACTCATGGGACCCAAGTATTGACCCCGGTGGTAGCTTTCACATACTTGATAGCAAAAAAAAAAAAAAAAAAAAAAAAAACAACAACAACAACAACAACAAAAAACAAACCACCAATAGTACTTTGCATGGATGCCTGTATGTCTCTCTCTGTGTCTACTTTGTCACCTGCGCTGCCCTCCCCCTTTTTCTCCATAACAATTAGTGAATCTAGGGGTACATGACCTTCTGGCACTGTCCGCTTGTGGCCATTCTGTGAAGTGAGTTAGGAGGACAAAGATCTAGGCCAACTTTCCCTAGTGACATTCCCATTCTCCAGATAATCGTATTTGTTGTCAATCTCACTTGTTATTGGTGACATCATCAGAACTTTGATTTATTTGCAGTGGAATCCTCCCTCCCACCCCCAAATAAGACTTTATGTAAGCCTTAACAGACCTTGGCTCAGGATTTTGGAAGTGATCTTCGGTATGTATGCAGTGCCCATTTAACAAAGGTTTACATTTTTAGAAATATTATCTCGTTAATTGTCTCATAGAAACAACATTGCAAACAGTGGCAAGTTTCCTTGGTAAGATCACAAAAAAATTCTATGGAATTAATGGAATCACAGAAATGGTATATTTCGCATAGGAAATAACAACATTATTACCCTTTTCATCTAATCTAAGATGCTAGCAATTGTAAAATGCATTCCTCTTTCAGGGATGCTAAAATGTGAAAAAAATGGATCATAAATTTAATGAAATGCCGTATTTAAATTAAGTTATTTATCTTGAACACCCATGCCTGCAGAGTGAAGAGAGGGCTTACTGGGCTCTGTTTTGTTTTCCTTGAAAAATGTAAAGAAGGGAGTGGGGATCAATGTGGAGTCCTCGTGAAGGCCTCACTACAGTGTGACAAAGATGACAGAAAGGTAGTGTTTTCTGTGAGTGGTGTGGTTGTGCTCACCTTTGAGGTGGAAGCAGGCTTGGAGCCTTTTTCTGTTCTTGACATTTATTGAGTGTTAACAGCATGCAAGACAGTACTCAGTATTTTACTCATATGAGTTCACATAAACTTCACAATATCCCTGAGATGTAGATATCAATACGAATCCATTTTGCAGATGAGACACAAATAGGTCAAGTTATGTACCAAGGTCACAGAGGAAGCATTTACAGTTTAGCAAAGAGACAGACAAGCAGATAAACATTTTGGATTAGAGTCCAACTTAAAATGAACTTTGCATTCCATCTCAATGATACTAAATTTGTGGGCTAAAGACCAGAAGAGTCATGGATCTTAGATCTTTGGATGACTTTGAGAAGCTGCTTGAAAACATGAATATTCCTAGACCAGATTAATTAACATTAGATTCCCCCTGCCCCAAGTCTACTGTTTTTTGTTTGTTTGTTCGTTTGTTTGTTAACATAGTGTTAACAGTTTTATAAAAGGTTTCGTGTGGAAGCATGACAAGAGTGTACCTACGCAAGGGGAAGTGAAAGTATGGAGGATGGTGTTGTTGCATGCCCAAGCCTAGTTCTAGCAAGCCTTGGGGTTGGGAGGTATTTGGATTAGTTCTAGGCCATCACCAGGTGTTCTATTAATTTGGAACTCTTTCGGGCCTCTCCAGGATTATTATGGTCTGGATACCAAATATGTAGTGTGGGCCAAGACTCTTGGCCGTGGAGCTGTGGTTCTCTGCCCTTGTAGGTGGCTTTTTGTCAGATATAATTTTCTATGAATACATCTCACAAAATCTTCTTTGGTTCATTCATGTGATTTAGGATGATGATCTTTTATTTCATAGTAACTGAAAGAAAATGGTGGGATATGTATGGAATGCCAGGCTTGCCCTGTCTGTCTGTCTATCTATCTATCTATCTATCCATCCTGTCATCTAATCACCATTTTCCTTTTCACTTCTCTTGAAAAGGTTAGAAAATACTAAGGACATTTTAGCATGTCCTCCCTCTGCCCCTTTCTCATGTGTACATTGCAAAGATAGAGAATTTAGAAGTTAAAAGAAGTTCTTAAGTCTCCCCCCCCCCCCATTGAAAGATGGAAAGAGAAGTAAGGTGGTATCACAGAGTATGTTCTATTGCTACGTCCAGCCACTTAATCTTCCTCGTATCACAGTACATGTCTGTGTAATTCACTATAATACTCCCGTAAGTGTTTAGAGTCATTTCAAATTCCTGATTAATCCTAGGTAAGTAAAAACATTTATCTTAGTGCAGATCCTATTTTATAAAAACATAGAGAAGAATCTTTTAAATTTCATTTTTATGGTATTTGGAACATTGGTCTTTCATATGTTGAAGGAAAGACTGTTTAGAAATTGTCAGGAGAAGAGTCTTATTTCCCTCCACTGCCTATGTGACACTTCTCTTTCTACCCCGTATTCCTCTTCTCCTGTTCCTCCTCCTTATTCTTCTGACTCTTCCTTTGTCTTCTCCTCTCATTTTCTTGCTTTCCCACATTCTCCTTTCTCCTGCCACAGGCTGTCATTACCACCTCGCACTGTCAAGTGAACTCACTAGAGCCAGTAGATAAGCCAGGGGTCTTCCTGCTTCGTTGCATTGAAAGCATTGCCAGAAATACACCTTACGTTTATTTCCTGTTATTCTTGGAAAAGCCCACAAAACTCAGGACAGGGAAATCCAAAACAGCCCACCTGGGCATATCCACGAAATACCAGACCCTGCAGTGCCCTCCCTAAGAGCAATGAAGATATCCTCACTGCTACAGATTTTTTGATGACCTTAGGGTGAAATGAATAGTGGGCCTGGAAAGTTTCATGTTGAGACCCAATTTCAAGGTTCAAGCAATTACTAACACAGTAATACCTGCTATAATTGAATCTTTTTTTTTTCCAAGCACCCAGAAACCTAGAATTTACCTTGGCAGTGACTCAGGAAGGGTTTTCGGTGGCACATGGGAAAGGGATCCACAGAAGCACCCCATCCTGGAGGGGAGAACTGATCATTTACTCTAGTAAAGTCGATGCCATATGGATCTCTTTTATTTCTGAAACGAGCTGGCAGCGGTAGCATGCATCAGACCTACATGGTGTGGATCTGCAGGCTTTGACAAAGAGAAAATCCCCAGTATTAAATATTAACCCGGGAATCCTGCTTCTGCTTAAAAGCAACAACTCTAGTCGGACTCCAGTTCAGTTTTTCATCTGTAAAATAGAGATAATAACAGTTATCTAGTCATTAAGATTTTTGCAAGGAGGAAATGAAATAATGTCTATAAAGAGCTCAGCATAGTGCTTGGTACGTAATGCTAAATCATTGCTAATTACTGTTGCATTTATTTAAAAGCAAAGCTACAGAAATTATGAGTTGAGAATTCCCTAGAAGAAGTGAAAGTGAAAGCAACTTCCCAAATCAACTTCAGAGTGTCGCTCCCTGCTCCTTTCCTTTTCTAGCCTGCACGGAAAGCTCTGCCTTTGCAAACACATGTGTGTGTGTGTGTATGTCCGTGACTCTACACTGTATCCCCCACCCCAGACAAGGGAGGTGGGGAGGAAGGGGTGGGATGGTCACTGAGTGAGGGGAGGCTGCGATTATAAATCAAGTTTGGGACGAGGAGAGAGACTAACTTATCTGATTGTGTTCCCTCATATTGGCTCCAAGAATTGCTACTAAGAATAGTGGATGCAGGGTCATTTGGTCACCTATGGTGTGTGAAATAGAGCCCCTGCTCAGAAGATGGGACCAATTCTGGGCTCATCTGTGTGTTCAACAAACCTCACTTGTCTTTGGAATTGGTTTTATTTAAGAACATAGGGACTTCAGTTCTATGAGCGTTGCAGGTTTCCCTTTGTTTTGGGGAGAAGAAGTGTTGTGGGCTCGGGCTTGGGTTTGGGTCTAATACAATCTCTTTTAAAAACAAAACTATGAATAAACCAAAAATTAGATAGAATATATGGCAGTTTTGCTCACAGTATTTTGGCCCAAGTAAAAGTTAGCCTGAGCTCTATCATCAGCGTGTTTGCTTGCTGTGGACATTGTTTTTCTTCCTGCCTTTCTTCTTTCTAAAGCTTTTTAGCTGATCTCCTTGCTGTTTGCTTTGTTCTTTTAGTCTGTTGTGTTGTGAGTTGACCTATAATTTTTCTATCTCAAGTGGCAAGTAGTTGCCCCCAGGAAATGCACTTGTATGCGCCACTGTTTAGACAAAACTTCCATCTGCAGAGTGAGTCTGATTTAGAGATTGCAGTCTGATGTAACAGAAATGTGTTCCATAAGAATTTTGATCTATGTCAGCAGTGATTGGTGGGAAATTTCTAGAAGGTGTGACATCATTTAGTCCCCATATTTTGATGCCATCCTTAAACATAAAATCATTGAAAGTAAATTGTCATCTGACATGACATTTGACTGCCAAGTATATGTAACCATTTGAAGAGGAACAGAGTATTGTTTGATATTTATGCTTTTATATAAAATTTGCTCTCTGCTGATGCATAGTAAGCCTCTCGTCAACATTTCTTGATTGAATAAATGAGTGGAATTATGCAATCTGGAATAGCAGTTAGAAAACTGGTTGAGATAGGTCCGGGTTTAATATAAAAGCAGGAGGAAGTGGTATGAAGAGGAAATCCTGAAAAGGGGAACAGCATGTTTATAGCAACAAAAGAGTCAGGGAGGGTTAAGACAGTGCTTCTTAAACTTTTAACAGCTATGGTGAAGAAACATGTTAGTTTTGTTGTCTTAAATTTCTAATCTGCCAGGACCAACACTTTCATAAAATTCAGTAACAATGAATTACTGCAAAAATGATCATGTGATATAAAGATTCACAAGTGCTTACTTCCTATTTCTACATAGCTCATACAGGACCTGTAAAAAGCAGTTCACTGACCTACAACAGGCTCCAAACACACTTTAAGTAGCACTAGTTTTAGGATTGGTCAGCGATAAAACTTGAAAGAGGTTGGAGCTGGATTGTCAAGAATCCTGCATGTGATTATAGGATTCCAACCTTTATGCCATCAAAATTGGCACAAATTATCTTCCTGTACTTGCATTTTAGGTTAACATGCTTAAAACTTTTGTGCTGGACACATGGTTGATGAAACGTATATAGTAAAACCTTGGATTGCGAGTAACTTGTTCTGCGAGTGTTCCACAAGACGAGCAAACATTTCTAATAAATTCTAACTTGATAAAAGAGTGATGTTTTGCAATATGAGTAGTATGCGGTACCGAATGCCACATGATCACAACTCTCTCTCTCTCTCTCTCTCTCTCTCTCTCTCGCTGCGGGGTTGTGGGGGATCGCCCCCCTCCCCCCATGCTCGAATGCTCAGTCTCAGGTCACGGTGTTTGGCAGAAATCAGTGATTTTCCAGAACATTGGAAGGTGCCCACAACTGGCACTAGTGTAGTTTTGTCACTTCAAAGCACCTATAGGCAGTCGTTTGCTTTTCCATACAAGAGTAAGCTTGGGAGTGCTTTGCTCCATTCTAGGTCAGGCTGCCTGCAGATAAAGACCCTTTCCTTTGCTGCCTTATTGCCAGTTTCATTAAATACAGTACATGACAAGAGTTTATTAATACTGTACTGTAGTCAATATCCGTGTGAGCTTATACAATAGCCCCCATGCAGAAAAGTTGAAAAGAAAGGCAATAAGAAGGAGATGATTATGGTGGACGTTAAGAAGGAAATCATTGCGAAGTGTGAATGAGGTATGCAAGTGGCTGAAATTGCAAGATTTTATAAATCTAACATCTGCATCTCACCTGCAGAGGAGGAAGAGAAAAAGGCAGAGGAATCGGTCACTTCAAGTGAGATTAGGGAGATGTAAAATGTGGGAAACAGTGCAAAACTTTGTAGGAAAGAACCACTCCCATAAGGCTGTAGCAGTGAGAGCTATGCACCTGTTTAACAAAGCAATGTCCCATTTCCGTGAAATCCTCAAAAGAAGGCAAAAGCAAGTGTCATTGGATAGGTTCCTCGTTAAAGCTGCATGTAAAGAAAAAGATTCCATTGAGCTAACAGATAGCAGGGATTCCCTTAGTGATAGTGAAAGTTGTCCTACACAGTAACCCTCCTCTCTCTTGTCTCCCTCACACCAGATGCGAAAGTTTTCAAAGGTAAGTGCAGGTTAATTTATTTATTTTTCTTTATATTTTGTATTTTCTTTATTATTTTGTACTATATTACAGTATTGTAATCATTTTTTAATGAGTGTTTTTGGATTGTGGAGCAAATCATCTGAGGTGCCTTTATTTTTTATGGGGAAATTTGCTTTGATATACACGTGCTTTGGATTATAAGCACGTTTCTGAAACGAATTCTGCTCTCCAGCCAAGGTTTTACTGTGTATAAAGAACGGTTTTGGCTTAGCAGATACTGGTTAGTGTCCTATAATTTGCTCAGTACTTTCTTATTTTGGAAATAAATAAACTCACTGGTGGAAATTTGGGTTTGTTGAGTAAAGGAGCACTTTTTATCATCTAGGGTTCTCCTCCTCTCTCTTGTATCTGTTCCATCTGAGTTGGTTGGATTTTACAGCAGATTTCTCAGGAGACCAGAACTGATCTGTGAGCCCTCCTGCCTTTTATTGCGCTATTCTCTTATGGTGTCTTTTCAGTCAGGTTTCAAGATGCTACGAGTACAAAGGACCAAACTGGGCAGGCTGGGGCTCAGTTTGTACAAAGGGCTTCACCACAAGGCTGTGATGGCCCTGAGGCGGGAGGATGTGAACGCCTGGGAGCGGAGGGCACCCCTGGCCCCCCGGCACATCAAAGGGATCACCAACCTGGGGTACAAAGTCTTAATACAGCCTTCCAATCGGCGGGCCATTCACGACAAGGTAAACATTTCTAGTTTTTTCAATGAAGAAGCATCAGAGTAAAAATAAAATGTTTGCTAGTGTCATGTAAATGCCACATGACAGTATTCCTTTCTCTTTCAGAATTTTTCCTTGGGTCCAGTATTCAGTCAATAAGTTTTATTTTCACTCCATGGCATGCTTTCTCCAGCTGAGGGGTGGAGGGATTGCCTTTTGAAGGAAGTGGTGTCCTATAGTCATGTCTCTAGGTGTGACCCTAGTTCTGGGACTGGGGAGACTAAGGTCAATAAAAAACTGCCTTGCCTAGGAATAAATCACTTTCCTACATAACCATCATACCTAAGAAATTAATAATTCCATAATATCATTTCACATAGCCCATCTCAAATTCCCCATTGTCTCAATGGTCTTCACGATTTTTTTTTAATTTTTATTAAAAATTCTTTTATTACATTTCGTTATTTTTGAGAGGCAGAGAGAGACAGAGCGCCAGCAGGGGAGGGGCAGAGAGAGAGGGAGACACAGAATCCGAAGCAGACTCCAGGCTCTGAGCTGTCAGCATAGAGCCCGATGTGGGGCTGGACCTCAGGAACCAGGAGATCATGACCTGAGCCCAAGTCAGATGCTCAAGCGACTGAGCCACCCAGACACCCCTATTTTTTTTTAATTTTAATTGAGGCTTAATTAAGGTTCATTGCATTCATTGTTATGTCTCTTTAGTTCTTTTAATCTAGAACAGCACACCTGTTTGATTTGTGGTATGGACTCTTTTTGAAGAGTCCAGGCTAGTTGACTTGTAGAATCATCTGCTTCTGGTTATAATTAGTCTTGTTTTTATTCTGGTGTTTATATTCAGGTTAAACACTTTTGATATAAATGTGATATAAGTGATCTATGTTCTTCCCATTGGATCACATCAGAGACACAGTATATCAGGTTGTCCCAAGGTTAGAAATTTGTGGTCACTTGGCGGAGGTGGTTGCCACCAGATCTCTCCATTGTATAAGTACCTTTTTCCCTTTGTAATTACTGAGTCATCTGTGGGATGGTATTTGAGACCGGTGAATCTCCTGCTTGTGTCTCAACCACCTTTTGCTAAAGATGTTAGTTAGCATCCATTGATAATCTTTGCCTGAATCATTTTTTCCCGTGGAAGCTTGCAAAATGATGATTTTCTAATTTTATCACTCTTCTAAGTTATTTGCTGATATTCTTCTGCAGAAAACAGATTTCCTTTAGTTTTTCTTTTCTCTTTTGCTCTTTCGAGTATCATTATGGATGTATGAGCCTTTTCCCTTGATGATAATCTATTAACCATTTTCTTAAATGTCCGAATTATCCCAAATTTGAGATAGAGGGTCTCTTTAAGGGTGCTCCTATGTCTTTGGACATGAATCCATTTATTTTTGAGCTTTCTTGTTTCCTGCAGCAACATATGGTCTTAGCCTCACCTTGTGCTTTTTTGCCCCACACCTGGGATTAGCCATTTCACCAGGGAACCCTGATTTCATTTAGTATATAGAAACCAAGATCTGATATCTCGTGTTAGGTGTGCTTATTTTTACCGGGATAGTGTCGTTCTTAGCCCCTTTAGTGGACAAACTAAGAAATGCACAGATTACACATACCCATACACATATATATACATATAACATACATATAATACATACATACATATATAATATACATATACATATATATTATTTAATCATGAGTTAATGCTGGCATTTCCATTAAAAATTTTAACAGTGCAGGTTTTCTTACCTTTAAAATTTTATATTTGTATGTTTTCTCCAGCAGTGAAAATTTTAATTCTTTATAACATTAATGCATGTTTTTTGCTCTATCCTATATTATACATAAAATAGTTTTGGAATCACAATACTAATATTACAACTAAGGATAAACCTATTAATGCTAGGGGAGTAGATCTTAACAGTTCTCATCACAAGAAAAAAATTCTGTAACTACACATAGTGATGGATGTTAACAAGACTTATTGTGCTGATCATTTTGCAATACGTAAAAATATCGATTATTATGTTATACACCTGAAACTAATATAATGTTGTATGTCACTTCTACCTCAATAAAAAAAGTAAACCTATTAAGTGGAGTTTAATTTTTTTAGTTGAAAATTATTTTTTTTGTTTTAGAATACATCTCACAACAAATATTCAGAGTGCTATATTCAAGTTATGTGAATTATACAATGTGTAGTTACACCATCGTTGTGATATACAGCTGTATTTATTTGTGTTTTTTCTATACATTTTAACAGTTGCTTTAATATCCTTTTTGATTTAATTATATTTTTAAAATAAGTGAAACATTTACAAGTTTCAAAGGTGAAAATGATGTACAGTGATGTGCTGCAGAGAAGTCTTCCTCTTATCTTAATCCCTTAGATCTTCTTCCCACCCACTGCATAGGTTACTATTGTCATTTCTCATCTATTATTTCTATATTTCTGTCTGCACGCGTGCGTGTGTGTGTATTCTTATATAGAAGGTTGTATACTATACATACTGTATTGCACCTTATTTGTTTAGTCGACAACATACCCTGACACTCACTCCATGTCTGTTCATAGAGATCTGCTTCATTCTGTTTAACGGCTGTGCTATAATTATTCTGTTGTAATTACTCCATGATTTATTGTGATTTATTTAACCAGTTTGCTATAAATGGGTAAATAGATTATTTTCAAAGAAACAAGGTATGAATTATATGTTCATTCTTGTAGTGTCTTTCTTATAGCTTCCTTTGAAGTAGATTCCTAACTAGATTCATCTTCCTTTTATTCAACGGCCACTTTTGATGCTCTTTTAATTCTGCCTGGATCATGCTGCTCCTTTTGTTTAGAAATCTGAAATGACTGTCTATTGCCTCCATGTACTAGCTATTCAATCTCAGTTGAATGTGTAAACCTCAGGTTTCCCATTGATAAAATGTCCACAATAATAGCACCCACCTCATGGGAGTTTTATGAAAATTAAGTGAGATAATTCATGAAAAGAACTCAGTTAAAGCATGTACTAATTTATTAATAAACGATGATGATTTTTTTATCCCATAAAGATCATATTCACCATGATAATACTTAGTTTACTTTTCCGAATTGATTTACCCACTATGCCCTTAATATCTCCTTATTTTCCAGGCTGCAAATTTGTATGTATTCCTTCAGTGCCTCTTACTGATATTACCATGTTGCATTTCCCACCTCCATCTTTCCAAATCCTACCTAGGCTTCAAGATTACTTTAAGTTTGCGTATTTCCTTGGTAGTCTCACCCAGAAATTATCTCAGTATTCATTAAACTACTGTATCACTTAGGTTCTGCTGTGCATAATTCTTTTGAATTTCATCTCATTTACTGTGCTCCTGACTTCTTTTTACTATGTTTTGTTAGTGCCTTTACAGGAGGGGTGTTGTCTGCCTTTTTGTGTATCTTATCATCTCATCTGTAGCACAGTCCGCTGGACAGAATAGGGCAGTAATAAATACTAATTGAACCAAAAAAAAAAAAAAAAAAGAAAGAAAGAAAGAAAGGAAAGGAAATATTGCAGATACATGTCTTTCTTTTAAAAATACCTGAGTAAGGGGTGCCTGGGTGGCTCAGTTGGTTAAATTTCCAAGTCTCCATTTTGACTTAGGTCATGATCTCACAACCATGACGTCCATGCCCAGTGTGGAGCCTGCTTAAGATTCTCTGTCTCTCCCTCTGTCCCCACCAACACCGCTCAGGCTGTCTCTCAAAAAAACAAAACAAAACAAAAACAAACAAACAAAAAAACCTGAGTAATAAATTACTATTTTGCATGTAGTGTTTCAGTGCATTGTTGATATAAATTATACATTTCACAAGTATTTTTAAATCATGTGTGTTAGTGGTTATGATTAAACTATTAACGGGACTTAAATAAGAATAGGTGGTAAATTTTCTAATTTTTTTTTTTGCTACAAAAGTCAAGAGTATTACATTGATCTTTAGCCAGAAAGTAAAAATATTAGAAGCAGTTGTTCTGTTATTTGTTCCAATGCATACAGAGTCTATGCCTTCAAAAGATTGTGCCTTTAATTGCCACACTTACTTATTAAAGAAAATGTGAATACAAAAAATCAGGGAAATAACTTTTAACCAAAACTGCATTCCCAGGAATATGTTAAAGCTGGTGGCATTCTTCAGGAAGATATTTCTGAAGCTTGTCTAATTTTGGGAGTTAAAAGACCCCCGGAGGAAAAATTAATGTCTAAGAAGACTTATGCATTCTTCTCCCACACAATAAAGGCTCAGGAGGCCAACATGGGCTTGTTGGATGAGATTCTAAGAAAGGTAATTAGTGACCAGTAATCATAAATGTTAACACAGAAACAATATTCCTTTTTACTTTTAAATGTCAAGTGGCGTTTTAGTTTTCTTTCAGCATCTAGGGAATACATCATGTTATTCACCTCAGTAGGAAAGGTGGTCTGTGAGTTAGTGCTAGAATGGCTCTGCTTCTTTTAGGGCTCCTCTGCTGTGCAAGTTTGGAATTTGTAATAAGAGAAACCAAACATATTTCATTCTTTTTGTATTTTCAAACAGAAAGAATGATAGAATTGTTCCCCCCAAACGATTAGCAGTCTATAAGGCCAATTGGTCAGATATTACCAAGTAGAATTTTATTGCTGAAAAGAGCCTCAGGAATCATATAATCCACTTCTGTCATTTTTCAGATGGAGCCCTGAGAGGCAAAGTGACTCAACTGAGGTTGCATAGCTCTGTAGGGCCAAACCCGGATTGGGGATTACTTTTACATTTATTAACTTTCATATAGGAAAAAAAATCAATTTTCGAGATACAAATACTATGGAAAAACTATCAGGTGTTTAAAATATAGAGTATTCATTCAACAAATATTTGCTTAGTGTCTGCAATGTGTCTGATACTGTTCACTGCAATGGCAATAAAGTAACTGTTTTTATAGAGCTTACATTCTAGGGGGAGGAGACAGATGATACATATATAAATAAGACATCTCATCTGTCACTTGGAGATATGTGTGATGGAGATAAATATGATACAGAAGGAGAAAAAGGGTGCTGGGCACCGCGGGTGGTGATAGTTTAAATCGGATGATCAGGGAAAGCCTCACTGCAAATTTGGCATTGAGCAAAAATTTGAAGGAGGTGAAGGATTAAATCTTATCCATTGGAGACGAGACTTCCAAGCAGAAAGCAGAGTAGTGCAAAGTCCTGAGGGTCTGGTTGAGCAGAGGGTTAGAGTAAATCATGCTCTGAAGTTCTTATTCAGCTTGCTGTGTGGATAATATCAGAGGTGGAAGGAGAAAATTGGCAAGATTGTTAGTCTAGATTAGTATGGGTGCCAGGTTACAAAAGACAGTGGCTCACATGAGGGAGGTGGAAATGGAGGTAGTTATACATAGACCAGTATTCGGTGTATTTTAGAGATCAGATCCTGCAGAAGTTACTGGTGAAATGAAGGTGCAGTATGAGAGAAAGCGGAACCGGAGAGAAGTCCAAGGTTTTGGCCTGAGCAGTTTGAAGGGTGCCACAGACTGAGATGATGCTAGTGCAAGAGGAAGCAGGCTTGGGTGGGAGGATCAGGAGTTGAGTTCAGGGCCCGTTGAGTCCAATTTGTCCCTTAGACATTTAAGGAGATTTTAGATTTTAGACATTCAATTTTAAGGAGATACTGAGACGGCTGTTGATGTGAGTTTGTAGCTCAGGAGGGTGTCTCCTCCTGAGACACATTTTGTGGTCAGAGACTTGATGGCATCTAAGAACATGAGACTGGATGAGGGTAGGTAGTGAGTGTGGGTAGAGAAGGCCAATGTCCAGGTCCTGGGGTAAGGATGTTAGAGCATTAGAAACGAGACTGGAATCTGAGAATAGGCAGAGGACAGGAGACTTCACAAACAGTAAAAGCCATAGAGGAAATGTGTTTCGTAAAGGCCTATGGCATACATTCCTACTGACTTCAAATATGCTAGACCTCGGCTAGTTAATTGCCAGTGGTTCTGAAGAACGAGTTCAAAAAAGTGATTAATGGAAATAATATTATAAGAGGAAGGTTTCACTTAAGTAGGTAAACTCCTTAAAAAGTACTTCAGAAATTTTGTTGTTATATGAACTTTTGTTCATTACAAGAGAATTAATAGAAGCAGAATAGGCATGGCTGCTTTTTGGCAACATTTTGTAACCAATTATTTAGAGTTGGATGAATCTTAAACATTCTGAAATTCAGGCACTTGGTAAAAATCATAAGGTATTTAAGGAAATATAATGGCTATTTAAAGCATTCTATAATTATAGTGTGTCAGTAGCTTTTAAGCATGAATTGATAGGACATTCCTGAGAGAGAAGGTTCCCAAAGACAGGGAAGAATGTGGTTTTAGTGAAGCTGAGAAAGTGAAAAGCAGGCTGTATGTACTACTACTTTGTGAATAAAGCTTATTTGTAAAAGGATGGGGAGAGGGAAGAGAGGGAAGGAGGAAGGAAGGAAGGTAGAGAGAGAAAGAATGAGAGATTTGTGTGTACGGACTTGAGAGAGGTTGTTGTTATTTTTTAGGTAGGAAGGAGCAGTGTACACAGGGATGATGCAGGAAGAGAAAGTTCAAGAGTGGTCTGGGAGGACACGGGAAAAGCTGGGATCCAGTTCGCAGAGATTAGCCTTAGGAGGGACTTGTTTTCTTTGAGGCTAGAAGGATGGATATGGGGATGAATGGGGCTATAGATATATTCGTGGATGCTGCTGGCCTAGGAGAGGAATTGATGCCTTTCCTGTTTCATTAACTACCATCAAGGAGCACTAGGCACCCTGCTAGGACCATTCTTTCATCTCAAATCATAAACCTATTATTGGTTTGTGACCCAGCATTTTCTAAATAGTTCATGGTGCACCTAATGGTAACTTATAAAGTCTCGTGAAGACATATTTTATAAGAGGAAGAAATGTGAAAATTTACTTGCTCGCATATGTGCTTACTCATTGATATGAAGCTGGATGGGTCTGAGTCAAAATCTTTTATTTTTTCTTCAGGAAATCCGACTGATCGATTATGAGAAAATGGTGGATCATAGAGGAATACGGGTAGTGGCATTTGGACAGTGGGCAGGTGTAGCAGGTAGGTATGCCAGGATTTTACATCACTCACTTTCTGAATTTGCCTGGGGTGTAACTAGGTGTTTTCCTTTTTTCTGTGGCAAGGGCATGAAAGTGTTCATTTCCACCCAATAAAAATAAACATGGGTGTGTGCCTAAGGGTGATGAATATTAGGGGAATAAAATAAGAAGGTAAATCATTAAATACCTTCATTACAAAAGTTAAAAAAGAAAAATAAGGGAAAAGGAGAACAACTGTGAATAGGGTCTGGCTTTTCTGGTAGTTCTGTCTGGAAGACTAGGAGAGGTCAGTTTGGTGATGAGAAATTGTGGAGAGGAATAAAGGGGGGAAGGAAGGGAAAAGATGCAGGGGTAGGAACCAAGAGAGGAACAGTTTAGAAAGGATAAGAGCTGCAGTTTGGGGGAAACTACACTTGACTTTTGTCCCATTAGTACTTTGAACCTTCTTTAGTTGAGAAAACATCACCTTATGTTATAACCATGCATCGGATTAGACTACTTGAAGGTCTGTACTTGTTAAGACAAGCAGACAGAAAAGTTGTGGGGATATAGGACAGGAAGACACCATCAGCCACCCTAACCTAATTGACAGTTATTGAGTACTCACCCAGATGGCCCATATGCTGGGTCACAAAACAATTCTAAATAAACATAAAATGTTTGAAATCATCAAGTATGTGCTCTCACTATAATAAAGTTGATTTTGAAATAATAATAGAAAGATATTTAGAAAATTTCTAGATATTTGGAAGATAAGCAATATATTTTTGAATAACCCATAAGTCAAGAAGGAATCACAGAAAAATTAGAAAATATTTTGAATTGAATGAAAATTTAAAACAGCATACCAAAATTGATGAGGTGCAAATAAAATGATGCTTATAAGGAAATTTTTAGCATTTGGTGCTTTTATTAGAAAAGAAGAAAGTCCAAATTAGTGATCTAAACTTCCATCTTACAAAGCAAGAAAATGAAGAAGTAATTAAACCCAAAGCAAATACAAGGAAAAGAATAATAAAGATAAGAGGGGAAATCAGTGAAATCTAAAGCTAGTTATTTTTAAGCAAATCAATAAACTTGTTAGGCCTCCAGTTAGACTGATTAAAAAAAATAGAGAAAGAGAGTGAAGCCACAATTTACCAATATTAGGAATACAGGAGGGGTCATCACTATACATCCTATAGACATTAAAAGGGTAAGAAAATATTATGAATAGGCCAATAAATTTGACAATGTTGGTCAAATAGACAAATCCCTGAAGGACAGAAATTACCAAATCCAACTCAAGAAGAAATAAAAAACTTGAATATCAATGTACAAAAGAAATTCTAATCATAGGCATTTATCAAGAGAAATGAATAATTTTTTTTGTAAATACTTATTTCTAGTAGCTTCGTTCATAATAGCCTAGAGACAATCCAAATGTCCATCAGCAGAGGAATGGTTAAATAAATTGTGATATATCCATAAAATAGAAAACTCCTTCATCAGTAAAAAGAAGTCAACTACTAATACACTCAATTATGTATGAATCTCAAAAACATTATGCTGAGTCAAAGCAGACACAAAAAAGAGTATATACTTATAATTTCATTTATATGAAACTGTAGAAGTAACTATTCTCTACAGAGAGAAATGAGATGAGTGGTTTTCTGGGGCAAAGGGTTGGAGAGGACTGAATGGGGTGTTGGAAATATTCTATATCTTGATTAGGTCAGTGATAATATGGGTGTGTACATATGTTCACAGTTATCAAATGATACATTTTAAATTGGTGTGTTTTATTGAATATAAATTACTCTTTTAAAAGTTGACTTAAGAAAAAAGATCAAAGAACATTTCAAAGGGATACAGAGAGGGCAAGTTATGTTCCTAAAAAGAAGGGGAGAATGGATGATGAGGTCTTTGCTATGGGTATGCTGAGTTTTCGTTGTTTGAATCCAAATTGAAAAATCCATGAGGTAGTTGATTAGTTCTTGAAGTGAAATGTCTGTGTTAGAGATATAGACTTGGGGTCAGCAGCATACAGAGTACTTGAAATTTAGGACTGGATGAGATTAGCTAAGGAAAAAAATGTAGAGATTGAAGAGAATAAGGCCCTGGACAGAATCCTGAGGCTGATTAAGGTATAAAGAAAGGGCAGGGGACACTAGTTTAAAAGAAATGGGCAGGGGAAGAGGCACCTACAGATGTGGGAGGAAAGTTTTCAAGTCAGAGATGCTAAGGGAAGAAAGGGTTCTAATAAAGAGGGATTCCATGTTGCCAAATATCTCTGACAAGTAAGTCAAGATCTGACAATTGTCCACTGAGTTTAATTAACTATTTAGGTCACTAAAATTGCTGACAGCAGTCACAGGTAGGGCCAATGGTGACCTCGTTTTGCTTGTTCATTAGTTTTGGTTCAAGAGGAATGTGTCTTTAAATGTTGATAAGAGTGAACTAATAAGGAGGGATAGTGAAAGAAATAGTAATTCAAGAGTGAATTCCTTAGAGAAGGAATGGGAAGAGATGGGATCTGGAGCAAAGGTGGAGAGATTAACCTTAGAGAAGAAGACGGACACTCTTTCCATTTTGGCAGATTGAAAGTGGAAGGGATAGATAGAGATGCAGCTGAGTTAGTACTTTTGATGGCCGCAAGTTGAGAGGATGGATAAGGTGACCACCGGGGCCCCTTCCAAATCTGAGATGCTGTGGTCTGTGCTTCCTCAGAGCACCGAGCAGGTTGGAGAATGGTCAGAGAAAACAGCTTCAGCTCCTCCCGACTAATGGTTTTTCTGTTGGTCTGATTCTGCAATAGGGATGATCAACATTTTACATGGAATGGGGTTAAGGCTCCTTGCTTTGGGACATCACACACCTTTTATGGTGAGATGTGTATTTTGTTTATCATTTTGAAAATACATATCACACTTTAAGAACAGGTAAATGTCTCAGGATGTAGACTAATTTGAATTCGTGTGTGCTTGCTTTCAGCACATTGGCATGGCTCATAACTACAGGAACAGCAGTCAGGCTGTGCAAGCCATCCGTGATGCCGGCTATGAAATATCTCTGGGTTTGATGCCAAAGTCGATAGGGCCCTTGACATTTGTGTTCACAGGGACTGGTAATGTATCTAAGGTAACTTCTCAGATACTTCTAAGAATATCTGCTTTCTGTAAAGCAGTCAAAACTCTGAGACTAACCCAAAGGATGTGAGGATTTTAGGGATATTTTAGAGCCCTGCTTTTTGGATGAGTGGGCATTCTGTTTTTGGTACTTTTCTTACCTATGTACTTTTCCCACAGTAAGAGAGCAGTGATGGTCCAAACTCATTTTATTTGCTCTTGGTTGACTCCAAGCTGTCAGGGGTTTTGAATGCTTTTTCTTTTTAAAGGGATAAGTCATTGTTAATGGTATAAATGTCTGTTCTTAGAGAGGTCTGTTTTACCTTCGTCACTGTGTTGTCCAAAAGTTTGGAATTGACCACAGGATGTAAACTCTTTTAAATGACTTGGGGTTTTGCCAGTAAGATTTTAGAAAGCCTAATTTAGGATTGTAATTCATACTTTCTTCCTTTTGGGGTGGTTTTGAGAAGACACTTGTGATCCCCCAGAGAAACTTGTAATTGTAAAAGAGATCTTTCAATGAAAATATTTTACAAACAGGACATCACTATTTGTATTATACTGTGAGATAGCCATCTAATTTTTTTTTCCATAGGAAATATAATTCCCTCACTTGAAATAATTCTGCAGTGGAGCAAACATAAATAGGAATATTTTGTTATGTTTTCATTTCTAAGCACCCTTGTGTCTCCTCTGGGTAACTTAAATAAAAAAAAGTAAAAGTAAAGCTCCTTCCAATTAATGCTGTTTCATTAATAAAATAAATAAAAACTGGTTTGTAGGCTGTGTGCCAGAAGCTTACCTGTACTTCTGGGTCGCAATCCTCGCTGTAGGGCGGGACAAGTGGAGCTGTGTAATTGTGGGGAAAGCAAATTGGAATCCTTGCGGGAAACCATGTTGGCTTTTGTCCTATTGATTTTTAGATTTGTACTCATGCATTATTTATAGGGAGCCCAAGAAATCTTCAATGAGTTACCTTGTGAATATGTGGAGCCACACGAATTAAAAGAAGTTTCCCAAAATGGAGGTAAGGGGGAGGAGGATGACTGCATGTATCTTTTACTGTTTTTAACAGTTTCTGTGTTATCATATTTTATCACCATAAACCTTTATCATTTGTCACCTACTTTACTCATTTCTTTCTCTTCTGCAAGACCTGAGAAAAGTCTATGGGACGGTGTTAAGTCGCCATCATCATCTTGTCAGGAAAACAGATGGTGTGTATGATCCTGTAGAGTATGACAAATATCCTGAGCGCTACATAAGTCGTTTTAATACTGATGTGAGTATCACACTCTGCTTCTGAGTCGGTTGCTCATAACACACTATTGTTAGGTTGTTTTCAAGGAGAAAAATTATGAATGTATATATTGTTTTTCAGTTCCCCATAATGACTTGTGACTCCTTTGGGTTGGCCTTAGGGGTTGTTGGCTTTTATTGATGTTTGGAGTGGCCTTTGCTTAAGTGGTTTTGCTGGATATGTTCTTTGCTTCGCTGTCTCTGTTTCTACTTCAGGTCTGCATGTGCCCAATAACTCTAAACCATTTCCCATGGGGTGTTGTTTTCTGTATTTATCATGGACTAGTTAGTACTGTTGGCAAAACACAATGTCTATGAGGTTTCATCTCAACCTAGGTTTATCCCACCTATTGTCACAAATTGCACTCATAACCCCAGCCAGCTATCTTGAGGCATGGCATTAGTTACAGGGGACTAGGGTGAAACAGCTACATAAGCAAAAGACCCATCCCCACTGTACAAAAAGTTACGTACAATTCAAAACCTTCTGATGGAGACACGCTGGCCTCATCTTCTAAGAAGAACAATGTATTTGTGTGTTCTGTACTCAGTGGTCATGCAAAGTCCTCCTCAAAATAAACCAAAAAACCAAAAAAATAAACCAAACAAAAAGTGCATTTACTGTGAAAAGAAATGTTTTAAATAACTTTAAGTATGTTTGAGTAACAAGATTCTAGATTCTGGTATGAAATTTAGCTGTTCTAGCATATAGAGCATGCTATAGAGAAGAACTCTTACCTGTAGCTTGAGAATGCCTGAGATTTTTGAGAAACAAAAATTATGAAACTAGTTTCAGACTGAAAAATTAAAAATCTAGTAAATTTACATCCCTCCTCTTTTCCCCAATCACAGAAGTGTTGGTGATTGGACGCATCCTAAAACTTATAATGACCTAGTTACCATGTATGTATGCATGTAGTACATTCGTCCATGGAGCTTACAGATGTTATCTGATTTAATCTTTACAGCATTCCTTTGAGGAATGGGGTACGTATTATCCCCATCTGGCAGGTAAGGAAAATAGAGCCTAGAGAAGTTGAGGTAGTGTGATGTAGATCACACTCCTGGTGGTTGAGCTGGAAATAGAGTACTAGGTCGCTTGACTCTGTCCTTTCCTTTTTCTTGGCCATGCATTACATTAGAGAACAGAAATATTAATGCATTTATGTTCACGTATTTCTCTATCATGGAATAATTCTGGGTGGGTATTTATTGTCTTCGCCTCACAAAGCTACCAACGACCTGGCAAATAACAAAGTCAATTAGAAGTAACATTAAATTATTTCTCATGAACTTTACTGATAGTTCCCTTTCAGCCTACTTCGTTGAAATTCGCTATTGCCTATCTTGTTGAACTTGGCACTTGCTTTACAGATTGCACCCTATACAACTTGTTTAATTAATGGAATCTACTGGGAACAAAACACCCCTCGATTACTAACTCGCCAAGATGTCCAGAGCCTCTTGGTTCCGGGCAAGTCCTCGGTTGCTGGTGTGGAAGGCTGCCCCGCATTACCACACAAGTAAGGACTTCCCTTCAGTAATGATGGCAGTTTGTAGCAGCTGGACCCACTAGTTACGGTATCATTATAGGAGATTCATGTATCACCAGACTTGACTATTAATGACTAGTTGTCTGCTTTATCTTACTTGATCTCTTGGCAGCATTTGACAGTTAACCTTCCTTCCCTCTTGAAACTCTCTTCCCTTAACTCCACACGAAGCTCAAAAGTAACCTCAGAAAGATCTGCGTCCCCAGCCCCGTCTCTCTCTAGTCTGTTACTTTTTTTTTCTCTGAAACTCACGATCATTTATTTTCCTGTGTTTATGATTTTTCTCCCTCCTATTAAAATTTAATCTCCTTAAGGATAGCAGCCCTATTTATCTTGGCTTCAAGTACCCAGTACGTTGCCTGACATGTAATTTGCATTCAAATAATTATTAAATGTTGAGTATATAATTAATCAATAAATATTTGTGAACGCTTCATCTGCCTTGCACTCTGCTAAGCTAAAGGACAGAGAAAATACATGATTGCTACCCTCAGGCATGTAGCTGGCAAGAAGTAAATGTCAAGAGAATGCTAGGAACAATAAATAGCACAAGAATTGAGAAGAAACTGGGAACACTGGGCTCAGCAAGGCTTGAAAGGGAGGACTGAGGGGAAAGAGAATTTCAAGTGATAGGATTGGTGCCTGATAAATACGGAACCACCAAAGCACAATTTAAGGCACAGCGAGTTAAGACATTAGCTCTAGTGCAGGGTTTATAAAGGCAAGTGGTAGTTGGAGACTGGGCAGGGAATTTTTGGTCACCACTAAAGGATTTCAAAAGCTGGGCTGAGGCTTTTGTTCTTAATTCTAGAGGTTTCCCTGTATTAACATGGAAAATTCCGTAGTAGCTCTATAAGCACAGACTCATCCCCACTGTACCAAAAGTTACCTACAATTCCAAACCTTCCGAGGGGGCACACTGACTTCACCTTTATGAAGAACAATGTGTCTGTGTGTTCTCTAATAATTGGTCATGCAATGACCCTCAGAACAAACCTTGTGCCACTAAGCAGGGTGCAGACAGTGTCATCAAATATTCATAAGTTATTTAGAGCTGGCTAAATAGGTTAACTTTAACTAGGCTGTTTGCTGTGATTTCTCTAGGGAAGGGGTTTTCCACTTTGATTTTTTCTCCTCCCCCTCTTTTTCTCCTCATTTTTGTGTGTGGAGACTAAAACTCATCTTGGGAAGACTGTCTATATCCTAGAAGGATACAGTGTCCTGAACAGTGAAGTGTAGGGAAAAAAGCTGAAGAACCCAGGAAATATTTGGCATCCACACTGAAAGTTGTTCCAAGCACCTTTCACTTCTATTCATTTTTAATCTTGTTGAGAATTCCACACTTTCATCTGAGTGTTGATGTTATTTTCAGACTTGTGGCAATATGTGACATTTCAGCTGACACAGGAGGATCTATAGAGTTTATGACTGAATGTACGACGATAGAACATCCCTTTTGTATGTATGATGCAGACCAGCATATTATTCATGACAGGTAAGTTTGCTGGGGCTGCAGATGATAAGAGACACATAATAATACATCACTTACTTACCTTGGTATAGTAGTTTAAAGTATTCAGTATTTTACATTTTTATGAAGGCTATGCAAATACCAGAGATATGCTCAAACATATTAAAAAATTTGGTAAAAAAAAACAACAACATGCAAATTCAAACACTTAAATACGTGCATACTATATTTAAATGGGAGATGGGTGGCTGAAGAAGGGAGGTTTTGGTTGAAAAGTCTTGTTTCTTTTCTTACACACTTTGATACCCAGCTTTAAATTATTATGACACAAATGCAATGGTTTAGGCATCTGGGAAAGTTAGAGCTTACAGATAACACTGTATACATCTGAATAAAGCATCTCGCTTCTCCTAGTGTCGAAGGCTCGGGGATTCTGATGTGTTCCATTGACAATCTGCCAGCACAGCTTCCAATTGAAGCTACAGAATACTTTGGAGACATGCTTTACCCTTACGTTGAAGAAATGGTAAGCTGACTGGCAGCATCCACAGCAATTCTGTGGCTTTCAACAGAACTGCGGCGTGGTCCTAGGGATGTCTGGTCTTCTATATCTAAGAAATCTGTTGTAAAATGGAAGGCCAGCCCTCCCTCAAAAGTATTTATAGACACTCTTTTATATATTCTGCTAGCTTGTCTCATGGGGAATAGAATTATATAACTGCCTTCATAGTGAATTATAATAGCATTTATCTTCCATTATTCATATTTTGTTAAGAAAGTGGCCTGTGGGGTAAGATTTTCCTTTTTTTCACTCTTCCTGCCGTCTAGGTCAATGCATGTGAGAACATTCTTACTGTGCTGTGATTAATAGATTTGAAAAATCAGAAATACAGACACTTATTGGATGTTAGTCACTAATGCTTAGTTAAGTGACAGCTTTTGTTGTGGTCGTGTATTTTTCACTGTAATCAATGATCGACTGCCGAAATACCGTGTTCTCTAAATTCCATTTCGTTTGCCAAAGATAAGCACTCTTATTTCAGTGTTTATCTTTTTTTTTTTTTTTTTTTAAGAGAGAGAGGGAGAGTGTGCACATGAGTGGGAGAGAGAGGCAGCAGGAGAGAGAAGCTTAAGCATAGAGCCCGAGGTGGGGCTCAATCCCGCCACCCTGGGATCATAACCTGAGCCCAAATCGAGAGTCAGACACTCAACTGACTGATCCACCCAGGCACCCCCAGTATTTGTTTTAAGCGTTCATACTCGCTTTCTCTGTTGAGAATTTCTATCTTTTCATACATTATGAATGTACTGTTCTTTATCACATAGTCATAGTTAGAAAAGCCACTTTATAGTCTTTGCATCATATTTCCCAGTTTCTGGGTCAGCTTGGGGTTGAACTTTATTGATTGTCTTTTCCCTTGAAAATGGGTCAGGTCATAGTTTCCTGGTTTTCTCCAGTTGAATAATTTTGGAGTGTGTCATGGGTGATGTGGATAGCTATGCTGTGGAGATTCTGGATCGTTACATTTCTCTTCAAAGTGTTGATTTTTTGTGTGTTTTAGCAGACATTTAATTTGGCTAGCTTTAAATTGAAAACTCTGTCTCACCCGAGGTGGGGAGTAGCTCAAATAAAAGTTCAGCTCTTTGCTTTCCTTGGGCTGCTTGGCCTGCAGATGCTCAGTTTGGGGGTTATCCTGAGACTCGGAATAGGGTTCACATGAAAGTTGGACTTCGCTTTTTCCGAATCTGTGCCCTTTGCCATCCCCCCTCACATTCTGGAGGCTGTGGTTGCTCTGGGTTCCATTCCTGTTTTTAGATCAGAAAGTAGTGAGCTGGCTGCGTGTTTCTATGTCTTTGCACCACGTTGCCCATCCTGGGCAGTGCCAAAGGCTGGGCAAAGGAAACTACTGTGATGGTTATTTCTTCCAAGTTTTGACGCTCCTCCAAAAACTGCCCGCTATTTTTTCATTCTCAGAAGCCCTCAAGTAGTTGGTTTCGTTTGTATTTTGTCCAGAGTTTGTAGTTGTTATCTGCAGGAGGAATGGTCCGTTAGAGCTGCCCACGGGCCTGAAATGAAATGCACCAGTCATAATACATAGAATCGACTGGACTCTAGTAGACTTGTGGAGTATGTAGAAGAGCTGTTGGTGAGCCTTTGGCTTTAATTCATCTCTTTGAATGCTTAAATTATGTGTTTTCGGTGCAACTCTTCCTCTATATGGGCCTGGTTTGTCTTGTGGATGGATTTGACTTTTAATTTCTTGAAATGTGTTTTTGTATGGCTGCTCTAATATCACTTACCACTTAAAAAAGTTGTTATAAGCCATTTTCAACTCACAAATTACTACGTTTCAAAACTTCAGTTATAAGTATATTTCCATTGGACCCTACAACAGCTTTTCATTCCTATTTGTCTTTAATCAAAATTGCCATTCATTGGGGTGCCTGGGTGACTCAGTCAACTGAGCGTGTGACTCTTGATTTTGGCTCAGGTCACCATCTCATGATCTTGTGGGTTCGAGCCCCACATCAGGCTCTGCGCCAACAGTGTGGAGCCTGCTTAGAATTCTCTTTCTCCTCTCTCTCTGCCCCTCCCCTGCTCCCTCTCTCTCTGTCTCTCTCTGTCTCTCAAAATAAATAAGTAAACATTAAAAATGTATTCATCCAGTAGAGTTGATCTCATATAGATACTAGGAGAAAAGCAAGCCAGTTTAATGAATTCCCAGTAAAGTGTGATTCGGGGTTAGCCTATGTAATTGATGGGGGATAAGTACATTGATTAAATATAATTTTTATTAAAGAACAATATATATTTTTACATTATATAATAGCATGAAAATTAAAGTGTCACATATAAGTGATACATAAGTATACAGCATGTTAAATTACCACAAAGACACCCATGTGAACACTACATAGATTAAAAAAAAAAAGCAATGTTAGCATTCCAGAAATCCCCTTATACCCCTCCCTCTACTGTCCCAGCTCTCCTTTCAAAAGATAACTACTATCGGGGTGCCTGGGTGGCTCAGTCAGTTGAGCGTCTGACTTCGGCTCAGGTCATGATCTCACGGGTTCGTGAGTTGGAGACCCGCGTCAGGCTCTGTGCTGACAGCTCAGAGCCTGGAGCCTGCTTCAGATTCTGTGTCCCCTTCTCTCTCTGCCCCATCCCTGCTTGTGCTCTCTCTCTCTCTGTCTTTCAAAAATGAATAAACATAAAAAAAATTTAATTTTTTTTTTAATTTTTTTTTTAATGTTTATTTATTTTTGAGACAGAGAGAGAGACAGAGCATGAACAGGGGAGGGGCAGAGAGAGAGGGAGACACAGAATCTGAAACAGGCTCCAGGCTCTGAGTTGTCAGCACAGAGCCCGACGCGGGGCTCAAACTCACAGACCGTGAGATCATGACTTGAGCCGAAGTCGGACGCTTAACCGGCCAAGCCACCCAGGTGCCCCCAAAAAAATTAAAAAAAAAAGATACCTACTATCTTGACTTGTATGTATGGATTAGTTTTGCCTTTTGGGGGGACAATTTTATTTTATTTTTTGACAGTATTCATGAAAGTTTAAACTCACTTCTGATAATTCCATTAAACTTCTTGGATTTGTTTATGTTCTTTGTTTTTTTTTCTTGGTTTTCAGTAAATTCTTATCACTTAATATGCATGTTTTTTATTTTTATTTTTTAAATGTTTTTATTTATTTTGACAGAGAGAGAGAGAGGATGCATGAGTGGGGGAGGGGCAGAGAGAGAGAGGGAGAGAGAGAATACCAAGCAGGCTCTACATTGTCAGTGCAGAGCCAAACATGGGGCTCGATCCCAAGAACCGTGAGATCATGATCTGAGCCAAAACCAAGAGTTGGATGCTTAACCGACTGAGCCACCCAGGTGTCCCTGCATGTTTATTTTTAATTGAATGCTGGATATTGTGTATGTGAAATTGTAGAGATGATTTGAGGCTCTTTGGATGTCGTGTAATTTTCTCCAGAGAAGATTTCCTTTGTTTCTGGCAGGGAGAAAATCACCTCAGTTCAGTGACAGGAGGGGAAAGCCAGGCTTTAGATGTTTAGAAATCTGATGTCTTTCAATTCATCATTTATTTGAAAATGCAGTCTTTCAGGATCCCAAATGAAAATCTGGCATTGACTGGGGTCCCCTTCAGCAGAACTGAAACTCCAATTTTTATTACAATATTATTTAAAGTTGGCCAAAAGCTCTTCCCAGTTTCTCTGCATCCCAGCTGCCACTTCCACATTGGCAACTACACCCATGGAAAGTGGTGACAGATGCCAGACTCATCACTTTGGGCTTCCTTCCCCGGAATTATGGTGCAACAAGTCTTACCTATCTTAAAAATTTTTTTTAATTTTAACTTCAGTATAGTTAACATACAATAGTATATTATTTCATGTGTACAATGTAGTGATTCAACAATTCTAAACATTACTCAGTGCTCGTTTTGGTAAGTGTACCCTTAATCCTATTCACCTGTCGCATACATCCCTTCACCCACCTTCCCCCTGGTAAGCATCTGTTTGTTCTTTATATTTAAGAGTTTATTTTTTGGTTTGTCTCCTTTTTTCCTTTGTTTGCTTAATTCCACATATGAGGAAAACCATGTGGTATTTATTTGTCTTTCTCTGATTGACTTATTTTGCTCAGCACTATATTCTTTGATTCCATCCATGTTGTTGCAAATGACGGGATTTCATTCTTTTTTTAAAAAATTATTTATTATTTTTTTTTTTTAATTTTTTTTCAACGTTTATTTATTTTTGGGACAGAGAGAGACAGAGCATGAACGGGGGAGAGGCAGAGAGAGAGGGAGACACAGAATCGGAAACAGGCTCCAGGCTCCGAGCCATCAGCCCAGAGCCCGACGCGGGGCTCGAACTCACGGACCGCGAGATCGTGACCTGGCTGAAGTCGGACGCTTAACCGACTGCGCCACCCAGGCGCCCCAATTATTTATTATTTTTGAGAGAGAGAGAGAGAGCACACAAGCAGGGGGAGGGGCAGAGAGAGAGAGAGAGATACAGAGGATCTGAAGCAGGTTCTGTGCTAACAGCAGCCAGCCTGATGCGGAGCTTGAACTCACCAACTGCGAGATCATGACCTGAGCCGAAGTCAGATGCTCAATCGACTGAGCCACCCAGGCACCCAAGGATTTCATTCTTTTTTATGACTGAGTAAAATTTCAGTGTGTGTGTGTGTGTGTGTGTGTGTGTGTGTGTATACACCACACCTTTTTTTATCCATTCATCTATTAATGGATGGATGGGCTGCTTCCATGATTTGTCTATTATAAATAATGCTGCAATAAACATAGGGGTGCGTGTATCTTTTCAAATTAGTGGTGTCATATTCTTTGGGTAAATACCCAATAGTGGAATTACTGGATCATATGGTAGTTCTATTTTTAATTTTCTGAGAAACCTCCATACTGTTTTCCACAGTGGCTGCTCCAGTTTGCAATCCCATCAACAGTAACAGTGCACAAGTGTTCCTTTTTCTCCACACCCTTCCCAGCATTTGTTGTTTCTTGTGTTTATGATTTTAGCCATTCTGACAGGTGTAAGGTGATATCTCATTGCAGTTTTGATTTGCATTCCCCTGATGATGAGTGATGTTGAGCATCGTTTCATGTGTCATGTTGACCTACTGTATATCTTCTTTGGAGAAACGTCTGTTCATGTCTTCTGCCCATTTTTAATTGGATTATTTATTTGTTTGTTTTGGTGTTGAGTTATATAGTTCTTTATATATTTTGAATACTAAGCCTTTATGAGATAATGTCATTTGCAAATATCTTCTCCCATTCAGTAGGTTGCCTTTTAGTTCTGTTGATTGTTTCCTTTGCTGTGTAGAAATTTTTGTTTTGATGTAGTCCCAATAGTTTATTTTTGCTTTTGTTTCCCTTGCCTTAGAAGACTTATCTAGAAAAATGTTGCTATGGCCAGTGTTGGAAAAATTACTACCTGTGCTGTCTTCTAGGATTTTTGAGCTTTAGGGTATTACATGTACGTCCTTAGTGCATTTTGAGTTTATTTTTGTGTATGATGTAAGAAAGTGGTCCATTTTCATTATTTTGCATATAGCTATCTCCAAAAACCGTTTGTTGAAAAGGCTGTCTTTTTCCCATTGGATATTCTTTCCTGCTTTGTCAAAGATTAATTGACTGTAAGATTCCGGTTTTCTTTTTGGGCTTTCTATTTTGTTCTGTTGATCTGTGTGTCTATTTTTGTGCCAATACCTTACCGTTTTGATGACAACAGCTTTGTAGTGTAACTTGAAATCTGGGATTATCATACCCCTAGTTTTGGTTTTCTTTTTTAAGATTATTTTGGCTATTTGGGGTCTTTTGTGGTTCCATAAAAATTTTAGTATTGTTTGTTCTACTTTTATGAAAAATACTATTGGTATTTTGATAGGGATTGCATTAAACCTATAGATTGCTTGGGATAGTATGGACATTTTAATAATATTTGTTCTTCCAGTTCATGAGCATGAAATATCTTTCCATTTGTTTGTGCCATCTTCAATTTCTTTCATCAATGTTTTCTAGTTTTCATAGTACAGGTCTTTCACCTCCTAGCTTATTGCTAAGTTTAATAATAAACTCCTAAGCAGTAATAAACTTCTAAGTTTATTGCTAGATATTTTATTCTTTTTGGTGCAAAGGTAAATGGGATTTCTTAATTTCTGTTTCTGCTGCTTCATTATTAGTATATTGAAATGCAGTGGATTTGTGTACATTGATTTTGCATCCCATGACCTTACTGAATTCATGTGTCAGTTCTAGTAGTTTCTTGGTGGAGTCTCTAGAGTTTTCTATATATAGTATCATGTCATCTGCAAATAGTGAAAGTTTTGCTTCTTCCTTTTTAATTTAGATGGCTTTTATCCCTTTTTCTTATCTCTTTGCTGTGCCTAGGACTTCCAGTACGATGTTAAATAAAGATGGAGAAAGTGGACATCTTTGTCTTGCTCCCAACCTTAGGGAAAAGCTCTCATTTTCCCCCCATTGAGTGTGATGTTAGCTGTGGGTTTTTCATATAGGGCCTTTATTTTGTTGATGTTCCCTCTAAACTTATCTTGTTAAGGGTTTTTGTAATCAATGGATGTTGTACTTTGTCATATGTTTTCCTGCATCTATTGAAATATTCATATGATTTTTATCTTTTCTTTTGTTGATGTGATGTAGCGCACCGATTTGCAAATATTGAACCAAGCTTGCATCCCAGAAACAAATCCCACTTGATCATGGTGAATGATTTTTTAAAATATATTTTGGATTTTATTTGCTAATATTTTGTTGAGGATTTTTGCATCTATTTTCATCATGGATATTGGCCTGTAGTTTGGTTTTTTTTGTTTTGTAGTGTGTTTACCTAGTTTTAGTGTCAGGGTAATGCTGGCCTCATAGAATCAACCTCGCAGCTATACTTCCCCTTTTATTTTTTGGAATAGTTTGAGAAGACTATAGGTATTGACTCTTCTTTAAATGTTTGGTAGAATTCACCTGTGAAGCCATCTTATCTTGGACTTCTGTTTGTTGGGAGTTTTTTGATTACTTATTCAATTTCATTGCTGATAATTGGTCTGTTCAAATTTTCTGTTGCTTCCTGATTCAATTTTGGGAGGTTATATGTTCCCAAGAATTTATCCATTTCTTATAGTTTGTCTATTTGTTGGCATATAATTTTTCATAATATTTTTCATAATATTCTTTTAGTCATTTGTATTTTTGTGGTGTTGGTTGTTGTTTCTCCTCTTTTATTTCTGATTTTGTTTATTTGAGTCCTTCTGTTTGTTTCTCTCTCTCTCTGTTTTTTTTTTTTTTTTTTTTTTTTTTTTTTTGGATGAGTCTGGTTAAAATTTTGTTGGTGTTTTCAAAGAACTAGTTCCTGGTTTCATTGCTCTGTTCTATTGTTTGTTGTGTGTTTGTTTGTTTGTTTCTATTTTGTTTGTTTCTGCTCTAGTATTTATTATTTCTTTCCTTCTACTGGTTTTGGGTCTTGTTTATTGTTCTTTTTCTAGCTCCTCTGAGATTTGAGATTTTTCTATTTGAGATTTTTCTTGCTTCTTGGTATAGGCCTATATTGTTATAAACTTCCTTCTTAGAACAGCTTATGTTGCATCTCAAAGATTTTGGACCATTGTGTTTGCATTTTAATTTGTCTTCATGTATGTTTTTTTTTGAGAGAGAGAGAGACATAGAGACAGAGAGACAGAGAGAGAGACAGAGAGCGAGTAGAGGAGATGCAGAGAGAGAAAGAGACACAGAATCCAAATCAGGCTCCAGGCTCTGAGCTCTTGGCACAGAGCACAATGCAGGGCTCGAACTCACAAACTGCAAGGTCATGACCTGAGCCAGAGTCAGATGCTCAGACTGAGCCACCCAGGCGCCCCTGTCTCTGTGTATTTTTTAATTTTCTCTTTGATTTCTTCTTTGAGCTATTCATTGTTTAGCAGCTTTTTATGTAATGTCCATGCATTTGTGGTCTTTCCAGATTTTTTTCTTGTGGTTGATTTCTAGTTTCATAGTGTTGTGGTCAGAAAAGATACATGGTATGAATGTGATCTTTTTGAATTTGTTGAGATTGTTTTGTGGCCTAATATGTGATCTATTCTGGAGAATGTCCCATGTGCACTTGAAAATAATGTGTATTATGCTATTTTAGGATGGAATGGTCTGAACACATCTGTTAGATCCATCTGGTCCAATGTGTCATTCAAACACTGTTACCTTGTTGAATTTCTGTTTGGATGATCTACTCATTGATGTAATTGGGTGTTGAAGTCCCCTACTGTTGTTGTATGACTATCAATTATTTCCTTTATGTTTGTTATTACCTGCTCTATGTATTTGGGTATTCCTATGTTGGGTGCATGCATATTTATAATTGTTATATTTTCTTGTTGTATTGTTTTCTGAATGATTATATAGTGTCCTTCTTTGTCTCTTGTTACAGTCTTTGTTTTAAAGTCTTTGATGTTCAATATAAGTATTGTTATCCCAGTTTTCACATCTGTTTGCATGATAAATTTTGTATTTCTTCACTTTCAGTCTGCATGTGTCTTTAGGTCTGATGTGAGTCTCTTGTGGGCAGTGTATAGATGGATCTTGCTTTTTTATCCATTCTGTCACCATATGTCTTTTGATTGGAGCAAATAGTGCATTTACATTCAAAGTAATTATTTATGGGTATGTATTTATTGCTATTTTGTTGTTTTATGGTTGTTTTTGAGGGTCTTCTCTATTTTTTTTCTTCTTTTGCTCTTGTCTTTAGTGGCTAGTTGACTTTTCCTAGTGATATATTTGGGTTCTTTCTGTTTTATTTATTTTTTTATTTTTTTATTTTTATTTTTATTTTTTTATTTTTAACGTTTTTATTTATTTTTGAGACAGAGAGAGACAGAGCATGAACGGGGGAGGGGCAGAGAGAGAGGGAGACACAGAATCGGAAGCAGGTTCCAGGCTCTGAGCCATCAGCCCAGAGCCTGATGCGGGGCTCGAACTCACGGACCGCGAGATCGTGACCTGGCTGAAGTCGGACGCTTAACCGACTGCGCCACCCAGGCGCCCCACTGTTTTATTTTTTTGCATATCTATTACTGATTTTTGATTTGTGGTTTTTACTTAGTTTGTATATAACATCTTCTGTGTATGTCAGTCTATATTAAGATGATGCCCACTTAAGTTTGAACCCATTCTTTACCACTTTCTCTCCCACATTTTAGGTATATGGTGTCATACTTTACATCCTTTTATTTTGTGATTTCCTTGACTGATTTTTATAGATATACTTAATTTTTCTGCTTTTGTGCTTCCTACTTTTCTTACTCCCACTTATGTTCTTTCCTTTCCACTCAAAGAGGCTCCTTTAATATTTCCTGTAGGGCTGGTTTGGTGATCATGAATTCCTTCACTTTTATTTATTTTAAAATGTTTATTTATTTTGAGAGAGAGAGAGCATGAGTGGGGAAGGGACAAAGACAGAGGTAGAGAGAGAATCCTAAGCAGGTTCCATGTTCAGTGCAGAGCCTGATGTGGGGCTCAATTTCACAACTGTGAGATCATGACCTGAGCTGAAATCAAGAGTCAGATGTTTAACTAACTGAGCCACCCAGGCCTCTCAGAATTCCTTTACCTTTAGTTTGTCTGAGAAACTCTTTATCTCTACTTCTATTGTGAACTATAGACTTGCTGGATAGAGAATTCTTGGCAGAAGGTTTTTTTCTTTCATTACTTTGATTATATCATGCCACTGTCTTCTGGCCTACAAAGTTTCTTCTTCTTTTTTTTTTTTTTTTTTAACTTTTTAAATGTTTATTTATTTGAGAGAGAGAGAGAGAGAGAAAGCGTGAGTGGGGGAGGAGCAGAGAGAGAGGGAGACACAGAATCTGAAGCAGGCTCCAGGCTCTGAGCTGTCAGCACAGAGCCCAACACAGGACTTGAACCCATAAACCATGAGATTATGACCTGAGCTGAAGTCGGACACTTAACCAACTGAGCCACCCGGGCAGCCTTGGCCTACAAAGTTTCTGGTGAAAAATCTGCTGATAGCTTTATAAGGTTTCCATTGTATGTAAATGTTTTCTTTTCTCTTGCTGCTTGTAAAATTCTCTCTTTGGCACTACTTTTTGCCATTTTAATTATATGTGGTTTTGTGTGGATCTCCTTGGGTTGATTTTGTTGGGGGCTTTCTATGCCTCTTGGATCTAGATTTCAGTTTCCTTCCCTGAGATTAAAGAAGTTTTAAGCTATTCTTCAAATAAACGTTCTGTTCCCCTTTTCTGTCTCTTCTTCTGGGATCCCTATAATGCAGATGCATTACACTTGATTGTGTAGCTGAGTTCCCTAAGTCTATTTTCATTTGTATTATTATTTTTCTCTTATCTGCTTATTATTTTTTCTCTTAGCTTATAGATAATAATCAAGCTGATTGTTATCTGTCCTCCAGATCCCTGATATTTTCTTCTGCTTTCTCTAGACCACTATTTATTCCATCTAATGTATTTAAAAATTTTTTTTAATGTTTATTTATTTTTGAGACAGAGACAGACAGAGCATGAGCAGGGGAAGAACAGAGAGAGAGGGGGGACACAGAATCTGAAGCAGGCTCCAGGCTGTGAGCTGTCAGCACAGACCCCAATGCAGGACTTGAACTCACAGACTGCAAGATCATGACCTGAGCCAAAGTCAGATGCTCAACTGACTGAGCCACCCAGGCGCTTCTCCATCTAGTGTATTTTAAATTTCAATTATTGAGTTCTTCACCTCTGATTTGTTCTTTTTTATGTTTTCTATCTCTTTGTTAAGGGTCTTACTGAGGCCCTCCACTCTTTTCTCAAGTCCAGTGAGTATCTTTGTGGCCATTAGTCTAAAGTCTCCTTAGGCATATTACTCATTTCTGTTTCACTTAGGTTATCTTGTTCTGGTTTTATCCTGTTCTTTCATCTGAGACATATTACTCTATCTCCTCATTTTGTCTAACTCTCTGTGTCTGTTTTTATGTGTTAGGAAAGTCAGCTATATCTCTTGCTTTTGAAAGTAGTGGCCTTATGAAGAAGAGATCCTGTAGGGCCCTGTAGTGCAATGTTCCCTGTTGCCCAGAACCTGGCGCTTCACGGATGTCTCCTGTGTGTGCTGTGTGCCCTCTGCTGTCGTGGCTCAGCAGCTTTTTCCTTTAGTCCAGTTGTCTGCAATGGCTCTCTTTGCCTGTTTTGGGCAAGGTTTGATCCCTGTGACGTTAGTAGGTTTGTCTGGGGCTGCCTTAAGCTGGAGTTAGGTCAGACCTGGCTTTTGCCATAGATGTAGTAGCACTGAGGTGCAGTTTGCTTTCCCTGTTTTGTCTCCTGGGAAGCTTTTATAAGTGGGTGGGGCCTGCAGTCAGATCAGCTATCTGCCCCCAACCCACTGCTGTGCCTGCAGTCTGACTAGTATATGTGGTTCATTTTCTTTCTCCCTGAGGTACGCATCACTTTGGAGTACTGCTGGTCTGTCAGGGCTGCTTGCACCCTGCCAAGCTCGTGGCACTGCTTTGGATGGACTCAGACCAAGAGTGTATTGGAAGGGGTGGATCTGCAGAAGCCCGACGTGTCAGATGTGGGGTGTTAGCAAGGCTTGCACAGGTCTTCTGTGGAGTAGACATTCAGCTGAAGCTGGGCTTGAGGGGGTGTGTCTGCAGGGGAACACTTGGGTGGGGCACACTATTAGCAAGATAGGTAGGAGTGTACGTGCTATGCTGCTTTCAGCTGGTGGCCCGGTGTTTAGCCTGGGGGGTGGGGCAGGGAAATTGCACAGGCCAGCTCCTTCATTCCTAGAGAAGTCTTTCATGGATCCTTGTCTCTCCAGCTCGCACTCTGAGATTAGTAAACAAATCTTCCTCCAATATACCCCAGGCGATTTTCAGACTGCTGCTTCTATGCTGTGTCTCACTCGAGCTTTTTGTTGTGCTGTCTCTTTAAGGGTAGGGACTCAGTTTCATCTTGCCTTCCAGGCTCTCCCAGAGCCAAACCAACAGATTTTTAAAGTTCCAGGTTTTAAGTCCTGGTGCTTGTAAGAACCTGTGAAATTCGGCCTCTCTGTTTTTCAAAACCAAATGTTACTGGGATTCATCTTTTCTGTGTGGGCTCCCAGTGTGAGAGTCTGTTTCTCTCCCCTCTCTGTGCCTGTGTTGTCCCTCCCTCCTGTGGAAAGTTCTGCAGGTCCCTGTGTCTCAGCCCTTCCCACCCTCTTTGATGTGGCCTCTTTTCATTTAGCTGTGGAGAGTTTGTTCTGCCAGTCTACAAGTCGTTTTCTGGGTTATTTGAACTGATGTGTTTGTTATCTAGTTGTATCTGTGGGAAAAGGTGAGCCTAGGATCCTCCTATTCTGCAGTCTTCCCAGAAAAAAAATTTTCTTTATCTATCCTTTGAAGCCAAAAATTGAGGCTTTTCATGTTTTACCTGGTTTTACTCAATGGGAGGATTGGTCTGAAAAGATCTAATTCACCCTTGTTTAGAAGGGAAATGTCAAAAAAAAAAAAAGAGGTTAGAGTGGAAGAGAGCCAAAGCATAAGAGACTCTTAAAAACTGAGAACAAACTGAGGGTTGATGGGGGGTGGGAGGGAGGGGAGGGTGGGTGATGGGTATTGAGGAGGGCACCTTTTAGGATGAGCACTGGGTGTTGTATGGAAACCAATTTAACGATAAACTTCATATATTGAAAAATAAATAAATAAAAAATAAAGGCATTGTATTATGAAAAAAAAAGAAGGGAAATGTCCATTTAAAAAGATGATATGTTTTTGCTTACTAAATCAGCAGTTTGATAGTCTCTTAGGCAACGTGACAAAGTTAAAAATATCTGACAGTGAGGTGTTGGAGAGTTTTGGTCAGACTGAGGCAGGTGATATTGCCTATGACTAAGCCGGCTTCTCTAAATTGTCGCATATTTTTCCTTTTATACATCACAATAGTCTTCCAGACAGTGTGGTGGGATTCTCTTAGGGGCATCTATCTCAGCATTACATATAAGCAGTGGACATTTGTGAAAATGTATGGCTATTTATTGTAGTCTTGATTTGTGTGTATCTGCTTACCACTAAAAAATTAAGTATTTTGTCTCTGTTCTCGTCTGATAACTGTATCGGAGCTGTATTTTCCTTTTTGACGTAAGATTCAGACCCTGTGGCATTGCAGGACACAGGCTATCATTTTGAGCCAATAGAAAAGTTTGTTTCACTTGAATTAATTAGATAGCTATTGTCTGCTGGAACAAGGCACACATATGGTTGAAGAAAATGAAAATATACCTTCTGACCTATAGTAAGATGAGGTCCAGGAAGGGAATGAGATAAGTGCGCAACGCTGCCATAAAGTGGAATATGACAATCATTAGAAAAATGTTAACGGAGTTGTGGAGGGTGAGGCTCTGTCCTGTTGGGTAAAGCAAGAAAGGTTTTATGAAAGAGGTGACATTTGAGCTGGCTCTTGGTAGATGTATAGGATCTGTTCGTTTGCATGGGAATGGGAGGCATACTATCTGATGGAGACAGGAGAGCAAAGGTGGGAGTTAATTTGACAGAGGGTTTCTGTGAGCTGTCAAGTCTGACAGAGTAAAAGGAGTATGTTGGTTCCATATTGCAAAGGGTCTTAACACCAGGATAAATAGCTTGAAATTAATTTAGGAGAGAGTGATGAGCTCTCAAAGGTGGCATATGTAAAAGTGACAAGGCATACCATATGCTTTAGGACCCTTGTGCTTGTAGTTCTGTCATGATTGAATTCTAGCAAGGAAAGCAGTTAATATAATAATTCAGCAAGCAGCCTTTTGTTGTCTTTTAGGTTTGCCTTTCTGTAGGTGGACTCAAGACACTTAGTTCATTTTCTTGGAAAAAATCCATATGATTATTGCATGTATCCACTAATATATTTATTGAATATTTACCATTGTATTGCACAGGCAAGATGCCAAAGTGCAGTTCTTACCTTCAAGGTGTGCTTCGGGGCAGATTTTGATTAAGGCTTCACAGAGGAGGCAGTTCTTCAGCTATATCTTGGAGGACGAAGAGTAAGAATTCCATGTAGAGGAACAGCATGTGAGACATCCACCTGGTATAGAGGCATGGGAAAGCTGATGTAGATAAGCAGCTCCACACTGTTAATAGGACTTGTGTTTTGAGTATGAGACAAAGGGGAGAATTGAGGTCGGAGAGGCAGACTATAGAGAGTCTTGGAGGCCATATAGGGAGCTAGAGACTTTATCCTGAGGGTATCGGAAAGCTAGTAAATGATTTCAAATAGACACAGAAGAAATGATCGCATTTTTGTTTTAGAGTGAAGGTAAATGGAAGGCGAGAGGTGGGAGGTAGTTCCCATGGTCTCAGTAAGGCCTAAGGCTGTAGAGCTAGAGATAAACAGTAGAGAAAACGAAGATACTAAAGAGTTCAGTGGTTTAGCCATATGCCAAGTGAAATTCAAATCTCATCTTATTTACTAATGGCTCCTGGCCTGCAGGCAGGGCTGGTAGGTGGAGCAGTCAGCCTGAAGGGGGAGTGCTCCATAGGTGCCTGGGCAGAAGAAGCAGTGGGAAGACTGCAGGTATCCCAATTCCATGAGGTTCCCCAAAGGTGCCCTGCCTTACAGATATATATATATATCTTTTTTTTTTTTTAATGCCTGTATCCCAGGGATAGCCTAAGTGTCATATGTTTTAGATACATGAAAGTAGTTTTGATATTTATTTTAGTACAGTAAACAAATATTCTTTTGCCAGTATCTGGTAGGTACATTTTTGTCTTTTCTTAGCTGGGTGAGTGCTCTAGACTTTAACCTAAAAAGATAAGGAGGGAATGGTTGTCTCACTGATCCTAAGGCCCTGGCCATCAGAAGCAATAAAACTAACTTATATGACCTCTACCCTTTGGCAGTCTACTCAGGAGTTGGATATCTTGGAAGAAAGGAGGAGGATTAGAAGGATGCTGGAGTGTTAATATGAGAGATGTGGCTTTTTGTTGTTGGCCATCTGACTCATTCTTGTGAGATTAATGGGAAGACTGGGTGATTTTTGAGGTCTACTTGGTCAAGCCATTTTCCCTTACACTTTTGAAATTCTGATGTGCTTATACATAGAACTAATCTTGGTGTGAGGTAGACTCCCTATTGCAGGGTTGGGGACTTTTTGTCTGGAAGACCCATTCTCTCTTCTGATAGAACAATGTCCTATCCTTTGGGATAGGATACAGGCCTTCTGAGTGGGGACAATGGCTGCACGGCTTGTGGTGGTGTTTGTAGCATGTTCAATATGACACATCTAACTGGAGGGGAAGGATAAACTACTTTGTGTTCTCCACAAGCAAAGATGATTATAATCAAATTTTAGTTTTAAAATTGAAACTTGTACTGAAATAGTATGTTCTTGGGGGGCACAATCCATTGCCTATAGACCTCTATTACCAATTATTTATATTCCGTGCTCTTTAGAAAACTTTTCTAACTTATTTTTTCCTTTGACTAATATTTTAATATGTAAACAAACACCAAGAATCCTTCTTTGCAATGTCATTTATCTCTTACCAATCTCATTTTTCTTTCAGATATTATCAGATGCAACACAGCCTCTTGAAAGTCAGAATTTTTCTCCAGTGGTGCGGGACGTAAGTTATAATAGTTTTTTTCCATGAATGTATTTTTTCCACTACCTTCCTCTCTCCCTTTCTCCCTTACTCTCTCCATCTTTGTTCTCTGTCAGTCATAAGCCCATGTTTGTGGGTCTAAAATATGGACACTAAAGAAATGTCTTGTGTCATACACATTTAGGCAGTGATTACATCCAACGGTACATTGCCTGATAAATATAAATATATCCAGAAACTCCGAGAGAACAGGTAAGCATTATTCTTATCTTGGATTTGTTGAGTATTTTTAAATGTTTCTATATGAGTTCACGATACTAGGCTTATACAATTTTGAAAATGTCTTTAAGTATAGGAAATCCAAACTAAGTGACTAGCTGAAACCAGTGGGAATTCTTTTCCTCTGAACATCATTTTGGTTTTCTAATCTCCTGCGTTGACTTGTATGTAAGCAAGTAAAGTCCAAAAAGTTCTCCTTTGGGTAGCACCTTGTTCTTTCTCTAGAATTTTGCATAGTGTTATGTCTCAGGTGTTTTCTCAAAGAACATAAGCACACTAACCTTTTTTGTGGTATTTTCAGTCTGGTTTCTAGTTGAGGATTTGGACTCTGTTTCGTTTAGTATGATGTTTAGATAAGTGGGCTCTTATTTAGAAATTAACAGAAGTAGTGAAGAAAGAAAATGGTGAGAGGTCAGTTTTCCCTGGGGATTCTTCTTAGGAGGAAGATGCCAAACAGTAATGTGGTAAATCTACCCAAGAGAATAGTCCTCTTAGAAAAGTACTCAGCTAAGGCCCTTGTTTCTTTAATTGATTTTACTCTTCAGAATTTGAAAACATTGACATTTCTTTGGAATGTTCTGGTCCTCTTCAGCTGATTGCACTTGATTTGTGTTTATATCTGCTCCACTGGTCTATTCACATCTAACAAAATAACCCATGCACTGAATTCTCAGGAGAGACCAGAGTGGAAAAATTAAAAAGAAACAAACTGCCTTAGCTTCTTTCTCAGTTCTTCTATCTATAAGAAATAAAGAGATCTGCTAGGATCAAGTATACTACTCCTGTGCTTGTCCATCTGTGTTAGTTTTCTAATAGTTACTTTTTATGTGTCAATGAAATATTCTGGCATAAGATAGCAAGAGTGATTTTTTTTAAGTGGCTAGCACTATAGGCCCATGGGAGAGTTTCTTAGAGAGGAAACTTCACATGTGTTAGTTTTTCATAACTCTCTGTATTTTTTGATTCTTATCTGCTGATGATCTCTTATATTGCTAATCCTAATAACATGTCTAACATGACCAGTCACAATGATGTTTTCACTGTTACACTGTCCTTGTAGCAGCAAGTCTGCTAGGACTTCCTGCCCTCCTTCCTAATGGAATATTCTGTCAGGAAACTGATAATGAAGATTGTATTTTGAAAGGAAATTTAAGTTATCTTAAATATCTTCCTTATTTGAATGTTCTCTTCATCACTTAGCACCATGACTATTAACCTGGAGTCTTTGAGGTTGCCCATGGGGTGGACAGTATTAAAATGTAGGAACAAGTTTTAAAAAATGTATTTTGAATATTTTATTTTTAGGCATCAAAAGTGTAATTTATTTACATAGACTATAGAAAGTGTTGTTAGAAAGGATATACAATAACCAAATTACTAGTTCCCTTCTAGGGGTTGAAATGGATGGGGACAGAGGTTAAAGTAGAATCACCTCATCAGTAACATGGGTGTTGGGGTGAAGAGGGGCAGGGACATTTTGTATTTAAATTTATTTGTATTCATGGAGTGCCTGAGTGGTTCAGTTGGTTGAGTGTCTAACTCTTGATTTTGGCTCAGGTCATGGTCTCACAGTTCATGGGATCAAGCCCCGCATCAGGCTTAGCACTGGCAACACAGAGCCTGCTTGGGATTCTCTCTCTCTCCCTCTCTCTCTTCCCCTCCTCCCTGCAACCCGCTCGTGCATACACGTACACACACTCTCTCTCAAAATGAATAAATAAGCATTAAAAGATACATTTATTTGTATTCACTTATAATTAACGGAAAGGTTAAAGTTTGAGAGACAGCTTGACCTAAAAGATTCCAACAGCAGAGCCTTCTGCTTACGTCTCTGGCACAAAGCCATTTCCATGGTCTTACACTGGTATCTGGGAATTTGATTCAACAGAGTTTTAATGAATATCTTCCATATTTAAGACAAGATTTGTTGAGCATTACTGGGTTTATAAAGATGAACAAGACAGTCACGGTCTTGGAGGTCATAATTTGTAGGAAAGACAGAGAGTTAATCTGACAGGAAGGCACAAATTCCAACAGAATAAACTGTTCAGGCATTAAAATTCTGCCTCGTAACTCATCTTAGGTTTTTACATTTAACCCATGGCATTTGTGATTTCAAAACTATGGCTTTAATTGTTTTCAAGCGACCCTAATGATAAATGACAAGCAATGCCTAATATGGCTAATAATAATCTCCTTCTCAGATTGTTGTCTTCTCAGATTGTTGTGAGGAGGAAATAGGGTTTCTGATGTAAAGCCCCTGGCATGGTTTTAAATCATGTCCCCTGGAAGGATAAAGTGTGAAACCAGGTTACTCAGTTGTGAGTAAGCCAGGCAGTGGTCCAGAATCGCACCTCAGTAGTGGTTGGGAATTCATGAAAGTTCATGGACAGTCACTTCAGAGAGGTCAGGGTCTGTTGTTCATCACACAAAATCTAAAATAATTAATGGAAAATGTTGGTATAAGGAACTCCTGTTGAGGTTCTTGTTGTAAGAAATGTGGGAAAAATTATCATTTCACAGTCTAAGATTTGGTTTGTTTTGGGGACAGAAAGATTTTGTTATTTAAATTTCTTTTGTTGTTAAAATTTTCTCTTCCTCCCCTCTTTTATTTATAGGGAGCTTGCTCAATCACTTTCAATGGGCACCAAGAAAAAGGTCTTGGTTCTTGGATCTGGTTATGTATCTGAGCCTGTACTGGAATATCTGTCAAGAGATGACAGTATACAAATAACAGTAGGTAAATAGCCCTAAGTTTTAGAGCAGAAGACGAAAAACTGATTTCAAAACGTGCTTACTCTGTGAATTTCAGATGACCATCTTTTTTCTAAACTTTGAGAAATTCTTTTTGGAGCTGTTAAAATGTGTTTTACTCTCTGATTAGTGAAAGGAAATCTAAAAGTTGGACTTTTATATTCTTGAAATAGGCTCTGATATGAAGAACCAAACTGAACAGTTAGGCAAGAAATATAATATTAATCCTGTTAGCATGGACATTAGTAAACAAGAAGAGAAATTGAGCTCCTTGGTGGCAAAACAGGACCTTGTCATCAGGTTAGTATCTAGGTAGAGAAGATGGCCATATATTTTGTTGTTATTTCTCTTTTTCCTTATTTTCTCTTTCTCTGCTCTAAGTAAACTTTCAAATGAAGTGTGTACCCAGATATGACCAAATCATAAGTGTATAGTTCAGTGAATTTTCACAATGAACACACTTTGTAACGATCATTAACATCCAAACACAGAGTAACAGTACCCCAGAAGCCACCCATGTGTCCCTTTCCATTATTAGCCCTATCCCCCAAGGGTAAGCACTATCATGGCTTCTCATGTACATTAGTTCTTGCTAGCTTTCAACTTTGTATAGTTGGAACCACTCAGTCTGTCCTCATTTGTGGCTGCCTTCTTTCTTTAACACTGTGATTGTGAGAGTTGTTTGTGTTGTTGCTTATAATTATAGTTTATTCATTTTCATTGCTATGTAACATTCCATTGTGTGAATATACCATTATTATCCATTTGACTGTTGATGGGTGTTTAGATTGCTTCTGGAATTTGGCTATTATGAATTGTGTTGCTGTGAACATTTCAGTATTTGTCTTTTGATTGCCATATGTATACATTTCTATTGGAAATCTATCTAAAAGTGGAGCTGCTGGGTCAGAGGTCTTCATGTTTCATTTATTTTGGTCGCCATTTTATCCTTTGAACTTATAAAGTTTAAATGAACATAAGTAGGTTCTCTAGCCTTATGACCATTTTTAGTCTTATCATAGGAACAGATCTTGAAGGATAGTTTTTATTACTGATTAAAATGCAGATCTAACTTCTAGGTACAGAGCTACATGAGAGTCACTCTATAATTAAACCTAGTTTTGAAATACCAAAGTGATGAGAATAAGCATTTATTCTTAGAATATGATTTTTCCAAGATGGACAGAAGAAAATTACCTGCTCATCCATAATTAAGTTATTTTCATAGATTAGATTAAAGTGATATCTTTGGAGGAAGTTCTGTGATGTTCTACTTTAAAGAAAAAAGGGGCTGCAAAAACACAAAGAGAGGTAATTCTGTGTGGGAATGTGTGCATTATCTCTTGATGTACTTAAGTTAAAGTCTCACTTTAGGCACTTAAAATATTATTCTATTTATACAAATTTAATGCGCAATAATTTTTATTCAGCAAATATTCACCAATGACCATGGACCTTGACTGTCAGTGATATGATTATGATTCATAATGGAATGTTCTAATGTCCTGAATAAAACAAAGAAATCTGTTTTACCACACATAGGTACCTAAATAAAACATTTTTTTTCTTAAAGAAAGACAACCTATAAGACACACTTGGAATTAAATCTGAAGCAAAATATGACAAGATAATAATCTATTAATATGTTGCAAATTTTGAAATTTAGCAAACTGATGGCCTTGAATAAGATTTAGCATTAACAAAATCTGTTTTATATTTAGTTTTTCTCAGTTGGTTGAGTTTCCATGCTGAATAGTGTTAATGTTGTTGAACATCCTGTACCGTTCTTTAAATAATTTAAATTTTTTTTAAGTTGGAGAAGGAGTGTTTTGATGAAAACACAGTGGTCACCAAAATAAAATGAACAAAGAATATGTTTCACAAAAAAATTCATAATAGTATGTCAAATCCTCATGGTTTTAATTTTGCAATTCTAGTTTTCAATGATTTAATGCAAAGTAGCAATTGAGTTTCATAAATTACTTTGAAAATTCCATTTGTATTTTGTGTATGTTTTAATAAGTGGCATTTCCAACTATTTGGATTAATTGAGTTTGAGTCAACTCAAATAACTGAAGAGTTATGTCCCTTTGAGTAGGTACTATATTACATACTCAGTGAGTTATGAATGCAAATCCTTTTGTCTAAAACAGGTACCATTAATCAAAGTCCTGGCATTCTAGTTCTCAGCATATTATTCGGTTAGTGCAGATTATGCCAGAGTTTAAAAATGTTATTAGATCTTGATAAAGTTTTTATCAAGAAAGGCTTGGGGCGCCTGGGTGGCGCAGTCGGTTAAGCGTCCGACTTCAGGCAGGTCACGATCTCGCGGTCCGTGAGTTCGAGCCCCGTGTCGGGCTCTGGGCTGATGGCTCAGAGCCTGGAGCCTGTTTCCGATTCTGTGTCTCCCTCTCTCTCTGCCCCTCCCCCGTTCATGCTCTGTCTCTCTCTGTCCCAAAAATAAATAAACGTTGAAAAAAAAAATCTTTAAAAAAAAAAGAAAGGCTTTAATGTGGGGAAAAAATCCCTACTTAATTTTTAAGATGATGCCATTGTACATTTTCTATGAATATTTTTCCAACAGAATCTTGCAACTATTTTGTTCATGGGCTTTTAGAGGCTACTGTGTTTAGCAATAATTCTTTGTGATTAAAAAAGTCAAAAAACAGGGGCGCCTCGGTGAGTCAGTTGATTAAGTGTCCTACATTTGATTTCTGTTCTGGTCATAATTTCATGGTTTGTGAGATTTGTGGTGACAGGCCGTAGCCTGCTTGGGATTCTCTCTCTCTCTCTCTCTCTCTCTCTCTCTCTATCTCTCTCAAAATAAATAAATAAGCTAAAAAACCCAAAAGACAGACATTAGGAGTTTTCCTATTGATGCTGACAAAATAGGTACACAATTGTATTCCATATGATCATAAATCTAAGTAGCAATACTTCATTAAAATTTTGTTTTAATGTTTATTTATTTTTTGAGAGAGAGAGTGAGACGGAGTGTGAGTGGGGGAGGGCCAGAGAGAGGGAGACACAGAATCTGAAGCAGGATCCAGGCTCTGAGCTGTCAGCACAGAGCCTGATGTGGGGCTCGAACTCATGGACCGCGAGATCATGACCTGAGCTGAAGTCGGATGCCCAACTGACTGAGCCACCCAGGCGCCCCTAAGTAGCAATACTCTACTAACCTGAGGGGGCGTAAGTATCTCAGAGGTGGTTTATTGTTTTGTTTTATATAAAATAGAGAAAATCTGAAGTTTGCAGGATGAATTTGTCAAGTACAGTGGTGTAGTGTGATAATGTTTATAAGTTTGTACTTACATTTTCATTGTACTATGTAGATTGCTTCAGCAAATAGGCAATAAGCTAGTAGAACTTGACTATTATTATGCAGTTGACGGGATGTTTTATTATTCCTTGGATAGAATATGACTATGTTCATTTATATTAACATTTATGGAAATTTATTTTATTTTTTGTGATTGTGTAGTCCCAGTGCCAAATTAAAACACCAAAGCCAATTTTTTAAAAAACCTGATTGAAGTTGAGTTTTGAGCACAGTTTCATTTTTTGCCTAGCATATAGACTTCTAGCCATTTTGATAGCCTTTACACCAATCAATACCATTAAAGCTTATTTCCTCCTTTGGACCTTCCTAGATTCTATTCTGTAATGTAACATATGGGTCACTTTGACTTAGTTTAACCTAACCTGAGGGCCATTTGGGCAATGTGGAGGAAAAAGAAAAGCAACTTTATCTTTTAGTAGGGGATCCAAGACAGAAAATCATAGAACTATAAAGATGAATGGAACAAATCCCATTAAATGTTACCAAAAAAAAAACAAAACAAAACAAAAAAAAAAACCAAAAAAAAAAAAAAAAACCCAAAACAAAAACAAATAGCTGAATGAATGCAGAAGAAGGAGATCTGGCTTTGGGGGAATCTGAGAGAGTTTTTTGGAGAAGATACCTTTTCAGACATTTCTTTACGGAGGGTATGGCCTGGATGGAGGTGAGTGGGTGGATGTAATATTCCAAGTAGAAAGTATAGTGAGAGTAAAGTTTCAGAGCTAGAAAAGTACGGACCGTGAGTGGAGAATTACAATAACTTCTTTGGTTACCATATATGGTTACCGTATTTGGTTTATGAAGCAGATTGAAGGAGAATAATGGAAAGGTTAGGTGAGGGTCAATTGTGGAGGGTTTTAAATGGGATAATAGGATGAATTTATTCTGTGGTTCTTGAGGAGTCACTGGTCATCTTGGAGAGAATAAGTTAATCAGAGTGATAGCTTCAGTGCCGTTCAAGACATATTGGAAGGTAGGCTTGGGAAAGTTTCTGATAGTTTCTCTCTGTTTTTAAGCTTGTTGCCTTATGCATTGCATCCTCTTGTGGCCAAGGCATGCATCACAAGCAAAGTTAACATGATCACCGCAAGCTACATCACACCGGAACTAAAAGAATTAGAAAAGAGGTAAGTTCTAGTCATTTTCAACAAAGTAGTTCCATGGCATTGTTTTTATTTTATATCCAACTTTTTCTTCCTCCTCTTTCTGCCTGTTGTAGTGTGGAAGACGCTGGCATCACAGTTATTGGCGAACTGGGACTGGACCCTGGTCTTGATCATATGTTGGCAATGGAAACCATAGATAAGGCCAAGGAAGTGGGAGCCATGGTGAGCCCAGTTTACACCCAAAGGTCCATTTAGGAAAATATTAAAAGGTCCCGATTTTTGTGTACAGAAATAATCTTTTTGTAATTTTGATTAAGGAAGCTATTATATTCTAACTCATACTTTGACTAGAAATTTCAAGTAAAATCCTGTAACTTCAGAAATATCTGTGTGATATAACAATGTTCAAGGCTTAAACAACTGATTTTTAGAGAAATAGATGCTACCATAATATTTTGGTTTAATGAAAGGTTTTAGACTACTTTGGAGATTCTATAATAATGTTTGACTTTTAAAAGTGGGAAAAATTCTTTGGATTATTGTCAAACTTTTGGTTTATGAAGTATCTTTTACACATGAGAAGGAACTATTGGGTATGAAAATGTGACGAGTCAGATTAAATGCTTTAGGTTATATATTTAATATGTATGTAGTCAAATGTAGAATCAAATTATAATTATCTATTATATAAAGATTACATTTTATATTCATTATATATTAATACTAATTAATTATACTTGTATATTATAAAATATATAATCAAATTATAATCAAATATGTCATTTGAACACAAAAGTCAGGAGGAACTGACCAAGCAGAATTGAACTAATAGTTGGATTTTTAACTAGCAAACTGTTGGTCACAATCTCCAGTGGATTTTAAAAATGAATACATAAAATGTAACTGACTTGATCAAACAATGTTTGGCTCTAAGAATGTGCTTTTGAAAGCCTTTGTAACTTTAAGGAAAAAAAAATCCAGCGAGTTTACCTCATTTGCCCAGTTTTTGTCATCGTGCTCATTTAATTACTTAGATACATCAATCTCCCTTACTTAATATTAATCCTCTTCAATTTATTGTTCCCTTACTTTACAGATTGAATCTTATATTTCCTACTGTGGCGGGCTTCCAGCCCCGGAACACTCGGACAACCCTCTGAGATACAGATTCAGCTGGAGTCCAGTGGGAGTTTTGATGAACATAATGCAGCCCGCCACCTACCTGCTCAACGGAAAGGTGAAGGATTATCAGCAAAGCTTTAGAGATATGAACCTACAGTGACCGTCTCACGAAGTCCAAAGTCTTTCTCCCTGATACAGGCCCTTTGACAGTGGCTGCGTGTCCTCCATTCCCTCCTCCACCAGTGTTTCCCAGTGGGTATTTTCTGTTCCACTCAGTGTGGTCTACTTGCTGTTCCCCGTGAAGCCTTGCTCATTCTTTCCTCTTTACCCTCTTGCAAGGTGTTTCTGCAATTTGAAAACTCACTTCTCAACTTCTCTGCACGTATAAAAACGGGTCACCTTGTGATTTCTTTCAGTAGGAAAGACATTTACCGAGTCCTAAATATGTGCTGAGTCACTACTGTGTGCAAGGCACCAAAGGTTGTCCCACTGAGTGAAGTTCTTGACCTCGGAGGACTCACAGCTAGAATGGAGGGTTTGGTGGGTCAGGGAAAGAAACTAACTTTCTTTCCCAGCTGTTGTGTGCCAGAATGGAAGAGCTCTCCAAGTTCAGTGTCAAACCCAGATCTTTTACCAGATTGCCTCATGGCAGGTAAGACAGACAGTAGGATAAGTGGCTAAGATCCGGTGGGAGAAGTTCTAGGGTGTGCAGATGAGAGGGCAGTTGATTTGACCGTGGTGAGGACGGGGGAGAAGAAAGTTAGCAGAGAAGACAAGATGTGCTCGGCCTTGAAGGATGAGCAGGTGCCAGCCGGGCAGGGATGCCGCCAGCCTTACTGTGCTGAGCGCCAACCTCACTTGATTCTTACGACCATCCTAGTGGGTGGCATAAGAAGCATAGCTAACTCAGCCACAGTCTAAGAGACCGCAAGGGGCACAGCCAGTGCCCGTATTGCACTTGTCTGCCTTCATAGTTCATGCCCTAGCTATAAGGAATGAGTCTTGCAAAGAGCACACGTGACTAGACTGAGGGTTTCTCCTTAACTTTTGTGATCTAGGCACCTCCTTGTCCCTGGCTCCAGCCCTGCAGGGGGTGGTGAATTATGTCACCAGCTGTGTGTCTTACAGAGATTCTTCAAGCAGCAGTTTTCTGAATCCCCAGTGTATCTGATTTAAACATATTTTGTGTACAAAGGAGTAAATTGAAAGAATTTCTCAAGACACAAGGTAAACGTTATTATCAGTTGTTGTCCTCTGTGCCTATGATGTACAGAGTATACATCGCAGCCTTAGGTGTGCATTGGAATCAACAGAGCGGTTTGAAAAATACTGATGCCCGGGCGCATCCCTAGAGATGCTGATTTGCCTGGGTTTGGGGATCTTCAAAGACTCCCCAAGTGATTCTAACGTGCAGCCGAATTTGAGAAGAGCCGGTTTGGTGACCAGAGGATCATAGCTGCACTGAAAACAGTCCCAAACAAGCAAGACACTTTGATGCTAGAAAGATACACGCGCGTGTTTCGGGATATGAAATAGGACCCCTGTGTTCTGGTCCAAGTGCCGACTTCCCTCACAGCGCCACCAAAGTCCAGGCAGTTGTCAAGGTCCATCAGGCATCAGCCTCCTAACGGTAATGTGGCCACTGATGTCTCATCTAGCTCTCCAGACCTGAGAATCATGAAGGTCCAGGCCCGAAACAGTCTGCTGTTCTGCCGAGCACATCCTTATATGCCTCCGCCTGCCTCCTGTCGCATTTAACGGCTCCTTGCACCACCTGCTGTCCTGGAAAAGAGACCAGGCCATGTTTGGTTTACACTAACATGTGGATGCAGGGAAAATTCTTGCTTCCATTGGGCAAATGCTTGTTTTCAGGAGGCCATATAACTGAAAAGATGATGACCATGGACGGGTGAGCAGAGCCTGTGTGAGAGAAAGAGCCGGGGCTTTGATGGTAGTGGGCCTGGCTCTATGCTCTCGCTCTGCCCTTTGCCAGCTGGTGGCTCTAGAACCATCCCCGAATCTCTCCGATCTTTGGGCTGCTTGTCTGAAGCTAAGCAGAATCATAGCAGCCGTGTAGGGTACTTGCAGTAGGGCTCACTGAGGCCAAAGAGATGGCAATCTGCCTAACGCACGTTCTCAGGCAAGGCGTAAAAGTTAGCTGCATAAAGAAATTGATCGTGGTAGGTGCTCAGGAAAAGCAAGAGGTTATTTCCAGGCAGCAGAAGTTGTACATATTGAATTTGAAGTTTTTCCTTTTCATCCTCAACTTCTTTTGTAAAAAAGGAATGCTTTTGCATCTCCCTGACACTGTGGAGGAAGCCAAGAGAAAACATGAGGGCTTTCTTTTCTTTGCTAAAAATGATACTTTTTTCAAGGTCCCGCTCAAGTTTCCTCTTGTGGAGACAGCTTTTCCTGACCACTCCAACCCCCATTCACTCTTCTTTTGTCCAGACTCCCACACTTTGTCTGTGTAAGAATTTTCCGGATGCTGTATTATTCACTTAGTAATTCAAGTGTATCTGTCTGTCTCCCAACCCAGATTGTTAAACTTCTTAAAGCCTCTCTTATATTCTTGTCCCTCCATCCCCTCCACCACTCTCACCGCCCCCACGGAGCAGGCCTTATATAATTCAGGGAATCATAATGGGGGGTCAGGTGACTTCTCTGGCTTCTGCTTAAAAGTTGAAGCCTTAAACTTTTCCAGCAACTCAGGCAGTGGCCTATGAAATAGGACATATCTCATTGTTCCACATCCTTGCAGAATTTCCAGCCACTGACACCATTCTTAACTTCTAACTTCTAATCCTATTTCTTTTTTTTTTTAAGGTTTATTTATTTTTTTAGAGAGAGAGAGAGAGAGAGTGTGTGTGTGTGAGTGGGGGAGGGGAAGAGAGAGAGGGAGACACAGAATCCGAAGCAGGCTCCAGGCTCTGAGCTGTCAGCACAGAGCCTGACATGGGGCTGGAACCCACAAACCATGAGATCATGACCTGAGCTGAAGTTGGACGCTTAACTGACTGAGCCACTCAGGAGCCCCTTTCTAATCCTATTTCTAACAAATATGATTCCCTTCTACATATCTGGAAGACAGTGGCTGTGTCTTCTCTTAGTTCTGTTTTCTCTATGGGTGGTGGGACATTGGTGGGACCTGAGGGTGATATGGCATCATCTCCTTCAGCCTCCTCTTCTAAACTACTCGCAGTGAAACAAATATTCTCCAGATCATGCTTGCTCTGAAAACTCAGCTCTGAGGTAGGTTTTGTAGCTTTCTTCCCGTTGCTTGCTTGCTCCTTCCTGGACTGTGGCACCCAGCCCTCCTCTGTAGGAAGAGCCACAGCTCTTCATTGCCTCCAGCCATTTTGAATGCAGTTTGCGGATGTATCACTGGTGCCATAATGTGGAAGGTTACACCGTGTCAATCAGTAGCCTTGTCAAAATAGTGATCCACAGATAAGTTCAATTAAGGGGACAGTGTGGTGTAGTAGAAAGAACATAGACGTTGGAGTCAGATAGATCTGGGCTCCAAACTGCCTCTGGGTGACTCTCAGTCCCAGTTTCCACCTCTGAACACTGGATTATTGCATGAATTGAAGGTAATGTATATAAGGCACTTAGCACAAAGCAGGTCCTGAATAAATGAACTGTCTGTGTAGTTCCTGTGTTTAGGTGTCTAGTCAGTTTAGCAATCAAGCTTATTGTCGGTCAGTGGTTGGGAGACATGTGGGTGTGGCTGTGTGTGTGGGAAGGGCTGGATTTAGGGCAGTCTGTGGCAGCCATGGGTAAGGAGCCACTGTTTCTGTTGGCAGTAGGTGCTGGGTGTGTGCGTTGCCGAGTCAGGCAAAAATGCATATTCTCTGCCAAATAGATAAATATGTCATTCTTTATCCAATCCATTAATAAAATATTAAACAGGATAGGGCATATTAATGAACCCCATGATATGCCACTAGACATACGACTCTGTATGAATATCACAGGACACGTGATTACCCAGTAATTTTTTGGATCAGGTAGTTTTGTCAGTTTTCAATCTCTCTAAATGAATCATTATTATTCAGTGATATTTCCCTATTTTCTTCCGAGGATGTCCTGATAAACTTATGGAGCAGCTGACTGATTTCTGATTAGTAAACTGCTGGAGTATAGTAGTTTTTATTGTCTTTTTCTTTAAAACAATTTCCTCACCTTCAAACAAGCAAACAAAACGTTAGAATTGCTGTAAGTCATAGAAGTGAGATGTGTGTGGAGACCCTAAAGGTTAACGTTTGCTTTCTTATTAGATTTCTTTTAAATTTACAATTCTGATAGAAAAAAAAATCTGTTTGAAGGCAATGGTACAGAATTGGTCCCTCTGGAAATGTTTACTGTCCAGAGGAGTTTCCTAAGGAAAGTAAATGAGAAGCTTTCCTCACCTCCCTCAGCCTGTCACTCTTGGAATTTAAGTGGTGCTTGGTGCTTGGTGCTTGCAAACCCAAGCCTTTTAACTGCAGGGACGCCTCCAGGCCTGATGCCAGTCAGCATCGCCCGTTTCTTCTGGGCCTTTGGCTACCCACACACACATTTCTGTTTTCTCTCTCAGAGCAAGGCACGTGCAGAACCCATCTACAAATAAACTCCAGGGATCTTAGCAGAAGACTCTTTGGGGTGGTTTTGTGCAGCTGCAGACCCGTGGTGGGAAGCCGTTTCCAGTGGTGCAAGGGGATGAACCCAGTTCCGCCAGCAACGCCGCCCCCCCCTCCTCCCCCCCCCCCCCCCCCCCCCGCCAGCCCTGATTTGATCACTCCTCCAGGATGCCCTCCATCATCTCAGGGATGATCATAAACCTTGCAAGCCGAAAGAAAACTTTAGTCCTTCCATCAAAGTCAAAGGGAAAAACGTGCATCAGTGCATTTTGGGTGTGTGATGGGGGAGGGGGTGGGTAAGAGGATTTTAGAGTGAAATCAGAAGAGCTTGGGAATCGACTTAATTCTAAGCAGCAGTAAGACCAGGGGGTGGCACTTCTATGGGTTTCGCTGTCTGTTCACACGTTGTCTCTCTTGTAAGGGGACTTCTCTCCTGTTCCCCATCCCTAGTGCACACCCATAGGTTGACTTGTCTAGGCCGTGAGCTCCTTATGGTCGTTCTAGCACCGCTGCTGGCACTTGGTGGCCATTCAGCAAATGTTTGTTCATGAACCGAGGGAATGGAGACAGAAATTGCAACTTCTTCATCACTCTCCTTCCCTCCACAAGGAGTGTGATCCCAGCACGTACATGGTAGGTCCCCCGTTAGTGCTAGCAGTGACAGAAATGCACAAGACTGGTGCCCGATGCTCGGCGTTCAAAGGGGGATGTAAGTGAAGAATGAAGTGAGAATATCGCTGTTGTTATTGGAGCATAGCCATTTATTTATTTTTAGTTTTTGTGTTTTATGGTTGGTTTATTTTTATTTTTTAAAATTTATTTATTAATAGTCAAGTTAGTTAACAGAAAGTGTATATTGGTTTCAGAAGTAGAACCCAGTGATTGGCTACCCACACACACATTTCTGTTTGCTTTCTTAGGTGTAACACCTAAGCTGGAGCACAGCCCTTTAAAATTTCCATCGCTTTCAGCTCACTGAAACCCTAATGGGGCGCTCTTCAGTGCCATCTTATCCAGATTTAAGTCGGATTTCATTTCATTTTTTTAAATGTTTATTTGTTTTTGAGAGACAGAGTGAGAGCGCACATGAATGGGGGAGGGGCAGAGAGAGAGGGAGACACAGAATCCCAAGCAGGCTCCAGGCTCTGAGCTGTCAGCCCAGGACCCGACTTGGGGCTGAAACTCACGAACGATGAGATCACGACCCGAGGCGAAGTCCCACGCTCAACTGACTGAGCCACCCAGGAGCCCCTTAAGTTGGATTTTAAAGCTTGGGAGAATAATGGCCTTTTGAACTAAATTAGTTCAATAGCTTAGGTATGAGATGTCAATTATGGTAGTTTCATTAAAAAAAATTTTTTTTTTCAAATCCTCTACTGCTTTCTTTTAAAAATTTGATTTTATTTTTTAAGAAATAATGCAGATGAGTCCACAGGGAGCACAATGTTGTAACCCCATCCGTGCCCTTTCAATGTTCTTCAGGTTGTGAATGTCGCAGGGGGCATCTCCTTTCTTGATGCAGTGACCCCCATGGATTATTTCCCCGGATTAAATTTGGAAGGCTATCCTAACAGAGACAGTACGAAGTATGCTGAGATTTACGGCATCCCATCTGCGCACACTCTGCTGCGGGGGACACTGAGGTACAAGGTAAGCAGCTCTGTTGGAGATGAAACCTGTTGCCCGTTTTTGGGTAAGTGAAGTGTACACGTAATGTTTCTTAGTCATCAAAATAATTAAGACAGTAGGCCAGGCTGGAATCTGTTTTCTCAGGATTCTTTTGACTGAATGTTTTAGGAGACAATTCAAAATGGCCTGAGCTAAGAAAGAATTTTTGATTCATGAGGAGTTTGGCAGGGGGACAGGTGAAGGGTCACTTAAGGTGTAGCAAGATTTGGGGCCCAGTGACCTCATGGGGACTCGGTTTCTCTTCACCTCTCAGCTCTTCCCGTATGTGCTGGCCGCAGTTCCAGGCTCCACACAGCGGCAGGGTGGTGGCAGCATCCCCAGCATTTTTGGTTCAAATCCAGTAGGGATTAAAAAACATATCTTCATAGCTAAAAATACCATTTTTGTCTCAGTCCCTGAAGTCACTGGGATAAAATATGCCCATCAGCCTTTGCCTTTGCTTCACTTCCCTAAAGCTGAAGATGTAGCCATTGTCACTTTCCACAAAGCAAATCTGAAGTGTTTTTTAGCACAGAATGGCGTGTAGATTCTGGGAGCATAAACACAAATGCCCACCACACACTTATGTATTAATAACAAAAGAGTAGTGGCACATGTGACCAGATTAAGACAATCAGTGCAACAGTTTCCTGGGGCTGTTTTAACGAACGGCTACAAACCAGGTAGCTTAGAACAACAGAAATTGACTCTCTCACCTTTCTTGAGGTCAGAAGCCTGAAATCAAAGTGTGGGCAGGGTTGGTACCTTCTGGAGGTTTTGAGGGAGAAACTGTCCCATGCCCCTCTCCTCACTTCTGGTGGCCGCCTGCAATTCTTGGTCCAGTCTCTGCCTCGGTCTTCATATCACCTCCTGTTTGTGTCACTGTGTCCTCTCTTCATCTTGTAGGGACACCATTCATTGGATTTAGGATCCACCTTAAATGTAGATTGGTTTCATCTTGAGATCTTTAACTGACTATATCTGCAAATATCCCAAAAAGGTCATACTCTGAGGTTCTGGGTGGATGTGAATTGTGAGGGAGACGCTATTCAGCCCACTCCAACCAGCATCCCTAACATACATACCTCTCTAAAAATCAGAAATCTGATTCCAGGTCTTGGTGCCCTGTGAGATTTCCTGGTGAGGGCAGAGACAGGATTTGTCTTGTGTGTGTGATCCACCACTCACTAATCTTTTCTCTGGAAGATGGAAGGCACACGCGTCCATCAGTGATAACCCCTCCATTTTTGTGCACACTTTCTCCTTGTTCTTACTGTTCACTGGCTGTTACTTTTGCCCAGAACCTGCTCTCCCAGAGATCTGCACACTCTCCTTCAGCTCCTTTAGGACTTTTCTCAGTGATGCTTTCCAAATCATGTTATTAAAGATCACAGCTCCCTCATCCAGGACTTTTCCTGTCCCCCTTCCTCACATGGGGAAGGCATCAGGAATCGGTGAACACGGGTGGTATTATTTCTGTGTGAACAAAGTTCACGTAAGAGCAGAGGTTGTTTGCACAGTGTTGGCACATGAAGTGTGGCTTCTGGTTTGCCTCATGTCTCCGTGTCTAACTCCTGTTTATTCTTAAAGAGAGACAGTCATTGCATTTCTTACTCGTTAGAGCTTCCTTTACATTTATTGGCACCGAGCACTTGTGTCTCAGCACTTTTAGTTAGGTTTTTATGTACATTTTTCTTATCTCCTGAAATAGATTGTATGCTCGTGGATGACAGGTACCTGTACTCCTCCGAATGTGATGTCCTCACTGACCAGGAATCAAATGAGATGTGGCTGATAGCAACCTATGGTCTAGGAACCATGGGTGTTCATTCCACAAGCCTATAAGCACAGCAGAAACTCTAGTCTGAAATGAAGTCATAACATCCTCAGTACTGGCAGATTTCTTGATTCTGTTTTCTTTATTTTGTTCCAGGAATATGAGTGGTCACATTTTGGGGGGTCCGGGAATTAGGATTTTCTGATAGCTTTAGATATAGTCTCTTGGCAACATGAAGACCCAGGAACAGAGAATTGTAAGAGTTTTTTTTTTTTTTTTTCAACGTTTATTTATTTTTGGGACAGAGAGAGACAGAGCATGAACAGGGGAGGGGCAGAGAGAGAGGGAGACACAGAATCGGAGGAAACAGGCTCCAGGCTCTGAGCCATCAGCCCAGAGCCCGACGCGGGGCTCGAACTCACGGACCGCAAGATCGTGACCTGGCTGAAGTCGGACGCTTAACCGACTGCGCCACCCAGGCGCCCCTGTAAGAGTTTTAATAATGAATAAAGCTCTCAAGGATGTGTATGGATAATGGCTGTTCCCACAGAACCCCAGAAGATGGAAGATGTTGCAGTGTCCACATCCATGAGGGTCACCATTCAGGGCAATACCAGCAGCCCTTCAGTAACCTGAATATTCTTTCCAGTATTGGATATGAGACACTATCATCTGAGTATGACAGGGAGGCTTTGGCTACTCTCCTGAACCTGCCTGTTACCTGCTTGTCCTCGCAGAGCCAGCTTGCTGTCACCTTCCCAAGCAATCTTTCTCAGCTCCTTCTTGACACCCCTCCCCCACATTGGTGTGATTTCAGAAGAAGCTCTCTGATTCCTACCTCTCTTCCTGCTACCTATATGCATTAGGATAGTGGCTCTTAATCAGTAGAATGGATTATCTGCTTTTGGGTGATAATATTCTTACAAGCTCCTTCTTTCATTATAAGAGAGGGAACCTTTCTATTAAATACGATTCTGCTGAACTGAAAGCACATAACACAAGAGGAAATTTGCCCCTCTGCTGTCAGAAAATACCCCTCCCTTGTTACCTAGAAACAGAAGTAAAGACCAAAGTCTTTCAAGGTCTGTTATGTAAACCAGCAGAATTGCTGTGACACTCTTGATTCCCCTCTGAACCTGAAGGTGTTTGCATCCATATACGAGCAATTCAGATGAATACTTCAAGCCTGTTTTCTAAATGAATTACAAAGACAGATCCCTCTTTTCAAAAAAGCTTTTTAATTTTTTTCTTTGAAAGGAAAAATTTCATTTACTACTTCATAATTCTTTTTATAGGGTTATGCCAAAGCTTTGAATGGATTTGTAAAACTGGATCTCATAAACAGAGATCCATTTCCTGCCCTTCGACCTGAGGCCGACCCTCTCACCTGGGTGAGTGACTCCAGAGTTACATGCTGTTTGCTGTTCTTCAGAAATGGTCAGATTTGAACTTTGGTTTGGACCAGCAAAATTACCCATTCTGTGGCTTCTGTGCAGGAAGATGAACCATGACCCCCAGACCCTCTTTTCTTCCCCTGGTATGGAAGAATGGAGAGATCATGGGCCTGACCCACTGGGCTTATTTCTTACGGCCACTTGTACTACTTGATTGCTCCTTCCACCCTGAGAAGAGATGGATTTGGGCTCTGGGCTCTACCACTTGTCTAACTGGTGACCCAGTGACAGGAGTTAAACTTGGGCCTCCTGGAACTGATAAACTGGGAGAGCTACTGGTGGTGTCACAGAACTAGACTCCCCACCCCCAAATCCCATCAGTTCTATCATTTGATCATTTTTAACCATGAGTAATTTGAGTTTTCAATTATGAATTTATGTCCAAATCTGTGTTGCATTAAAATCTCAGAGTCTCAAGGTCGGAAGGGACTCTGAAGGCTTGGATTGCATGTAAAGTAGAGTTTCCACTAACTGCCAGGTGTTACCAGTCGGTCATCCAACTTGAACAGATGTGCCCATATTCCAGTAGAAAATGCCAGAAATTTATCATAAGGAGAAAAGGATCAGTATTGCTAAGTTTGGTATTCTTGCTAGCTATTGCTTTAGATTCAGTTTTCTATGTTATCTGAAAGCCTTCCAAATCTTTCTTACCTTTCATAAATGTATGTGTTGGACAGGAGTGAGTAAATATATACACAGTGAATTCCAAGACTGAGGCTGTTGGATTGGGAGGGTTGGTACTTGTGAGAAGTAAGTCCACTGACCCAATCAAAGGAGGGACGCAAAGACTCGGAGCACAGTGAAACGAGGCTTTAATCAACGTTCTTGCAAGACTGGGTGTCTGATGGACAGGCACACTGGGGGCAAGTCAGGGCGGACAATTTATCTCCTAGTGTGCAAGTCCCTCCCCTGGTTCCTCATTGGCTGAGCACTACAGAGGTTACAGCCTTACCTGGAAGCCTCCTCTGCCCATGTAAGTCTTTGCCTTACATTCCTTGAGGTGATGCAGAGACCTCAGTTCTTGGGTGCATGCTAATTGCAAAGCCCGCAAAATTAAGTCCACAAAATGGAGCGGGGAGAAAAATCAGGAATTGAAGTGTCTAAGGGTTTGAGACTCCATTTCAGGGGGGTGGTTCATACATAGTTCCAATAGGTTTTAAACCTATTGTTAACTAGATAGCAACTGCTTTTATTTGGTATTTCTGAAAATGAATCATCTCACTTCTCACAGTAAGAGGGGTGGATCAGTAGTTTGGTAGCTATAGTTTAGAATAGGGGCTGGTGAGGTTCTTTCTTTTTTTTTTTTTTTTTTTTCTTGGTAAAGGTCCAGATTGTAAATATATTAGGCATTACGGGCCATACATACTCAATTCCACCATACACAAATACATAGACAAATGAACATGGCTATCTTCCAATAAAAATTTTTCTTGAAAAAACCAGGTGGTGAACCAGTTTGTTGATTCCTAGTTGAAATTACAACTTTTTTCCTTGAGATCCTGGAAAAAGTCTTGTTTAGAAAGTAGAGAAAGCTATGACTGCTGCTTAAGTGTTCTTGCTTTGAGGTTTTATCATCTGCCAGGTCTTTCTCATCTCTTGAACCTACAAAAGAACTCCAGTTGCTTCTGGCAACTGTAGCAATGAGCCCCTTTCACTTGATCCTGGCCAAAATGGGTCTTGGAGGGTAAGGGAGAACAGGTAAAAAAGTAATGGAGAGGATATGCAAAGGCGAGAATGTGATGGTAAATATGGTACCATCTATTCTGTATTGATTTGATGTTATGACCTATTTTTATTGCTGAAATATTATTTAGGAATATAATTTATTCATGTGTGGGTGTGCAGACACGTGTATGCATATATATGTGTTACTGTTTACTATTTCTAGTCCTTTCTAATTTAAAATTTGAGGTGCGTTTGAGGTCAAATGTCTTAATATGATAATTTCTCAGCTGATTTTTTTTAATTAGGAATTTAGGATTCTGTCTTTATTTTTATAACCAGAAAGAACTCCTTTGTGAACTTGTTGGGATTTCACCCTCCTCCACGCATGATGTGCTTAAGGAAGCTGTCTTTAAGAAATTAGGAAGAGACAATACCCAGCTGGAGGCTGTTGAACGGTAGGCATGCACCAATCAACTTAGAGAGCAAAATGCTGGATTATCTCAATATCAATGATTACTTAGTCCTTTCTAGTCAAAGAGAGGTCAAGATGAAACCAGACATTTTACATTGTCTTTGACTAATTTGCTGCTCTAATGTTGGCCTGTTGTAGAGAGATAACCATGTATTGAGTTCATGTGGGGATAAAAAGCAGATAAAAAGAGAAATTCAGTGGCGATTATAACTTGGGAAATACTTATTTTGAGACACTACTACTTTGAGAACTTTCAGTTCCCAAGAAAGCGGGGATATTTTTTTCTCTCCAGAAGGAGATTCTCCTGGTCTTCTGGAACCCACTTTAAAACTCTCATTCACACAGCTGTGGCATATTATGCTGGTCTCCTTAATGTAGGAAAACTAACCTGTAAATTAATCTCATAAGAAGCTTTGCAACAGCACAGACTAACAATGTGTCAGTTCTGCTCCAGAGAGCACTGCCCCGGGGAGTCTGGGGATGATTCTGAAGATGAAAACATTACTGTTGTTACTGTTATTTACAACTCAGGAGAGTCCTATAGCTTGGATTATCATCTTGTGGTTCTTCCCTTTCAAGATAAAATCCAAAGAGCTCCCTTCTGCTTCCCAAGTGAGATTATGTGTAGGACTTGTCCCAATCCAGCTGCCTCTTGTGCTTCTCAGGTTGGGCTTACTTGGGGATGAACAAGTCCCTCGAGCAGAGTCTGTGGTGGATGCACTCTCCAAGCATTTGGCCAGGAAACTCTCCTATGGTAGGTAGGCCTTGGGGTGTTAGCTACACATCTCAGAAGCAGCAGCATCAGATGCAGTCAGCACGGCTAGTGAATGGGATGGGAGGCTGGAGCCAAGCGGTAGTGGGAGGAAGTATGCAAGGAGGGAAAGGGCGCTTGCGCTATTTTTCCAGAGGGAAGAATCAGAGAGCTATCAAATAGGAATGAACTTGGGGAATATGGGAAAGGAACAGATATTAGCTTCACTTTTAATGCATTAGGGAAATGCTAAAGGAGCATTTTTGAGTGAGGAGTGGGTGTTCTATCGCAGTGCCCTCACATCTGTAGCCGGGCTCCTGTGCTACCAGCCTGACAAGAGGAACGTGGGCAGGGTTATCGTTTCTTGAGTTTTTCACTTGGTCTTTGGACTAAAAAGCAGCATAGATAATTGTCTAAGGACCGCATATGATGGGAGGAGAAAGTTGTGAGAGCAAAAGGGCAGGAGCAGATGAAATGAAGTACTGGAGTGTAATGATAATGACATTTAATAATGTCTTTATTTATTTTAAGGCCCTGGAGAGAAAGATATGATTGTGATGAGAGACAGTTTTGGAATCAGACATCCTTCTGGACATTTAGAAAATAAAACCATTGACCTTGTGGTTTATGGGGACGTCAATGGCTTTTCAGCCATGGCGAAAACTGTGGGGTTACCCACTGCTATGGCAGCCAAGATGTTGCTTGATGGTAAGTTCCTTCATTGGAGAACTGAATCTGTCTCCATATCATCTCTGAGTCATTCGGTGCCTGGATGTCAAATAATTACTCGTGAGTATGACACTGGAGTTCACTAAAAGTGAGCCGTCTCAGAAGTTGAGTGCTGACTGGGAGATCACGTTGTAGTGAGTAAAAGCCACGGGTTTTGGAGTTAGCACCTATTTCTCTCCGAGTTCAATCACAAGATGGCAGAGTCATGGGGTGCAAGTTACTCAGCGTCTCTGAGCTAGCACTCCCTCATCTTTAAAGTGGGGATTGTCTTCCCTAATTCAGAGGTTTTTGGTGACGCTGAAGTGAAATAATACATAAAGATCCTACCGCATATGTGTCCCCCCCACGCCAGGCAATATTAATTCTTCCTTTCCTTCGTTTTTCATATTTTAGGTGTAGTTAACACTGAAATAGCAGAGGGGATTCACTTTCATATCCTCAAAAAATATAGACCATGTTTTATTATTCTTCATGTCTCAGTATGTTATCAGTACTCAGTAAATATTTTGGATTGAGCAAATTCAGATTTCAACCGTCTTCTCTCCCCTTAAGATCATCTGTACATTCAGTAAGCACTACCTCTGAATAGAATCCCCCATTTGGCCCTTGTGAGTATGTGAAGGGAATAACAAACATCAAGCACACAAATGTGAAATACTGAGAAAATGTATCTACAATAGCATATCAGCTAATATCAAATTAAACTACCTACTTAGTTCTTGAGGAACCAAAGTGGAAGAAGTGATGAGGAATGAGGTCATCATGGACTTTAAGAAAAGTACTCAGACAGGCTCTTTCAGTCTCCCTCAGAGAAGCCTGTGCCCAAATAATCAGACTGGTTTTAATTCATTCTGTTGTTGTTATGCTTTTTTTTTTTTTAATCAGCAAATAAAGCAGACAAGTTAAGTTTACTTTCCTTTCATACTACTCTTTATTCTCTGATCATTTTGGCAGTCGTTAATGCAGTTAGACGCATGCACTCTGACTCTGTCCCTGAGTCCCCCTGTGCTTTCAGTCTCCAGGTCACCCCTTTCCCTGTTAATGGTTTGGAGACCCTTGCTGTGGAAACTAACCTTCATAACACCTTTAAAGTGGTAACTACAAATTTATTTTCTTCTAGGTGAAATTAAAGCTAAAGGCCTGATGGGGCCCTTTTCAAAGGAGATCTATGGACCAATTTTGGAGCGAATTCAAGCAGAAGGCATTATATATTCAGCACAGAGCATAATCACACCATAACTGAGAATTATATCTTGTTATCTTCCCATGTAGCGTCGTGTTGAACATTTGTGCAACAAACATGCTTGCTAATGTACTACTTTGAAATATAAAGCATGATATTTTTTTTGAGTCAGTCAATATAATGATATTTTTAAAATATAAGTCTCTATTTTAATATGAAAGCATTTGGAAAAGGAGATGCCAGTAATTACCAGAGAAGTTTAATAATTCTACATTATTTTTTTCACGTGTATGTAAAAGTGATGATTGTGTTATATGTTAATTTATTGTGCAGCCTTTTTTCTTATAAGAATATATTTTCCTATCATCAGCAGATAAACTTTTACCTTTTTTGGTAAGAAAAAAATTTTTCCACAGGTATATTTTTGTATTTTTCAAATGAGTCAGTTAGACACTTTTAGATTACTTACCTATGAACCTTTGCAATAGTTCTGTTTTATGGCTTTTTGGTAAAATTATGATTTATCTAGTAAATAACATTTCTTATAGTTTTCTTTTGAGCATTTGGAAAAGGAAATAGGTAAGATTAAATGAAAATCCACATGATCACCTTGTTAGAGACAGAAAAAGCATTTAACAAAATCTAACACCCTTTCATAATAGCAAGACTCAATAAACTAGGAACTGACTTTTTTTAACCTGATAAAGAGCATCTACGAAAAACCCATAGCTAGCATCACATTTAATGATGAAAGGCTGAAGGATTTCCCCTTGAAATCAGGAACAAGACAGTAATATTTGCTTTTGGCTCTTCTACTCAACTTGTACTGTAGGGTCTAACCAGGGCAATTAGGCAAGAAAATGAAATTAAACACATCCATATTTGGAAAGAAGAAGTAAAACTATCTCTATTTGGAGATGGTATGATCTTATATATGGAAAATCCAAAAGAAGACTTTAAGAAAATTATAGAACTAATACTTGAGTTCAGCAAAGTTGCAGGACACAAGATTAATATACAAAAATGAATTGTATTTCTGTAGAATTATCAATAAATGAAAACAAAAATGATACTGAAAAAATAATTAAACTTACAGTAGTATGAAAAAGAATAGAATAGGAATAGATTGAGAGTCCGGAAATAATCCTCATATTTATGGTCAGTTGATTTTTGAAAAGGGTGCTAAGACAATTCAATAGAGGAAAATAGTCTTTTCATCAAAAGGTGCTGGAACAATTAGATATCCACATGCAAAAGAATGATGTTGGACCCCTACCTCACAGTATATGCAAAAATTAACTCAAAATGGACCAAAGACCTAAATGTAGGAGCAAATGCTATAAAACTTTTAGAAGAAATCATAGATGTAAGTCTTCATGCCCTTGGATTAAGCAATGGTTTCTAAAATAATTGAAACCAAAAACACAAAGAACAAAAAAGAAAAGTAGATAAATTGGGCATCATCAGAATTAAAAACCTTTGTGCTTCCAAGGATACCATCACAAAAACAAAAGACAACCCGTACAATGAAAGAAAAATTTTTGCAAATCATGTATCAGGTAGGCATGGAACCTGTATTTAGAATATGTAAAGAACTACTATAACTCAATAAGTAGACAAAGAGCCCAACTTAAAAAGTGGACTAAGGGCGCGAATTGACAGTTCTCCGAAGAAGATATACAAAACCAATAAGTGCACAAAAGGATGTTCAACACCATTAGCTACCAGGGAAATGCAAGTCAAACATACAATGAGATACCACTTCATACTTACTAGGATAATTATAATGAAAAAGATAATAGCAAGTGTTTGTGGGGGTGTGGAGAAATTGGAACTCTCATAAACTGCTGGCGGAAATGTAAAATTGTGCAGCCACTTGGGAAGACAGTTTGGTGGTTCCTCAAAAGGTTAAGCATAGAGTTACCATAGGAGTCAGCAGTGTCACTCTTAGGTGCATACCCCATAGAAATGAAAACGTATGTCCACGCAGAAACTTGTAAACAAATGTTTTGGTAGTATTATTCAAAATAGCAAAAAATCAAAACAAGCCAAGTGTTCATCAACTAATAAATGAATAAACAAAATGTGATATATCCGTACAATGGAATATTACTTGGCAGTAAAAAAGGAATGAAGTTCTGATACATGCTACAACATGGTTGAACCTTGAAAACATTATGCTAAGGGAAAGACACCAGACACAAAAGTCCACATTTTTATATGATCTCATTTATAAGAAATTGTCCAGAATAGTAGATTAGTGGCTGCCTAGGGCTGGGGGTTTGGGGGAAAGTGGTAGTGACTGCTAATGAGTTTGGGGTTTCTTTTTAGGGTGGTCAAATGTTGTAGAGTTGATTGTGGTAATGGTATCACAACTCTGTGAATATATTAAAAATCACTGAATTGTATACTTTGTGTGAATTACATAGGTTGTGAATTATATCTCAAGTTGTTATAAAATGATTCAATTATAAATAAAACCTTTTCATTTTTGTTCCTTGGGGAAAAAACATTTCCATTTAGAAATATAAACTAAACCCTTGTTTGACTTTTCAGGACTATTCTCATATCCTTGTATATGGAATAAATTCTGCCCTTGAAATGAGGAGGCATTATGTGTAGGGTATATAGAAGTTGAGAGGGGTGCCTGGGTGGCTCAGTCGTTGAGCGTCCGACTTCGGCTCAGGTCAGGATCTCCCAGTTCGTGAGTTTGAGCCCCGCGTTGGGCTCTGTGCTGACAGCTCAGAGCCTGGAGCCTGCTTCAGATTCTGTGTCTCTCTCTCTCTGCCCTTCCCCGCTCAGGCTCTTTCTCACTCTGTCTCTCAAAGATGAATAAACGTTAAAAAAAAAATTAGAAGTTGAGAAAACATCTATGCTATTTGAAATGGATCAGAGTTGACTAAGGTTTAGTCCCATCTGTCAAAAATAATATACGGAGATCAATACTAATACATAGAGACATTTCTGTTATGGCAATTTTTTTTAACCACAACATTGAGTTCAACATGGTCAATTAGAAAATATGAATGTCACATTGATTCTACCTGCAATCTGGAAGAGTGCCCAGATGGAATGGGAACTAGGGAACTAGCACCTTAGGTGGGTGAGGGAAACGTGCTGAGTGCTCAGTATAATTTCTTTGTTGGACTTCATAATAGCAATGAATGATAAAGGGGGTATGATTGAAGAGCTAGTCTGTTATCCGTGCTGGTGGCAGTGCTGGAAAAGTAAATGTCAGTAAGTTTGAGTAAAGATGGGTGTAATCATACACTGCATTGGCTCTCAATCAGCTTTCCAGGAGAAATTTCAATAACGAAGATGGTGGTGGTAAGATCTAGCGGTGAATGGGTAGAATATAATTACAAGCGAATGGCTCACCAAGGGATCAGCAAACCTTTACTATAAAGGGCTAGATAGTACATATTTTTGGCTTTGTAGGCCAAAGGGGGTCATGACTTCTCATTTCTGCCTTTGTAGTGTGAAATCAGCCATACACAATATATAAATGAACTGATATGACTGTGTTCCAATGAAACTTTATATTTGAAAACAAGTGTTGGGCAGACGTGGCCCTTTAACTGTACTTGTTGACACCCTGGTGTTACCATGGTAGTAGACTGAATACTCACATCTTCCAGATCTCTTTTGGCATCTTTCATATAATATCTATCTTTGTGTTGTCCAGTTTTCCTTGTCCTAGACAAAGGAGACCCTAGAAGTTCTTCCCCTAAAAGCAGTTTGGTTGATTTTACAACATATGAGCTACTTCTCCATAAAATAAGGATAACAGTAACTTGCAGGATAGTTATAAAGGTTAATGAGAAAATGTAAGGGTAAAGTCTGGCCCCTTGTAGATGTTCAAAGTTAGTGTTCTTACCTCTTTTGCCGTAACATTTTTGCCTGCCATTTGTGTTAATGAGATTTTAGCTTAAAGAAGTTTTTTCAATCTTTTGGATACCTTTGGAAGACTTCTCAAGGATCCATGCTACTCAAACTATAGGAATATCTGCTCCATAATGAGAATCTTAAAGCAGTGGAGCGGAAAGGACCACAACAATCATTTGGTTCGGTCACTGATTTTACAGAAGCGAAAATGTGTCTCACAAAGTTAAATGCTTGCCTAAGGGGACGAGACTTAATATTGAAGCTTTATTGTCATTTGAAGCCATTCAAAATATGTACTTGATAAAATTTGGGAAATGCTTTGATTTATAATACCTCTCTTGTGGGTTATTAGGACCACCACTAGCCCATATGGTGCCTCTTTGAGAATTACAGAAAGACACTGCTCTTTCAAGACGCTTCCGTCAAAAATTTTCAAATATGTACTTTATCAGAACATTTTACTACCTTCATAATAAGGTATTAATACTTCATAATAAGTATTAATCACATTAAATACATGTCATAATACTTGATGTTTTTGATGTGACTAGCTCCCCCTTAGTTGCAGCGCACAATTTGCAGTCATGCAGAGTAGCTAATATTACCCTTATGTGTCGTATAGATTAGCTTTCTTTACAAGGGTTTACGTTTGTTGATTGCAGTGAAACTACATTTACCAGACTTGAAATCCACCGGAAAGGATCCAGTGAGAAAAGCTTTCTGTTTTGGAGCAATACTTGGTAGTCACTGACTGCTAATCTGCTAACTCCCTTTTTCCAATTTTGTTTTAGTCCTAACACTCATTTTTACTTTTTATCAGCAAGAATTATGAATCATAGTGTTGGGTCCTAACATGCAAGGTTAACAGGTTCTGACCTTCTCCTTTATGTTGTTGGTGTAAAATATAAGTTTTCTGGTGTCTTCCAGTGCTGTGCTGATTGCTAAAGTATACCACATCATTGAATAATGCTTTCATAAACCCTGAGAATCTCACTTCCAGCCTCAGAGCCTGATAAGACAGCATTGATATGGCTCGTCTCTTTGAAGATGATTCTGGGCTGTTGCCAGGCACAACTAAAGCAGCAGCCGAGCACCTGGCTTCAATTCATTTGAAGGGCGTTTTCTTCTAACCAAGCCAGGTTCTTGGTGAAGTTGGCACAGGGTGAAGCAAGTCCCCACACTTGATCAGAAGCCCGGCAACTCTAATACAGAAAAATCCTGCTCATCTTACTAGCAAAGTGTTGATAAAAGGAGTTTTTTCTTCTAAGTTGAGAGAAATACTTAAAAAGAGGTAGAAATTAAATGGGAATTGATAGAGGAAAGAAACTGGAATAGGCTGTAGAACAGAGAAGACCAAGAGAAAAGATGAGGGGCACAGATTATTAAAATACTATAATAATGTGGTTTTTTTTTCTAAAAAAAACCTTAAATATTTTGGCTGGCACAGAGTGGTTCCATTTAATTTCTGGTGTGTGAAATTTTAAATTTAACCATTATGCAAATGGTTCAGTATGTAAGATGTTTAACGAAGATAGGCTTTGAACATCACCTTTATCGCTAAAGAATCCAAACGTCCTCACCTGAGCTTCTGAGTATGTATACACCCACCTACTACTAATATCTCTGTTGGGATATGTCCCAGTATAGATTTAAGAGTTTAGAGTATAAACTAGGGTTTCTCAGTGGGGCCACTCTAGAGACTTTCCCCCCAAAGTAGTTCTTCGACCTGATTGACCATCTCAGGAAATGGCAACCACTGTCTTCTTCCTGTTTAGGATGTAATCCTTGATACTTTCCTTTCTTTTACTCCCACATTCAGCAAATCAGGACTTCTTCCTCTTCTCCACCGAATCCATCCTCATCCATGCTTGGACTTCATCCTTGTCTTTCTACCCACGTATAGCTCGTCTCATCCAAGGTCACTGTCATCTTGTATGTGGATCATTGCAACAGCCTTTTACCTGGCCTCCCTGTATCCAGAATTACTTCCTTGATGTCCGTTCTCCTCACAGCAAACACATTAGACACATTGGTCTTTCAAAACTACAAATATGATTATGATATTTCCCTGATGTTCCTACTGATGGGTATTTTCTGGGACCACCTACTTGTACTTAACACATTGTCTCAGCAGCTGCTTCTGTGGGAACGCTAATATTCCAATGTATTTTTTAACACCCATCATGAGGCCTGCGGCCTGGCATACAGTGGTGTGCGTGTGTGTGTGTGTGTGTGTGTGTGTGTGTGTGTGTGTGGTATAGTAGTGACACATTTAGAAGCCTGGTGGTAAAGTGTGGTAAAGGTGGAAGTATAGATAAGGGAAGGTTGTTATAGGCTCTGCTTGTATATAAAACAGTTTTGCTATCTTTTAGCATTAGCTGGTAATGCTGAAGAGGCACTCTTCACATTTCTCTTTCGTTTGTTGCTTCGTAGAGTGCTTGTTGAAATTTCCCCAGAGCATAAGGGTGGGTAAAGGGCATCATTTTGTGATATTTGAATCAGCCCCAACTATCACAATCATTGGGTCACAATAGATTGAAATTATGTCATGATCAATAATCCAGGGGGCTGGTAAGATCAACTTTGTGCTTCTAAAAGATTGTTTTGGCTCCAGTGTTGAGAGGGACTTGGGAAAGGGTGAGAGAGTGTGATATTCAGAGGCCTCTGTTGTAGTTGAAGAATAAGAAGGTACTTAAAAAAAAAACTGAGAATGTCATTTAGACACAACTCCAGGCTACTGAATCAGTTATTAGGAAGAGGAAACATAAACCATGCCAGGTATTAAAAGAGAAAGGCACACAAGGCAGTAGGAGCAAGATCTTATACTCATAGCTGGGGCCCACGGATTGGGAAGCTTGAATCAGGAGTACTTGGTCTTCCCGTCACGGCTGCTATTGGTTCTCAACTCAATACACTGGAGCTCAGCTGCCCACAGGTCTACAATCTTCTTCCTTTGACCAGTAGGGTCAAGGAGAACAGGAAGATGGCCTCTGCCTTATTTCTGTATTCCAAATCTTGTGTGACAATATTTACAGAGTGGCCAGAGAGTCAAGAAACATAGGCAAATACATAATAAATGGGTTAATATTATATTACAGTGCATGGTAAAACAATATTGTCTATGTTTCCAGACTGTGGCTCTCTGTATTTGGTGGAATGTAATTCACCCCCACAACTCTAGCTGCAAGGGAGTCAGGGGACCATAGTTTATAGCTTTTTGGGCTTTGAGGTTTAAGAAGTGTTCTAATTACTATCCTGTGTAACAAACCACCCCAAAATGGAGTGGCTTAAAACAAAATTTTTGTTTTAATTCGCAGTCTGGGCATGACTCAGGGGGAACAGCTGTCGCGGCTTCACACAGTGTCACTTGGGCTGTGTTGACTGGGATCTGGGGGATGCATTGCAATACAGCTTGTTCCCAGAGCTGGCAAGGTAGTTCTAGCTGTCAGCTGGAAGCTCAGCTAAGGCAGAGGGCCAGGGCCTGGTTTTCTTTCCACGTGGGTCTTTCCATGCGTGGGCTTCACAGCATGGTGGCCCTGTTCTCAGAGTGAACATCCCAAAAGAGCTGTATTGCCTTTTATGACTTAGCCTCAGAAATCACATGGTGTCACTTTCGCCGTAGTCATGAATCCACCCAGATTCAAGGGGAGGGACCATAGATCCCACTGCTCAGTGGGATGAGTTTCAAAGAATCACATGTGCAATGGAAGATACTGTTGAGCTATTTTTGGAAAAAACCATCTGCCTCGGAAGCCACCCTAGAAGGAGAGTGGCATGTGGGTGGACTCTGCGAATACAGTTATGACCCCAATTATCAGTCTTTCCTCATTGGCCTTCATTATTTTCTAACCACTTCATGTTTTGTTTAACTGCTTCTTTGAATCTCTTTATGCATTGCCATGAGCTTAGAACTGGACATACTAGAATGACAAAAGGTGGAAGGTTTCTCATTTACTCTGTAAAAAGCCTCAGAAATGCAGGTGTAACTTCCTGCATCCATTAAAGCACTTACTTGAAATAAAGGTGTTATGAAAGAATTTTCTTTTTTTTAAAGAAATCTATTTTATGGTATTTATTTCTTTATTTGCTTGTTTGTTTACTCATTTATTTTTTCACTGTCATCTCTGGGCATTTATTAGAAAAGAAATTAACCATTCCCACTAGGGACTGCGGAAGGAAATTAATATTGGAGTTCTAGATCAAACTTAACAAGAAGGAACTCTTAAGTTTTCACGGAGTGGAAGGAAAAAAGGAGGGAAAGACAATCATTTAGGACCATGTTTCTCAAATTTGGCCCCTTTCATGGACATACTGTTGGGGAAGGGGTTTTCAAGTTTTCTGTGGTAATATTATAAATGTTGCATTTGACTTCTGTTCATAATCTAAACAAATTAATATCCTCTTCTTCAGGTTTGCCTGGATGACCATCTTAGACAGGGAAGGAGGAGCCCCATTACTGCGGCTGCTCTACTGAGACCTCTGATCCCTGTGGCACCAAGTGAGCAATTGTGCTTAACTTTTCATGTGGCATTTCCCAAGTTGGGTCCTTAAGACCCTTCACAGTATTGTTGAACATGTCTTGTGAGATCTGTGAGTTGTCAAGATTAAGAACATGGATTCAGAGCAGTGATTCCCAAGACAGGATAGGGTGGGATGGGGATAACGACTGGGGAGACACATAGAGCTTGAAAAAGCACACTCAAAATACCTATTGTTTTTGTAATGCAAAATCTATCAAGTCAAACTCAACGGAGAAACTTTCAGGCAATAGCAGGAACCAGTTATAGATTCATCCTATGGGGTTTGGGATAATGTTGGTTGAGAAACACTGGCTTAGAGGTAGAGGGGTCCTAGCATATGGAGAACAGTAAGAGACATGTGCCAAAGAGAAAAAATGTCTTTTGGGTCATTGGTTGAATCCTAAGCCATAACTTGTCATGGTCCTTTGGAACCCAAAGGGCCAATGGAGAAGAAATCCAAGATGTCTATCAACTTTCTCAGACCTATAGTTTGGGGCAAGTTAGTCCCCTTTCAATACTGAGTCAAAAGAAGGAAAAGCTGTTTTTGCCCAAAAATCCACCCCCCCCTTTTTTTGGTGAGCACATTTCAGAATTTTAAGTAAACAGTTGCTGTGGCTGTTAGCCCAGATCCATCCACCAGAAAGTGTGGTCCTCATTTGAAATGCCATCCAGCTTTCAAGGGGGATATCATCCTGGGTTCTGCCCTATAATTACTGTAGAGCTCCAATCTGTTTTAGCTGCTTCAACAGCTCCCCACTCTAATGAATTTCCATTAGGTCAGTGCATCCCCCTAAACAATCTTTATGGATAAAGATCTGAGGAACTGTTCTGGCTCCTGTGAGCTGTTGCAAATAACCTTGAATCTTGCTAGTGTCACTGGTGGCTATGATATCAACAAACTCCAAAACCTCTTGTTTGAAGGGCAATTGGCTGAGGAGCTCTTAGGTCCTTGTGCAGTAGGGGCAGGAGGGCTTGGTGAACACAACCACCTTCCCAGGCTAGATTTTGCAGTTCACAAACTCTTCAACCATGCTGACAGCTGCCTCCTGGGGAGGAATCCTATTTTATTTTTCTTTGAAGATTTTGTTTTATTTTGAGAGAGAGAGAGAGAGAGAGAGAGAAAATCTCAACCGAACTCTATGCTTAATGTGGAGCCTGATGTGGGGCTTGATCAGACGACCCTGAGATCATGACCTGAGCTGAAATTGAGAATCGGATGCTTAACCGAGCCACCCAGGTGCCTCTATGAGAGACTTTTCTAATTTAATATTCCTCACTAGGAGGGGTGCCTGGGTGACTCAGTCGGTTGAGTGTCCGACTTTGGCTCAGGTCATGATTTCAGCTCATGAGTTCGAGCCCCATGTCGGGCTCTGTGCTGACAGCTCAGAGCCTGGAGCCTGCTTCAGATTCTGTGTCTTCTCCCCTCCCCCACTCATGCTCTGTCTCTGTCTTTCAAAGATAAATGTTAAAAAAAATTAATATTCCTCACTAGGAGCCTTCACGCAATAGTTTCTAGTGCATGGCTTCATTAAACAAGTGAGTGCAAGGCAGACATTTCTTGCATCTGTTCATTTTTCTATGTGGATAATTCAGAACTGAGGCACCTCCTCTAGGGCTGAAGATCCAAAGAATCTGAGATGCTGAATGGCACATCCAGAGTTGAGGAAAGCATTGCAAATTAGCATATTTGGAAAGTTTTTCAAAGGTCAGTCTCATGGCCTGCTTAGAATGTGTCACCATGGATGGACTGAGCAGAATGTATTATGTCTGCAATGAGAAGTTTCAAATTCACACCCACAGCCTTTCTTACTCCTACTCCCTTTATCTTGTTTTAAGTTTTAAAAATGATTACTCTAAAAAAAAAAAAAAAAAACAAACCTTGTGAATTCTAATTTAATTCCAAGGATGTTTAGGTTCTTAGAAGTGGTATAATACATGTCATTTATATGCTTTAATATTTAATACCACCTGCTCTAACATACCAATATTGTACTAATGATGAGGGGCCTTCTGATGTATGAGAATATTTTGCAATCAGCGAGTGAATGCTATTTATTTGGGGTTTATACTAATAAAAACAAATGTGCTTTATTTTGACAAATATGTAGATTTTCCAATTTTCCTTAAAAAGTTCATTTTAATCCAATACATGACCAGCACTTCTGATTCTATGTGCTGTTTGCAAGTGGGATTCAATTCTAATAAAATATGTAAAATTATATCTGCTTATAAAGAGATCTTATTTTCCAAGTTCTCTAAGTCATTTTAGATGCTAACGAATTAGGGAGTTTCAGATCAGAAATACAAAAATTAAGATTTCTTTGCCATAATAATGAGTAGAATATGTATGTATGAAATGTTTGTATTAATTATGTGTGAAGAAGGAGCTGCTATAAATTTTCAGGGAGTATCACACTACAACTATGATGGACCTTATAGTTCTGGTATATTTATTAGAATTTGTCTATGAAATGTTGAATTACCACACATATTGCTTCATAAGTACTTGCCTTTGGAAGAGATTCTGCAAGGCACCTCACTGGTAAATAACCATGAAGGCCAGAAAAAAAAAATCCATATCCCCCCCAAACGTGTGTTTGTTCTTGGGACAAAGGCCAAGGGAAAACCAGACAAAATTATTAAGGTGACATGTATACTCTTGGTTCGGAGCAATTTACGGTGAAACATTGTGGGTTATGAGGGAAAGAACATAAAACAGAGGACTAGGAGATAAGGTTAGAGAAGCAACCAAGGAATCAAAGTTAGCCTTGTGGCTTTCCTCCCAGGGAGGGTGAGAAAGACAGTAATTTTTGTTGTGCCTGGTAAAGCAGTGCTTACCAACATCTTGGGATTTGTGACACTCTATCATCTGTTGACCTTTTTCCTATTTCACATTTCCTCATGAGTGTTGCCTCATGAGGCTAACTCATGTTAGCGGAAAGCTAATTTTGGTTCTATTTTAAGGGTTTGGCAAACTAAGGAAACTGGAGGCTCCCTGAATTGTTGCGACAGAGCAATGGTTCTCAAGCTCTAGCCTGGATTAGATTGTAGAGCTTCATCTCAGAGTTGCTGATTCGGTAGGTCTGGGATGGGATTCAAGGATTGGCATTTCTAACAAGTTCCTGGGTTTTGCTGATACTGCTGGTCTGGGAACCATATTCTGAGAGCCCTGGTTTATTTTTTTTAATTTTTTTTTTCAACGTTTATTTATTTTTGGGACAGAGAGAGACAGAGCATGAACGGGGGAGGGGTAGAGAGAGAGGGAGACACAGAATCGGAAACAGGCTCCAGGCTCTGAGCCATCAGCCCAGAGCCTGATGCAGGGCTCGAACTCACGGACCGCGAGATCGTGACCTGGCTGAAGTCGGATGCTTAACCGACTGCGCCACCCAGGCGCCCCTGAGAGCCCTGGTTTAAATGAAACTTTTCCTGGCCTCCAGCTTGGGCCCCTGATGTGGGCATTCTTGGGGATTAGTGCCCTCCTCATCAGGCAGTGCTACAAAACACTCCTGGCTGAGGCAGGGGACGGCCCGTCACCCAGGCTGATTCTGTTTTCCTGCACTGCAGCTCCACACAGCTCTTGGATCCTGACAATGTGCCTTGACATAGGACCCCGGGGTTTAAGAGCTCCCGAGCTTTGTCTATCAATCCACCTGGCTTCCAAACCAGTCCCTGTCTGGCAAATCTGCCTGCTTCTAAGTCCCAGATTGATTCTTTTTAAATTTAATTTTTAATGTTTATTTTTGAGAGAGAGAGAGACAGCGTGCAAGTGGGAGAGGGGCCTCTGGAGGGAGACACAGAATTTGAAGCAGGCTCCAGGCTCCAAGCTGTCAGCACGGAGCCTGACGCAGGGCTCGAAGTCACAAACCGCGAGATCAAGACCTGAGCCGAAGTCAGACGCTTAACCGACTGAGCCACCGAGGTGCCCCAGTCCCAGCTTGTTTCTAAGTCAAAGTCCCCCCACGTTTCTTGGTACCCGGTAGTTAGGTCCAGGAAGTCAGTAACAGTAGTTGTGCAGTAGGAGTACTGTTGCTATGTTCTCAAAACTTTAAATTCTGTGAGTTCCCTATGTGTCTCGATGCACAGATTGGGACTCACAGCTCTATATGCTGCTCCGTCCCATCAACCTTTCTTCACTTCCGTCATCATTGTGGACCCGTGCCCACAAGTTTCTGCTACACGTGCCCTGGCACAGCATTCCCCAAACAAATGCACGTTGATAGCAATATTTATATTTATTTTTGCAATGCCTTGGATAAAAACCAATGAAACGATGTTGGGTAAGGTGTTATTCTCATAAAAACATCTTTCAAAACAAACATATTTCTATTTTCCATAAAAGTTAAAGTTACATGCTAAAACAGAGTTAATGACTGAGATGACATGGAAGAATATCAGAAGACTCGTAGGGTAAGACCAGATAATGAATTACATCATTAAACTAAACCATTACACAGAACTAGAAAACTGACTCAGTAGTAAAATATAAAAATCTACAATTATAAATATAAATTTGGTCCATGGAGACACTAGAGCAGTATTTACAGTAAGTACCAGATTATTTCTACTTTAGGTGAATACTGCAGTTGTGAAACATTGAATATCATGGGGAATGGAGTGTTTTATTTACAATCTACTATATTAAAAGTTATATTTCTAGCAAACCTGATGATTGCTACAAATATGGCTAAAAATTTGACACTAAGAACAAACATGTTTTCTGTAGTTGGGAATTCCTAATATCTATAAATTCAAATTTCCTGTTAAAATACGAAAAAAAAAAAACCCACAATTCCATTCTTAGAAATACTGTAAAATCATTTTAGTTTAGACACAATAAGTGAATTACAAGAAGTTTCGCAAAAAGGCACACGTTGTTAATGATGTAAATTTGGCAGCAGGATCCTATGTCATGAAAATTACTGTCAGGTGATGGAAAGTGAACAGATAACAGAAGAACTGAAGTGATTTTCCTGTCTAGCTTCAGGAAGAGGCAAAAAATGCTCAATACGGATTCCCCTCGCCCCTTTCTGCGCTACACTAACGACTCCAAGCTCTCGGCTATATTTCCATCGGGCAATGCCGCGCCATTACTGTCCAGAGAGGTGGATGGATTCTCTTCCTGCCTCGTGCTCACAAGACTGAGGACAGCTTTGTAGAGAAACTGATACTGCTCCTGGAGAATAGAGAAGGGGAGATCGTAAACAGGAAGCTCCGTGAAGATGCACGTTTGTAAAACGAAGGGAAATTTTCAGTCACGCGTTGACACTGTTCGCGGAAGGGCATTGTGTTAAATGATCTGTTAAACTCAGCGGAGGTACACAATCTATATTCATATCTCTTTCTGAAGAAATTTAAAGTAGCTTTTCAAGTAGCTAACATTCAATTGACCTAGGTCAATTTCAATTGACCTAGAAAATTGGCCAACATACTTTTGCCAGTGGTAAGCACTCCATTCTTTTTTTTTTTTTTTAATTTTTTAGGTTTATTTATTTATTTGGGGAGAGAGAGAGAGAGAGAAACAGACAGAGCAAGTGGGGGAGGGGCAGAGAGAGAGGGAGAGAGAGAGCTCCAAGTAGGCTCTGCACTGTCAGCACAGAGTCTGACATGGGGCTCAAACTCACAAACTGTATGTTCGTGACCTGAGCCAAAATCAAGAGTTGGACGCTTAGCCAATTGAGCCACCTAGGTGCCCCAGCACTCCATTCTTGTTTATCTATGTCATGGAATCAGAAAATGATGTGACAGGTTACTGTTACCGATTTGTCAACTTGTATGTAATCCTTTGGTACAAGGCACCTGTAAGCCACTCATTCTCCTTTTTCCACGTGTCATGAAATCCACTGGGTCTCTCTCTCTATGGAGAGGTCCCAGAAAGGACTGCACTGTCAGCTCGGGCTCACGCAGAATCCTTTTTACAAGACCCACTGTTTACTAAGTAGTCTTTACACTCTAGCAGCATGACTGGCCCCACGCCTTGCTTTGAGCAAAGGTGAGCATGGGCCCTGCTACGGTCTCAGAGTAGAGATACGGAAAAATAGAGAGTTCTCAGATTAGTTGGTGCTTTTGAGGGTATTTTTCAGAATTACAATAAATCTTGCAAAAAGACACATGTGAAATTTAAATTTTATACATTTAATTTTCCAGAAGATAAACTTTGAATGTTTATTGTTTATTATTCCAGTTCTATGGATTGTGGACTGAGTAACTCGTAATCCAGCTTGAACACCACATGGAAATGTTATCAGTCGAGGTGGCCTCTTTTGATACATGATAAAATGATTTTGGCAGCCTCTGGGAAGTAAGCAGTACTCTAATGGTGAAAGTTTAGTTCACTGTTCTATTACTTACAATGTCAGCAAAGACTCCTGGCCTCATCAAATTGATCATCTTGGCTACCTGGTAAACATCCATGGAGTTTTCCTTTTCTAGTTGGTGCATAAGGGTTGTCAGAGCACAGAAAGTTCCTGCGGTCACTCCTCCATGCCTTGAAGCAAAGGGACAGAGACTCCATTCAGATGCATCGAACGTTCACATTTGGAACTCACAAAGTACATGGCCTTAACAACTTTGTAGTGGGAACACGGAAATTTTTAACGAAATGTCTCTCTTTATTGTGCAGAGAACTACAGTTTAATTTGAAACATTAGCAAGTATTTATGATATTAGTAATGGGATACTTTATAGAAATTTAATGTTTGCTTATTCATTTGTTATTTTTACACTCTGGAAGGGGCTGGCAATCAATCAAAATGATCTGACAAGTTATCACATATATCATATGTATCATATACAACATAGATATAACATATTATTCCAACATATTTTATTTGTTCGTAACAGGAGCCTTTAGAGATTTATTGTATAGGTTCCTATTTTTGATTAATAAAGACTGTATCGATTTTCATCCTATCTAGGGTGTCAATAACTAAGAAATGTCTCTCTGGTGAGCACCTGTAAAAATTCAAGTGCCAAAACACTGACTCATCACACAAAGTGTTCTTAGCACACAATGCAAGAGCAAATTCTTGTGATCACATACCTATTTTTTGCCTTCAACGTGAGCTCTAAGAGAAGCGAAAAAATCTAATTCTGTGTTAACCTTGGTTATAGGAAGCAGATCATCTACCCTGGCTGAGTCGCTACAACTGGTCCAAAGCATTAGGTTAGTACAAAGACAAAAGAAACATATGCCCACCCGGAGAATGCTCAGGCACGAAACCGTTTAAAGAGAGGAACTTACTCATCATGAACAATCACAGGTCCATCCCTGTTGGCAGCTTCCTCTTTGATAACACTTATAAGTTCAAACGTTTTACTAATGGGGCTGTCTGGATTTGGCCATTTGGGGCACTGAAAATGCCTCACTTCAAGTACATAATCATCCTATACGAAGAGAAAAACCAGTATTTTAAAAAGAGTCCCATTGGTGACAGTTCATTATGAGTGGAATAACTGGGGGGATCAGGAATACAGGAAGGTGATAAAACCCAGTCACATGCACTATAGCCCGTCCTCCATCTCAGAGGGAAGAAATTGCTGTGATGCCTCATTTCTCACTGTAGATATAATCTCTTTTTCATTCTAAAAATGTCTTAGTTGCAGGTTTATTATGGTATTCAAACTTCGAAACCATGTACCAAAGATGTGTCTGTGCCAGTAAACTTAATACAAAAAGAAATCTTCAGTGCTAAAATTTGTTTTAAAATAACATAGACTTCTTCAAATCCCAGTATTACTTGGGAATAACTGAGTGGAATTACATGACCCGGTGGGGAAATGCTGGCAAGCAGGGCTGGGCGGGTGGAGACGTAGGTTCCGCTCCAGCCCCACTCTCGGTTCTTGTGCAAGTGGCCAACTGGGCTGTGTGACTTTACATCCCTAAACCTCCAGCTTCCCAAAGTGTAGTCAATAAAATGCTACATTTAAAAATAAGCAGCAGAACCTGAAATTTACACGGTTCACCTGTTCCAGAATTAGACTACAGTGAAGTGCAACATTGAGACCATCGAAAACATGGTTTAACCTTTTTCTGATCGGGAAGGTGCTCTGTCTCTCACGTGCCTTGCTCATTATTAGTATCTTTTAGCATTTTACCGTAGTTGTACAGTAAATTCTGTACTGTAATTACATAAATAATTCTTGGCAGAGAATTCAGATTGATACCTTACAGATAACCAAGAATTAGTAAAACAATCCTACTTGATTGTACTGCACAATTTTCAAATCACTTCTTCACTTGTAACACTTCATCTCTTGGTAGACAGTGGTAAGCTCATTTTGGTAGATAATATTTTTCCTATTTTACTTAGAAGAATTCAAGGTAAAAACTCACCTTAAAACAGGAGAATTCAGATTAATGAAAGTATTTTTTTACTGAATTTATTTTCAATTTAAGGTCTATCAGAACTACTCTGGAGTGAAGAGAGAAATCTTTGATTCTCTGAGTGTGGACGGTGTAGTTTAGTGGCGACTGGTGTTTAATGATTCCATAGGATTTTAAAAATGAAAGTGACAAGTAAGGTAAAATTGATTATTTGGGCAATCTGTCCTAATTTGTAAGAAATTAGGTTCCTTTGTTTTATTTCTAGGGAAGATCCTTAAACCAGCATATATTTAACAAAGCATGTACTTAAGATGAAAAGTTTGTCATTCAATTATGTCCATACCTGTGTAGCTTCTAGAATAAAATCCTGAATTATAAGTTTTTCTTCATTAGACAGACATTTGTGTTCTTCAGCCATAAGAGTGACCTTAAAACTCTCACAGTTTATAGGCTCATCTTTATTCGGCCAGTAAACAAATTCATCTTCTGCCTGGAGGATTAAATACCAAGGAAGAGTCTAGATTTTAATCAAATGTTTACTAAGTCAGACTGTGAAATGAAGTTAACTGGTTGACATAGAAAATTCAACTCAAAGTTTTCTTGGAATCTCAAAATTTACTCTTAAAATATTGAGCCTTAAACAAGTTTGGTGTGCAGAATAAAGTATCACACTTAAGAAACCAAACTATTGCTTTGTTGTTTTGCTCTTAGCTCATCAGTAACAATGGTAAGTTGTTGCTTCTATAAATGATAACTGAGTAGAAAAGATTCAAGTGATTTTAAGAGCTCAGCAATTTCCCGTGTCATTTGGAATGGCCAGTCTACCTTTACAGATAAGAAATAAATCTCCAAGACTGTTAAAAACTGAGAACAAACTGAGGGTTGATGGGGCGTGGGAGGGAGGGGAGGGTGGGTGATGGGTATTGAGGAGGGCACCTTTTGGGATGAGCACTGGGTGTTGTATGGAAACCAGTTTGACAATAAATTTCATATATTAATAAAAAAAATAAATAAAAGTCTAAAAAAAAAGAAATAAATCTCCAAGTTACATATATGTGCAAAATCTAAATAAAATAGGCCTTTATTTTGGGTTTTATATAGATCTCCTTAAACTGAAGGACTCTCCAAATATCCTAACAAGTTTTATTTTTAAAAATGTAAATAGAAGCATAGGGACTGACTTCATTCATGATTGCAGTTCTAATTTTTCATAAGCAGTATCACAGAATACTTAAATTTAAATGAATTTTAACTTATTTTTATTTAAAACTGTCGTTCAGCAATCTCAGACCTGGGAGGTGGCATCACCAAACCAGGCCCAATAGTAGACAATAGCAGACCAGTAGCCAACGAGTGATATTAGTTTATTAGTTGAAAAAAAATGGTTTGTTTGCTTGGACTTCCGGCTGACATGACTTGCTATTTCCCCTGTAAGGCAAGTACCAAAAGTGACGTGATGGGGGAGACTTACCATGTTTTGACCATCAGGAAGCATAACTACCAGCTGGGCATTATGGTCCCATATCATCCGCCAGAAATCCTTGATGGTATGAAGAAGAGGATGCTGGGTGATGATGAATTCATTGCTCTGATAGTAACCCTACAAAAGCAAACAGAAGATACAAAGAGCCCTGGCATATGACTTTAAACGCTCAAAATAAGTTAATGGGCCTTAAGTCAAGGCAGTCTTTTTGCTTTTAGATTGCATCTGTAAATCACAAGGTGATTATTTTAGTTGCTGTTTAGAGGGCACTTTCCATACACCAGGCACGGGAGTAGCATTTTCTTTCTTTTTTAAAAAACTTATTTATTTATTTATTTATTTATTTATGAGAGAGAGAGAGAGAGAGAGAGAGAGAGCGTGAGTGAGGGAGAGAGAGGGAGAGAGAGTGCGGAGGCTGGAGTGGGGTTCGAGCTCACCTGAAGTGGGGCTAGAGCTCACAAACTGTGAGATCATGACCCAAGCTGAAGTTGGATGCTTAACCAATTGAGCCACCCAGGTGCCCCAGGAGTAGCCTCTTCTTCCCCTTAAGTCTCTCATGTCTCACGGAAGTACTATGCGATAGGAACTGTGATCCCCATTTTGTAGGTGGTTAAACTGAGGCTTAAGAAGTTAAGTGTTGTGGGGCACCTGGGTGGCTCAGTTGGTTAAGTGTCTGACTCTTGATTTAGGCTCAGGTCATGATCTCACAGTTTGTGGGATCGAGCCCCCTTTTGGGCACTGTGCTGGCAGTGCAGAGACTGCTTGGGATTCTCTTTCTCCCTCATTCTCTACCCCTCCCCCTCTTATTCTCTCTCTTTCTCTCTCATTCTCTCTCTCTCTCAAAATAAATAAATAAACTTTAAAAAAACATTAAAATCCAAAAAGTGTTGTGCCCAAGTCTACACAGCTATCATCTCTAGGAGCAGACTTCCCAAAATGGCATGTGGACCATGTCTCCTACACTGGATAGAATGGACATTCAGAGGAGATTTTATATTTCTCACTTTCTGTAAGTCCCAATGGCAAAGTGTTAAATTCGCACCCACTGACAACAGAACACCCTTGGTGTGCAGACACCCTGGCTCCCTCTACCAGGGAGGAATCAGAGAGGCACCTTGCAGATTTTGCTGCAGAAACCCAGAAGCTGGGTCCTCTGGATTGGTCACGATTTCCATGGTGTTGCTTATTAAAATCATGGCTCGTTTATCCTCCTCTGCTCTGGGGTCTCTCAGATCCTGTTCCTACTCCCCACAGGCTCATGGGAAGTGCAGCATGTATTTAGATGCTACCACAACACATCTCCCTGTTTCCTGCATGGATATCTTGCAATATTTTCTTTGCTGAATAAATGAAACAGTGATTTTGGCATGGGAATTACCACCTTTTCATGTGAAGCCAGGCTCTATGATTGATAGACCTGAAATGGAAACGAGGGCCACGCAATGGCTACCCAAAAACACTCTCCCCTTTCTCACAGAAGATCTAAACACAGAAGGAGAAGATTATGTCTTTAGAAATCCGGGTCTCTAAATGAGCCCAGTCCACAGGGTGAACACTGTGTTGCAAACCTGGAGTAGTAAAGTCAGTGAGATGGGCTTTCCAGAATCTGGAATGTCCTGGATCTGTTCAGGGTAAATGCAATGGAGCCTCTTAGTTGGCCCAGTGTATATTGTGTATCTTCTCATAAGTCCTGAATGGTAAGTTTGGTTCCTGCATTTATTTACTAATTTGTCTAGCTTGAGGGATCTCCAGTCCCAGCACACATCAAAACATCAAGGGATGTTGTTATTCTCTTTGCTGCTTGGGGGTTGTGGTCTGCAGTCATTCGATTAGATCTACCCACCAGCGGTGCCACAGCCACTGCTTCAGGAAGCCCGTTTTGGTTTTGGTTCTGGAAGCACAAACTGGTAGGTAGTTTCTCCAGTGACTTCTCGACTTACCATGATATAGGAGGCATTGATGTAGTCTGTGCCTTCCCCACTCAGAGATGAAATGCCAACCCTTGATCTCTCCACTGGAACACAAAACACTCATCATGAACCACCATGCTCACAGCTCTATACCCTTCCCTCCACCCCCACATTGTAAAACACAGCTGCATGTCCCAAGTTGAGTGACTTTGATCTGTAAGCTAGTTTTTCTATGTATTTCGCATTTTTTAGATGGACTTCAGGATTTAAGAGTCCTTTTTAACAAGTAAATTATCAGGCATAATTAGAAAAATACTGAGTGAATTCATTCATTCCAAGATGTACAAATATTATTTTTTTTTTTATGATTCAACATAACCTACCAGGGATGATGGAAGATGTTCTGTTCTTTTCCCTGTTACAGTGCTTTAGGGCTGTAGAATAGTCACTCTGTTGTATATTCGATTGACTCAGGAGCTGAGAAAGGGAGTCAGAAAAATATAGATTATTTCATTTAAGTCATTCAAGTACTCAAACATACACACACACACACACACACACACACACGACCCAACCAAGAAATCAAGATAAGATACTGAATATACATATATCTGACTTGTTTTCCAAAAATTCCTTGACCTAACTCCCTGGCACATCTGTGTTCTACACCAGGGAAGTTCGAAGAGAATGCCCTTTAGTTTGACATTCAGCACTGGCAGGATCTTCCCTAGGGTTTCCCTCATAAGCATACGCTATGTCCTCCACTTACATTTCATGGTGCAGTTGGGGTAAATTGCATGATATGTGTATGTGTGTGTGTACATATTTATGTATATGGTTGGATTTCATTCATTTTTTTAGTACTGCATTACATGAATAATCTATTTGTTATTTATCTATTCCCCCAACTAGTGAATGTTAGGATTATTTCTAATATTTTGCTTTTCTAAACTTTGTAGCAATGACTCTCTCTTGTATATTACTTAATGCATACACATGGAATTAGGAGTCATCAACATTATTTGTTGACAGTCTGATAGAAGTGATAAACCATGCTTTTGATTTGCATTTCCCTGATTACTGTGTGATTGTGAATTTTAGCATTCATTAGCCATTTAAATTTCTTTTTTTGATGATTGCCTTTTTATATTTATACTTCACTGTCATTTATTAATTTTTAGGGGGCTTGATGTCTTGAATTTAAGTCTATAATCTGTTTAAAAATTTGCTAATGTCTTTGTTGTCTTTAATCACACGGACATTTATAGCCAATTAATTAATTTTTTCTTTAAGATTTCTGCCAATTATGTTTTTAAGAAGTCCTTTTCTACACTGATGCCTTCAAAATATACATTGCTAACATTTTCTTGTAATAGTTATAGAACCTTGCTTTCACCTTTAAGTACCTAATCCATCTTGAATAATTTTAGTGTTTAAGGTGTGTTAAGAACCCAGTTTTACTTGTTTCCACATGGAAATTGTCCCAATATCACTTAATGGTTAGTCTGTCCTCCCCTCACTGATTTGTCATATCTATCATATAACCATTTCCACAAAGACATGGTTCCTCTAGCTGATTTGCCTGTTTTTCAGCGTTAATTATCATATCTGTATAAGTCTTCTATATACTGTCCAACACATTTCTATTTTGTTCTTTATTTTTAGTAGTGCTTTGGATGTCTTTGTTCTTTACTTCTCCAAATGTTAATTTTAAGTTCAGTTCTTAATTTACCATGAAAATCCTGCTGGGAATTTGATTAGTACCACACTGATTTTTATACTTAATTTTGGAGAATCGACATCTTCAGAATATTTCCATTCATGAAAATTGTATCTATATTTGTTGGGTCTAATTCTAGGCTCTTCAATTCAATTTTATAATTTTTTCTCTATGCATTCATTGTACCTTTTGTTAAGTTTATTTCTGAGACCCTGGAGTTTTTGTTTCTGTTTATTGTTGAACTCCCTTTTTCTTTTAATATCTCTTCTAACAACTCACAGCTAATGAGTTACGACGCTATTGATTTTTATATATACTTGTTGAACTGTAATAAGAGTTGAGTTCTAATAAGAGATATCTTATTTTGTTTCTCTTGATCTTCTATATAGGCAAGTGTGTATCATCTACACATTCTTTTCTATTTCTAAACATTTTTTTTTGTTTGACTCGATTTCCAGTACAGTGTTGACTAACAGTGTCAACAGTTGGCATTTCTTGTTTTTTCTTAAACCTACTATGAAAATTTCCAAGTTAAAATTTTGTATATGACATTTATAATGTAGCCTAAGATGAAGAAAGCTTCCCTCTAGTTTTAATTTACTGATAGTTTTTGTTATGAATAGTACTGAATTTTATTTACTGCCTTTTCTACATCTTTTGAGAGGGCCATACAATTCTCATAACTATATCTGTTCATATTTTCTACTGTTAAATCATCACTAGAACAAACTCTGTGAATCCTAATTGGTCACAATATTTTTTTTAAAAACCATGCCGCTGGATTTGAGTTGCTGCTATTTTAAACAGGATTTCAGTGTTTAAGTTCATAAGTGAAACTGGTCTGTATATTTCTTTACTTGTACTCTCCTTATACAGTTTTGGTAGCAAAGTTACACTTGCTAAAACGGTAAAATAGTTGGGTTTGCTTTCTACCTAGATATTTTATCACAGAGTTTGGAATTTTCTGTTCCTTAGAAGTTTGGTAATTCTTCCAGTTCTGATTTTATTTTGGAGGTGAGATTTCTGGCAACTGATACAATTTATTTAATGGTTCTTGGTCTAGTTGGATTTTGCATTTCTCTGTGAGTGTATTTTGCTTACTTTTTCTTAAAAAATATTTCTTTCAGGGCGTCTGGGTGGCTTAGTCATTTAGCATCCAACTCTTGATTTTGGCTCAGGTCATGGTCTCATGGTTCTTAAGTCTGAGCCTTGTGTCAGGCTCTGTGCTGACTGCATGGAACTTGCTCTGTCTCCCTCTCTCTCTGCCTCTCCCCTGCTTATGTGCTCTCTCTCTCTCTCTCTCTCTCTCAAAAATTAATAAATATTTAAAAATATTTTCTTTCCTGTAGGATTTCAAATGTACTGTCACAAATATGTTCACAGTATGCTTTTTAAGTTTAGAAAAACAGTTCTAAAATATTTATAAATATATCCCTATTTTTCACCTTAATATTTATTAGTGCAAAGCCTCTCCTTTTCTTACCAATCTGGCCACAGGTTTATTTGTCTTATTAGTCTTTGATAGAACCTGCATTTGGTTTTGTTTCATCTGTTTCTATTTAATCACTTTAACCATGTATTTAATTTAAGAAAGCTTTAACTTTCTGAAAATATTTCTGTCTCCCTCTTTGGGTGCACCATGCTTTTCTTCTAATTTTAACATAATATGCCTATTTCATTTGTTTTTATTTTTATTTATTCTCAAATGAATATATTTAAGATTATAAATTTCTTTCTAGATACAACTTCAGTTGTTTCCTACAAGCTGTGCTATGGAGTCCTTCTGTTGACCTTTAATTCTAAAGATTTTATAATTTCCTCTTTCATATTATCAATTATGTAAAAGAGAATTTTTATTGTTCAAATATTGGGATATTTTTAGGGCCAAGTTTTCATTTCAACTTCCAATTTTCATGTATTAGATTCTGAGAATATGGTTAGTACTGTATAGATTCTTTGAAATTAACTCTTCCCCCTCCATTGGATATTTAACATCTTTATCCTAGAATGTGTGTACAAACACGCACACACACCCCATGCCCACGTACACACACCCCATGCCCACGAACACGCGCACGCACACACACACACCCCGTGCCCACGCGCACACACCCCATGCCCACGCACACGCGCACACACACACACACACCCCGTGCCCACGCGCACACACCCCATGCCCACGCACACGCGCACACACACACACACACCCCGTGCCCACGCGCACACACCCCATGCCCACGCGCGCGCGCACACACACACACACACACACACACACACACACACCACACACTCACCTCCTGTGTCACAGAGGGAATAGAAGCCAGAGTATCCCTTCAGTCTGCAGCCTTGGAGCCCACACACTTACTGCTATACACACCCACTTAGGTGTCCCTGCGTTTGGCCCCTAATTCCTCTTTGCCTCTTCTCAGGATTTCCTCTCCCTCTAAAAGTCTGTTCTCTCCTCCCTCTCCCCACCACTCCCACCATACATCTCTTTTCATTAATGTCTTTTAAATAAACTATTTTTTAAGTGTTTATTTTTGAGAGAGAGAGAGAGAGAGAGAGAAAGAGAGAGGGAGAGAGGGAGAACATGTACAAGTGGGAGAGGGACAGAAAGAGAGGGAGAGAGAATCCCAAGCAGGCCCCTCGCTGTCAGTGCAGAGCCTGATGCTGGGTTCACATTCACTGGGAGATCGTGACCTGCGCCGAAATCAAGAGTTGGACGCCCAACTGACTGAGCCATCCAGGAGCCCCTATTTATTTTTTTAAGTCAACTCTATTCCCAATATGGGGTTCGAACTCACAACCCAAGATCAAGAGTCACATGCTCTGCCAACGGAGCCAGCCAGGCACCTCACTTTTCATTAGTTTTTAAACAAACTCAGATGCCTCTCATTAAAACATAAAAAACAAAACAAACAAAAAAATTTACCAAAAAAAATTCTTACTTTCTAACTTCAAGTTTCCTTCTAGCTATCATTATCATTCTCTTCAGAGTCAAAAATCTTTAGAGTTATCTAATATGGTCTTTAATTCCTCACACACAATGTCTCCCTACCTTCCTAGAGTCTGGCTTCAGTGCTATCCTTCCCTGAAGTAGCTTTTATGGCTCAGTCCAATGGCATGCTCTGTCCTCATCACAACTGATTTGTCAATGGCATTTGCTGACCTTTGTCCATTTCCTCCTCGAAATGTCATTTCCTTCAGAGTCTATTATATCCCCACTGTGACCAATTTTCTCCTACACTCCAATGCTTACTTCTTCCCTTTCTTTTGCGGGCTGTCCATTCATTGGTTAGTTATAATTTTTCTTAAAAACCCCTTCCCAAGCTTTCTTGGCTGTCTTGTCGAATTCTAAGGCTTCACGTAACCATCTCTATGCTGATTGTTCCCAAATCCTTTCTCCAAGCTGGACATCTCCTTTGTGCTTCCCACTGAGTATTCAACTGCCCACTATGCCTGTTTACACTACACCTCCTGAGTTCCTAAAATTAGGTTGGCTCCGAACAAATCTCACCATCCCTTCCCCACCACACCCAACAAACATGCGCTTTTCAGTCTCAGTGAACAATATCTCATCCTCTGTGCTCAAGTTAGAATGCGGGTAGTTAATGCTTGTCTTTTTCTCTCCTCACTGCAATGTCCAATAAATCACCGAGTCCTCTATGCAACCCTTCACTATATCCTGTGCAATTCTTCCCTGAAGAGTTGCATCCTACAGCACCCGTTTCACCTGTGTGATGGCACTTTCCCCCTGTTTTGTAACTGTTTTCTTGCCTGTATATCTCACTAGCTCAAGAGCAAGTGTCACAAGGGCAGGACCTGGGTGTGATTTTTTGAAAAAAATCATGTTTGTATCCTACTATCAAACACAACAGGCCTGGTATGTGGCAGGTGCTTGATAAATATTTGTTTTCTTTTTAAAATGAGGTATGACTGACATACAACATTATGTTAATTTCAGGTATATGTCTCAATGATTTGATACCTGTATACATTGCAAAATAATCACCACAGTAAGTGGAGGTAACATCCCTCACCATACATAGTTATGAAATTTTTTTCTAATGACGAGAACTTTTAAGATCTACTCTCTTAGCAACTTTCAAATATGCAGTACAGTATTATTAACTATAGTCGCCATGCTGTAGATTATATCTCTATGCCTTATTTATTTTATAACTGGAAGTTAGTACATTTTGATCTTCTTCACCCATTTTGCCCACCCCCTACCCTCTGCCTCTGGCAACCATCAATCTATTCTCTGTATCTGTGATTTTTTTTTATTTCTTCATTTAAGTGATACCATATGGTATTTGTCTTTTTTTGTCTGACTTATTTCACTGAGTTATTTCTGGCTTACTTCACTTGCCATAATGCCCTTAAGGTCTATCCATGTTGTTGCAAATGGCAAGATTTGCCATTCTGTTTTATGGATGAACAATATTCCATTGAATATATATACTACATTTTCCCATCTATTCATCCATCAATGGACACTTAACTTGTTTCCATATCTTAGCTACTGTAAATAATGCTGCAATGGTCCTAAGAGTGCAGATATCTTTTTCAGTTAGTGTTTTCCTTTTCTGCAGATAGTCACAAATAAATGCCATATAATTTATCTCAAGGAATTGTTTCTACAGATAAACTTGAATGACTAATGTCTTACAGAACAGTGCACACACACACACACACACACACATAAACACACATACTTTTTTATCTCCCCGGTAGTGTGTTAACAGGAAACAGAATCAAATGTCTCCCCATTAAATAAGATTCTGGCCTCATAATTGATATTTCTATTTTGATCCTGGGTTATCCAGTGTAAGCCGTATCAATTCTTTTATGCAGTTGTGTAGGGGTAAGTCATACTTCAATGAAAATTATGTTGAAAATGGGTAATACTTATACATTTTTTAATTTAGAATAAAGCTATCCTAACAACTTAATGCTGATGTTTTATACTCCTTTATTATTCATTTGTAGAAGGCAAATTGCATACTTTTTCTTTCTCTAATGTGTTCTGTTTTTGCTCAGATGAGCTTTGCCGCATAAAAACACTTATGTCTTCCTGATGGCAGGTTCAAAGCGCAGCATTCACCCCAATCTTTCTCTTCTTCAAAAGTACAAATGGTGCTGAGACAACAGAAAATCAGAAGGAAGTCCTAGCGACTAACATCTTTTAAACTGTAGTGTGGGGGAGAAGAGGAAAAACAACACTCTGCAATCTCAAGATTTGTCAACTCTACTAGGTTTTTCCAGGGTCTCAAATTCTTCCTAGATATTCCTCCTTCAGAAATTGGCCCTGTTTCTCTAGGAATCCTGGGAAATAAGAGGTTAGTATAGGAATAAGGTGGAGCAAATGACCAGCCTCCATCCTGTGGGAAAGTCAAAACTGTGCAAATCCCCCTTAAACAGCTAGAAGGTCCAGTAACAACTGTTTTCTGAATTCTTTGCTGGCTGATTTCTGGAAGTCAGAGAACTAGGATTGTAGAAGGTATGATATTGAACAAAACATACTCCCTGCTCTAGCTCACTGCTTCATGACAAGGTGGGTGGGAGGAACTGGGGTTGAAGAGCTATTGTTCTGGTGTGGCCTCTTCTCTAGTCCAGGGGCTTCAAGTGAGACAGATTTTTCCAAAGAATAGCATGAACAGCCTGAGCCGGAGCACTCCTTGTTAAGTGGTCTGGTTCTTTCGAAAGAAAAAGAGCACTTACGAAGTTTGTATGATGAGGTCTGCCTGTCCCTTCTGTTATGCTCTGTGCCCTCCTTCTTGGACCAAGTTTACACTTGTAAATGTTAATCTAGAGTTCCTGAGAACTTTTCTTCTTGCTCTCAAAATTAAGATTCTCCTTGAAACTTGCCACGTGGCTTTGCCGCCCACTCTAAAGAATAATACACAGCCACTGTGCCAACCGTGCTCTGAACCCGTCCACATGGCCTTGTCAACTCAGACAAAAAGATGCAGGGACACTGAATTGCGTGGTATCGTCTAAGAGGACTCACCTTGAATTGTTTCTCTAGCTTCGTTTTGCCTGTTGGTCCAGGAATGAGGAGCGCATTGACATAGGCATGAATGTGGCTGTCTGGCACCTCAGTCTCTTTACTAAGTATGGCCTCAACCAAAGCATCATGAATGAAAACATACTGTTCCTGGCAAAACAGTGACAATGAGCAACATTACTTCAGGTTTTCTTTACGTGTACCTAAATACAAAAATAATTTTTTTCCCTGACAGACAAAAAAAGTTTTACACATGGTGGGAATGGACCCACAAAAGATTGCTTACTCGTCCTGCGGGAAATCAGACGTAGGAGAGGAGGCAGTCAAGAGAGAACACGACTCTTCTCGTCCCTCCTGTTACTTCTGATGTATTGACATTTGTGGGAAGGAGGCAAAGCAATGCTCTCTCTGCCCTTCCTTCAAACCTGTGACCCTCCTCCATATTTTGCATGAGGACTTTCCTGACGTTTATACTCCTCCTGGGTCTTCTTCTGCTGTCCATTCCCATTCTCCTTTCAGCAGTCATATGTAACTTAGCACAATTTTAGGTACAGTTTTGTCTTCTGTTTCCTGTATGCAACTCTTTCTTGGTCTAATCTGACTAGTGTGTCATTTCCTTCATGGAGTGAAGTTTGGCTTAGTTTGATTTTTGCCCACAGGGCAATTTACCTTTGATTGCTCTCGAGCTGCCATCCATAGTTTCCAACTTCAATTCATTTTTATTTTGAAATAGGGGAAAATATACAGATATGCAGACTTTGTCCTGTGTCATGTAAACTATCTATGATAAACTATATGGACTTAAAAAAGGCTATCATTTGAGCAGAATTCATACTTTTAAAATATGAAAATAAAAAAAATTATGACAATGAATGCATTTATTCACTCTACGCAGGAAAAACTTGAGGTGTTTGCTAGCAGGGATGGGCACTGCCTGATCCGCTTCTTTTCTTTTCTTTTTTTTTTTTAATCTTCTCCGCCATCAGTGTCATTCCAAAGATATTCCCTATTTGGTCACAAAACAGACAAAATGTACCTGGTCCACCTATGACATACAATGCCATTATCTGGTGTTATGGCTTGAATTGTGTCCCCCCAAAAAGATATGTCGAAGCCCTAACCCCCCAGTACCTCAGAAGGTGACTGTATTTGTAAATAAGGTCATCGTAGATGTAATTAGTTACGATGAGGTAGTGACTGTTGTTCTTCCAAGAAAAGGAAATTTGGACACAGAGACAGAAAAGCCAGCCATGTGAAGATGGAGGTAGATATCGAAGTAAGGCTGCTTCATCCAAGCAACACACGGGCTACCAGAAACTCAGACAAGGGAAGGTCCTCCCCTAGAAGTTCTGGAGGAAGCATGGCCCTGCGAACACCTTGACTCTGGGCTTTTATCCTCCAGAAGTATGAGGCATTGAGGTTCTATTTTTTAAGCCAGCCAGTTGGTAGCACTTTAATATGGGAGCCCTATGAGACTCATCAACCTGGTAAAACAAGGTCAGGTCCATCCAACTTTAGCATTTTAGGGACATTTCCAACCCTCAGATAAATCAAAGTATCCTTTTTGGTGGGGGAGGGGGAGAGCAACAGGAACAGAAAGTATCCTTTTTTCTCATACCTCAGTTTGCACCAAATAATTTCTTTGTGAACGAATGTGTTTTAAGAAGCCGAATATGTTGACAGTTCCTTCCTGTTGAATTTGCTGCAACATACTGTCTAGCACAATGTATGTGCCTGTTCTCCCAACTCCAGCACTGAAGAGAGCACAAAAAAGAACCATTTCAATGTCAAGCGCGAAACATAATTTGAAGATAGGTCACTCCTGGCTGTCTTGCAAATTAAAATAATTTTCTTCCCCAAGCCACTGAGCCACATAATAAACAGTTCAGCAATCCAAAAGGGTAAACAGTTTAGTCGTTAAGCATGATGCTTCAAAGGACAAGTAGTTTACTTTTTATTTTTGGCCGTAGGTCGAACTGTAAAATAACCTATTTCTGTTGGAGATTATTTATTTATTTACTTAGAGATTTTTTTAATTTTCAATAATTATATTTATTCCTCATTTATATATTATACAATGAAAACATTATGTATCAGAGCATAGCAACTAGACATTTAATCTGAGAAAACTGAAAGCATCAGCTTCACCCAACCCTGAAAATAAAAGGTCTTGGGGTCTGTATTGCCAGGTAGACATGTTTGTAAAGGTTTTCATATTAATCAGAAAAAGAATTTGATAAGGCTTTCTGCTGAAAATACCATTTCAGCGAGATCGTGAGGACTAAAGCATAACTTCAGTCATTTCTAAAGGGCCATTATCTATGGACTTCTTCAAAGCCTCTACAGGAGGGACAGAATTCATAGGCAGGGATTCTTTTCAAATGCTGCGACAAGTAGAAAGAACTAGAGTGGAAAATTAGCACCTGCTCTGTACAATACCCTGGTCCTTCTCCATTTGCTAAGAAACAATCCCTGACCTTCAGAGCTCTTTTTCTTGCATTTTCCTGTTTCTCTCAGCTTATCATCAGGCTAACAGATGAAAAAACTCAAGATAAGTCTCTCAAACTTTGTCTGAGGGTAAGTCCTGAGATAGGTAATTAGAATGTGTCAGATAAGCTGTATATCAAAGGAAAACACTTGCTTCGGTAAGAGCACAGACACTGCTTTGAGAAAAACACCGTAGACAGAAATCAATTTGATTTGTGTGGTCATAAAGTTTGGCACAGATTCAGCACTCAGTAAATGTTAACTGTTAATTTTATTTTAACTGAAAAATATTAGATTAAAATCTCTGACATATTTTTTTCTCTTTCTTCAAAATACCATTCTTCCTATTCATCAACATAGTCTTGGAAATAAAGTAATTGGGTAACGATGGGTTGATAATCCCTTGCTATGACATAGTAGATAGAAATTGAGAAAATGAGAAAAAGAATTTTGATCCGAAATGATTTAAAAGCAACATAAAAGTATTTTGCCAAATTCTTCGCCCTCTATGAGCTTTGGTTTCTCTAATATAAACCTGACATAATAACTCTACAATAGACTGCTAACTCCTAAGAACAGTGGTTATGTGTCAAGCACTTCTTTTTCAAGTTCATTTCTTTTGGGGGGGGGGGAGAAGATGAGTGGGGGAGGGGCAGAGAGATGGGAGACACAAGATCTGAAGCAGGCTCTGCACTGACAACAGTGAGCCCCATGCAGGGCTCGAACTCACGAACCGTGAGATCATGACCTGAGCCAAAGTCAGATGCTTAACTGACTGAGCCACCCAGGCGCCCCAAGTCTTAAGCACTCTTATCCCGTGACATTATGTTGTAACAAATGTTTAATGACAAAACGCTGTTCCTCCTGCCTCACACATTTAATAAGTTAAAAGTCCAATTCAACAAATAGAATAATAAACATCATAAAAATACCTGGTGCTTTGAAATATTTAGCAATCAGAATCTGAGTCTGGTGCACTCACTCCCCCGTGATCAATACTTTTGAAAATGGGCACGTAGTTTCATTCCCCTTACTTCGTGAAAGCATTCCAATTTGGCAAGACCTTTGTTCCACGGCTTCCCTTTCTGTCAGCAGAAGCCATTCTGTGGGTTTAGAAACGCACCCCTGAGACTCACCTGCAGTGGACAACAACAGGCCCCACCGCGTGGCGCTTGGCGTGGGACGCCTTTCTCACAAAGGCCAGCACTGGCAGCGAGTACTCTGGCACTCCCATGTCAGGCCACTGCGTGTAGTGGTACTGTGTCACCACACGCCCATTGGGTCTTCCTTTCTGGGAGCCCTGGAAGAGTTCAGACAGCTTGTAACAGGAACACACACGAATGTGCACGCATAGAAACACACATGCACACACATGGGTCCTTAAATATCAACTTGATTTTGGTGGTATATAAAGAGGCAAAAAAAAAAAAAAATAATACATCGTCATTTGTGACGGTTAATTTTATGTGTTAACTTGGCTAGGTTATGGTAGTCAGTAGTTTGGTCAAACACCAGCCACAGCAGATGTTCCTGTCAAGGTTTGTGTTTTTTTCCAAGACATTTTTTTTTCAAGACTTTTAAAAAATAATCTCTACACCTATCATGGGGCTCGAACTCACAACCCCGAGATCAAGACCTGTATACTCCGCCAACTGAGCCAGCCAGGTGCCTCCCCGTTGTCAAGGTATTTTTTAGGAGTGATTGACATTTAAATTAGTAGACTTCAAGTAAAGCAGATCACAGTCCCTGATGTGAGTACACCCCATCCAATTAACTGAAGGCCTTAAGAACAAAGAATGAGGTTTCCTGAAGAAGGAGGAATTCTCCTTGAGACTAAAATATAAAAACCTTGCCTGAATTTCTGGCATGGAGTCTATTGCTTAAAAAGTCTCTCTCTCTCTCTCACGCACACACACATTTTTCTGGAGAACCCTGATTAATGTATCACTGTTTTTTTCTTCCCCTAAAATTTTGATCTCCCTTATTTCTGGTTGCATGTGCAGGTATCACATGGGGAAGGAAGTTTCCCTTGTGCATCAAATCCACTGCAGCCACTGGCACCATGACCAATCTGGCTCCAAAGCCTTGGCTGGCATTTAGAGATTTAGCAGAAACCTTTGGGAATGAGGTGTGGTTATGATAAGAACTCTCAATGCCTTTAGTTATATATAGAGAGAGTTTTAGCCTCCCTTGAGTTGTGCCATCCACGCACTTAAAAAAAGACCAGATGTATCACTCAATTGATGATGACCTTCATTTGTGGACTCACCTTTTTTATCTTTGTGTTTCTCACAGTAAAACTCCTCACAGTATAATAGGAAAGCATTTGCACACTCTTCTGAGTGACCAGAAAGCTCCCGTACTCTTCACTGCCATCGGCAGGCCAATACTGGTCACATTTTCTCTGCAAAAGAGAAAGTAAAATGCTCAATATAAGTGTTACCCCTGAAATCTGGAGAGGTCTGGCACTGGGACAGGAACGGGCTTCCTGGTTCTTTCAAACATTTCCTTTTCTATGTGATGGGGGAGTAGTTTTGGAGGAGACCAGGGACAAAATTACAGAGCTGAGAAACTTGAGATGATCTGGTCCAAACTTCCCCCTTTCAGATGAAGAAATAGAGACCAGATGAACTGAGTCACTACAAAGTCGGGGTTAGAATCCAGCTCCTGTGAATTAAAATCTGTTTTGCTCTACATTGCTTTGCAATGAGCCCCAATTACTTTTTTTTTCACAGTATGAAGAATGCATTTAAGTAGCAGATAGCTTGATTTATAGTGAAACTTTAATTACAAATGTTAAACTCCCCGTTAGCCGTCAAACTTTAACTAGAGAGGAATCCTGATCAGCCTTCATAACCTCACCTGCTTCCTAATGCCGAGCCCATTAAAAGCAACTTAAAGCACTTCTGATTACCATTGTGGGGATGAGATCACAGATTACCTACATACCCTTCCTTTCTCCACCAGGTTTGTTATCATGACGATAACTTCCACGTTATGCTCCCATATCATTCTCCAGAAATCTTCAGCTGTGGATTTCAGTGGGCCTTGGGCAGCAATGTAAGCTTTTGGTCTGTTGTAACCCTGAAGAAACAAATTACAAACATTTTTTACTAAATTGCTCTTTTTATGCCATTTTATTGTGCAATATGTAAGTTTTTAAGGTCAGCATATTTTTTTCCTATAAGAGAAGAACCATAAAAAGTAATCTTGCAATGCTGGAAAACTCGATAGTACTAGCAAAAATAATAATCATTTACCTACGATCTTTGTTAAAAAATATAGAAAGTTCTTTGTGCCTTGGCACAGACACTATTCTCTGCACCTTTAGTCCAAGTACATTTAATCTAAATTAATCTAATCTATTTACTATGCTGGTCTTGAATTGTGTGTATACTGCTTTGAAATGCATACCGGGCATTGGGCTCAGCTGTCTACAGCAGTCAGGAAGCCTCTGGTTGTCTCCCTATCCTCTCCTTGGCGGTACTAAGCAATGCTAATAACTAATAGCTATCCTTCACTGAGCACCCACTGTTACCTGAGACGGTTTATGAACATGAACCTGCATCCTTAATCTGCATGCATAATGGAAGCGTCATCCTTGATCTGGAGATGAGGAGCTCAGGGGCATTAAGTGGCTTTCCAAGCTTTCATGGCTACCCAGTGACAGGACTGGGACTCAAAACCAGTTCGAACTCCAAAGCCCACATTGGATCTGCCGTACACATTGCCTCCTCCGGAAGCATGAAGCGCTGCCTCTAACAAAGACACCCTGTATTTTGGGGTGCTCACTTCTTTGAATTAACTGTTCCACACAGCATAAAGCCTGAAGGCAGCTAGACTGCAAGGTCAGTGTCAGGAAAGTAACTGAGCTCCTTTGACATTCAACTGACCACAGTGAAAACCCAGTAAATCAGCGGTCCCTGGAGATCGCTAATAAGCTCCACATAGCTGTGTATCCTGAGAAGTGCCAGAGATGATAAGGCTGATAACCAGCTTAGTAATCACATGTCTGCCTTTTAGCCAGGATTACCTTCAGAACTTCTCAGTCAGGATTTATTGATCACCTGCTCCTTACACAATATGGTGCTAGGAACTGTGGGACATTCAAAATAAGCACTAGTCCTGACCCTCACAGTTAAGGAGTTATAAACCTACCCAAATGTCAAATGTGTATGTATATATGTGTACATGTACATATATATATATATACACACACATATACATATATATACACACATATACACATATATACACACACATATACATGTATATACATATATATATATACACATATACATGTACATACATATATATATATATATTCTACCTTGAACGTGCATTCCCAGCCTGAATTACCTCTCTCACCTATGAGAGAAAGCACGTATAAGGCTTGAACGTTATTCAATCTGAAATCCTTTAGCTGTGGGATGTCCTACTGCTGATTTGTATTGTTTATTACCTGTCAGATAACATGTATTGAGCACTAGTATAAGTACAGCACAGTGGTGTAATAAATTCATGGTCTAATATAATCTCCATAAACGTCCCAATGGAAGCATGCTTACATCAACATAATTGGCATTGATGTAATCAGTCAGTTTGCCATCTTTCTCAGCAAGTTGTGCAAGCTTAACCCTACTATGATCATCTGTAATAAAAAAAAAAAGAAAATATTTCACTATAGCATGGATGAATTTTCAGCACAAAGGACATTTATGTTTACATAATGGTACATCAAATACAATTAAAATCAATGCAAATATAATTTACTTTCAGTAGGTTTTACGGATTACAGAGGTGACAAATATAACAAGCGCTTCTGCTTTCAACAAGGTTTCTAATGCAGATGATGAGAACAGACATATAGAAAGAATATGTTCAGGCGTCAAGTGTGGTGCAAAGTATGAGGGGGGCACTTGAAGACAGAGATTGTGTTAGTTTGGGATGATAATAAACGTTTTCATAATGGTTGGAATGCGACATTGGCATCTTAGATGGTTTCCAAAGATGGATCTTGGGGCTGTGAACAGTCGACAGGGAGAGAAGAGTGTTGGGGTGTCTTAGAAAGCTAAGGAAGGAAGACAGCATGTACACTCTGAACTGGAGGCTGGTGGAGGAAGAGAAGGTAGACAGAGAAGGAGAAGGGACTTAGGAAGTTTCTTTGAATGGTTAGAGCAAACAGCTCTTTCAAGGGGACAACCTCAAAGACCTGCTAGTGCACAGCCAGGCAGGAGAATGGCTGCCCGAGAACAGGGCGCATGGGTCTCACACTGTCTATTTAAAGGGGGTGAAAACTATGGTAACTTATACATGGTGTACTAAGGCAATTAAGATATGTTGAAATGAGGAGGTTGAGATTACCTTCGGATCTACAGGGAGATTATATGTACTTGGAGGAGCGATATAATTAGAAAGCAAAGTGTTACTAGCAGGAAAATTGGTAGTTTCACAGGGCAGAATTTATTTATTCTTTTCAAGGATGAAGAAGTGAATACAGTCCAAACCGTGACAATTAGAGAGACATCCTGATTGTAATGCTTCTGTGACAACAGCAGCTCACCAAGTGCAGGGAATGTATTACAGAAATAGATATATGTGGCAATGGAGAGATGGGCTTGGTGCCAGGCTGACCTGGTGTTTTTGTTTTTTGTATTTTGGTTCTAATACTTTCAGAGGGGTATTACTGGGCAAATTCTCTGGGTTGTTTTTCTTCAAGTCTACAATAGTATTTACAATAGTATTATTGTGCAGGATTATCTTAGGGATTAAATGAACTAATATATTTACAGAGCTAGGCATGATGAAGGTATACAACAAATGTTAGTCTCCATCCCCTTCTTAATTACCTGGTAGGTGCTTTCTATTTAGCTTGTAGAGGGAATCATTTGATAACTTCACCCTCTCCAAGAAGCAACTGAGTTTTTATGTGCAGCCAGGAGGGTTGCTTTGGTTGAGGGGGACAAACATGAAGCAGAACGTGCTACTAAATCCTTCTAATAAAAATCTGTGTGAGCCCTGTAGGAAGGAAGCAGCATCTGTCCAAACTATTTAAGAAAATGTGATAATTAGGGGTGCCTGGGTGGTTCAGTCAGTTAAGCGTCCGACTTCAGCTCAGGTCATGATCTTACAGTTTGTGGGTTTGGGCCCCGCATCCGGCTCTGTGCTGATAGCTCGGAGCCTGGAGCCTGCTTCGGATTCTGTGTCTCCCTCTCTCTGCCCGTCCCACACTTGTGCTCTCCCTCTGTCGCTCAAAAATAAAAAAAAATGTAAAAAAAATTTTTAAGAAACTGTGATAATTAAATGTTAGTATCTAAAATATATAAAGAACTGACACAACTCAATCCTCCTCCCCCCAAAATGAATAATCCAATTAAAAATGGGCAGAAGACATGAATAGACATTTTTCCAAAGACACAGAGACCCATGAAAAGATGTTCAACATCACTCATCACCAGGGAAATGCAAATCAAAACTACCATGAGATATCACCTCACACCTGTCAGAATGGCTAAACTCAACAGCACAAGAAACAACAGGTGTTGGCAAAATGTGGCGAGATGGGAACCCTTCTGTACTGTTGATGGGAATGCAAACTGGTGTGGCCACTATGGAAAACAGTATGGAGGTTCCTCAAAAAGTTAAAAATAGATGGGAATGCAAGCTGGTGCAGCCACTCTGGAAAACAGTATGGAGGTTCCTCAAAAAACTAAAAATAGAACTACTCTACGACCCAGCAATTGCACTACTAGGCATTTATCCACGGGATACAGGTGTGCTGTTTCAAAGGGACACATGCACCCCTATGTTTATAGCAGCACTATCAATAATAGCCAAAGTATGGAAAGAGCCCAAATGTCCATCGATGGATGAATGGAAAAGGAGGTGTGGTATATATATACAATGGAGTATTACTCAGCAATCAAAAAGAATGAAATCTTGCCATTTGCAACTACATGGAATTAGTAAGAGAAAGACAAAAATCATATGACTTCACTAATATGAGAACTTTAAGAGACAAAACAGATGAACATAAGGGAAGGGAAACAAAAATAATATAAAAATAGGGAGGGGACAAAACAGAAGAGACTCATAAATATGGAGAACAAACTGAGGGTTGCTGGAGGGGTTGTGGGAGGGGGGATGGGCTAAATGGTTAAGGGGCACTAAGGAATCTACTCCTGAAATCATTGTTGCACTATACGTTAACTAATTTAGATATAAATTTAACAAAATAAAAAATAAAAAATAAAAAATAAAACAAGTTAAAAAAAAAGCATAAAAACAAGTTAAAAATAGAAGTACCCTATGATCCAGCAAGAGCACTATTAGGTATTTACCCAAAGGATACAAAAACACTAATTCAAAGGGATACATGCACCCTGATGTTCAAGGCAGCATTATCTACTATAGTCAAATTATGGAAACAACCTAAGTGTCCACTGACTGATGAATGGATGAAGAAGGTATGATATATATACCATATATATATGCTGCCTTGAACATCAGGGTGCATGTATCCCTTTGAATTAGTGTTTTTGTGTGTATGTATACACACACACACAGATATATATATATATATATATATATATATATATATATATATATACACACACACACACACACACACACATACATTACACATACACACACACACACACACACACACACAGGAATATTACTCAGCCATAAAAAAAGAATGAAATCTTGCCATTTGCAATGACATGGACAGACGTAAAGTATTATGCTGAGTGAAATAAGTCAGTCAGAGAAAGGCAAATACCATATGATTTCACTCATATGTGAATGTAAGAAACACAACAAAGGAGCAAAGGGAGAGAAAGAGAGAGAGAGAGAGAGACAAACCAAGAAACAGATTCTTAACTACAGAGAACTGATGGTTACCAGAGGGGAGGTGAGCGGGTTGGGGGGGGGATGGGTGAAATAGGTGATGGGGATTAAGGAGAGCACTTGTGATGAGCACCAGGTGTTGTGTTCAAGTGTTGAATCACTCTATTGTACACCTGAAACTAATATTATGCTGTATGTTAACTAACTGGGATGTATATAAAAACTTCTTTAAAAGGGGAGTACGGTTTCATTGGCTTCCAGAAACTAGAAAAGAACTGGAATTTAAATAACCAAGCTGGTGTTCATAGGATTCAGGGAGACCCACTGAATATAAAAGGAAGGAGAAAAGGTATAATTTTCAGGGGATGGGATGTGGATGGATTTCAAGAGATGGAGGGGGAATATAAAGAAAATAAAAGGGAACATATGTAAACATGAGGTGCTGTAAGAAGATAGAAGGAAGACTGTAATTTCATAGGAAAAATAGGTAAATTTGCATTAAACAAAAGAGACAGCTAGTCATTGAGGAGAAAAAGAAAGAACAGAGAAGGAAATAAAGGGAAAGAAGGAATAAAAACAATCCAACTAGGGGCCCCTGGTGGTTCAGTTGGTTAAAACGTCCAAATTCGGCTCAGGTCATGATCTCGCAGTTCGTGAGTTCAAGCCCTGCGTCAGGCTCTGTGCTGACAGCTCAGAGCCTGGAGTCTGTTTTGGATTCTGTGTCTCCCTCTCTCTCTGCCCCTCCCCTACTAGCGTGTGCGCTCTCTCTCTGTCTCTCTCAAAAATAAATAAAACATTAAAAAAAAAAAAGAAACCAACTAGCCCTTTGTAGGACCCTGGGACGAATGGCAAGAAAGGGAGGAAAAGGGTAGAAGGAAAAATAAAATCTAAAGAAAATCTCATTTGATTAGTAAACTCACATAGAAGTAAACAGATCTTACGTGAAAATGGGAACAGGGAATATAAATAATGACAGACACTGTAAGAACAGATTTATAGCCCATCATGTCTGAAGAAAGGCCTGGATTAAAATTTCAGTTTGTTTTGTTTAAAAGGAACATATCATTGGGGTGCCTGGGTGGCTTAGTCGGTTAAGCGTCTGACTCTTGACTTCAGCTCAGGTCATGATCTCACGGTTCTTGAGTCTGAGCCCCACATCGGGCTCTGTGCTGCCCGTGCGCAGCCTGCTTGGGATTCTGTCTCCCTCTCTCTGCCCTTCCCCTGCTTGTGCTCTCTCTCTCTCTTGAAATAAATAAAAATAAACTTAAAATAAAGAAACCTATCACTAATTGCAGAATGTATTTTAGTCAGAGCAGTAGAATGCTATATACTGTCTAACAGAAGTCTTACTGCCTGATGCCAAAGCCCCTGACACAGCTCTACTGAGGTCTGCCGTCAGACTGCCGGACAGCGCTGAGTAGCACGAGAGTGACCATGATAATGTCAGGGCTGCATTAAGGAGATACTTACAGGCAACGATATTTATGTAGCGGTTCTTGTGCTTGTTGTCTGGGTGATTGGAGCTGTCTGCTGTGATACCTAAGTCCGCAGTACAGCCCTGCACCTCCTGTAAAGAAATTTATGTATAACATTTTAACACATATCCTTTCAAACAAAGTGCCTTCAAAATATAATGTAGAGGACAAAACAAATTAGTCTATCCCCCCCCAATTTTTTTTTACATGTTATAACTATTTCTTGACTAAAAGAAAATGCAGTGAAATAATGCCTTACCTGGTAAAACTCTTTCAGTGTCTAATGAGGGAATGAATGCCAAAAAAGTAAAGAAATCAAATTCCACAGCACACGACAAATGAGAAAAAAAAGCGTTCATATTAGGTTTACAATGGAAAACTATGATCATGCAATAAATACATTTGTCAAATAGCAACAAAACAGAATGTTTCAAACAGTTGCATGCAAATAGAAATTTCTAACAGTTTGGAACCTTAAAATTATGTAAAAGGAAAAAAATAACACTTTTAAAACGGTACGGTGGTATAATAATATGATGAATATAAAAAATGCAGATGAGAAAAACCATATATTTGATGGCACATTTTGTTGGATTAGTCAGATTTGCTAATATCCAAATAACATTTTATTTGACCACGATAGCACTATTTGAAACTCTGAATTAGTGACACACATATATATATACGTATTTTATTTATTTAGGGTAATTTTAAAGAGTAAATATCTTCCTATTTGGTGGTCTGCAACAGATTTAGCGTTGTCAGAACATTACAAATTCTTCTGAATTTTTTTATCACACATATTATATCATTTTGATGTTGATAGCATTACTTTCTACATATTTAATGAGTAGACTTCTTTTTAATTTAAACTTCCGTGGGTACAGAAAAATTATTTCTGCCAATTATCTTTTAAAATGAATTAAAATCCTTTCCAGAGATGTTTTCTATCTAAATACATTAGGCAGGAATTTATAATAATTTAGCATTAAGACAGTAAGATAAAACCTTTATAATTTTTGAGAAAGTATATAGCCCAAATGTGAATGTGACTCCTCAGCAAATGGCCCGGCCTCTGTCCAGATAACCCTTTAAGGCCTCTTCTACAGCAATACGGCAAGCCCTTCTCACTCTAGATTTACAAACAATTTCATGTTATGAACACTTAAAAGGCATAGTATTACCAGCTGTTAAACTAATTATTAAGTTAGTGAAACGTTTTCTTGAATCAGACTGTGAGATAAGAGCAATGGAATTAAGAATACACTTTTGAGTAAAAATGTGAGGCTATTTTATTAATTTAATTATGAGCTGCTTCATAATATTGAAAATTATCTTATGATTGTAAAAACTATGAATCTGCCTTTGTGCATATGTCAGCAGCAAGTTTTATTATAAATTATCTACTTTTCCTCGTGATTTTTAAAATTTGGAAAATTAGATCCTTGACCCAGTCTCCCTCTTTCAATTGCGATTTTGTTTCTGAGCCTGATAGTTTCTGTGAGTTAACAAGGCACCACCCACCCTCTAACCTCTATTACAGTAAGAAAAAATAATTTGATGTTTTAAATACATAATTCTTTATATTATTCCACTTTACTTGGTCATTACCCCACACCGCTATTTCAGTGTAGCTATGACTTAGATTTCTTTTAAAATTAAATGAATTGGCTTCTATTATTTTTAATTTAGTGAAAATATATCACATTTCACTTCTATTTCCCTTGATTTCTTAAAGCTTTCTAACCTACGGCATTTTCCTTCCCTAAATATATCTTGGTTGATGTGACTCCTGGGAAGCAGTTGCGGGGTGCAAGGGGAGAGTGGGACACTCTCTCATCAGGATCAGAGCTCAAAGTGCTTCAGAGGGGGAGGTCCATAGAGCACTTCCGGGTTGAGGGGGAGACAGAAAAGCAATGTGACACTTCTTAGAAGGGAGGGGCCAGAGGGAAGGCTGAAGATCCCTTGCTTTCTGGAATGGAAAATGTAGGTAGGCCACGGAGGCGCCTACGTGGTTCCATCTGTTAAGCATCTGACTCTTGTTTTTTGGCTCAGGTCATGATCTCACAGTTTGTGGGTTCAAGCCCCAAGTCAAGCTCTGTGCAGATAGTGCAGAGCCTGTTTGGGATACTCTCCCTGCCCTTTCCTCTCTCTCTTTCTCTCAAAATAAATAAATAAACTTAAAAAAATTTGTTTAAAGTATGTATGTATGTTTTAAAATCACGGACCTACGTTTGAAACCCAGCACTGCTATTTTTAGAAATTAATTACTTAAACTGAAGCATAATTAACATGTAATGCTATATTATTTTCAGGCGTACAGTACAACGATTCGACAATTCTACACATTACTTGGTGCTCATCACGGTGAGTGGTCTAGCCCTGCTAGTTATGACTTGTTAATTAACTTCTGTGGAAGTTGATTTCATCAGTAGTATGAATAGAAATAAAAACAAATAACTTCTAGAGCCGGGTGAAGACTAAATATAAAAGCATTTAGTACAAGGACTGGCATTATTAAGGAGTGCTGCATAACGGTAACTTTTATTTTTTTGTGGTTGTCATTGTTAACTCTGGGCTTACAGTACCCTGTTTTGAAAAATCTGCTTAACTGATGGTTCAGTGCGCCATGGTAAATTTGCAGCAAATTTCTCTGCCACTTCTAAATATGAGTGTTTTACGGAACATTGCTAGAAAAATTTTTACTGATTATGCAGTTCAAATGTTTTTTAGAAATGCATATTTTCTTAAGAAGATGGGACCTTCCCTTGTATAATATTTATTACTTGTATTATACCTTGTAAATGAAATGCTTCTGTACTTACAATGGTGGAAAACTAAGAGTTTATAAGTACTTTGCTTGAAAATCATGAAATTTAGTAGTTTAGTATAATTTGTATAATTTAGGAAATTAAAAAGAATCAGTGTTACTAATTCAGATTAAAAGAAGGATACTGGAATTCTGTACTTTATGGGAGAAAATTAAAAATTTTTTTTTCTACTAGTATGACTTGGTTTTTAAAATGGAAAACCAATTTTCTAAATTATATGGTAATCATAACACATCTCTTAAACACATAAGTGATTATGGAACTAGTATTCTTTCTAGAAGTGAAAATAGTTTCAGTGTTTTTAGGTCAAGAAATAGCCTACTGCTATTAAATTTACTATTTTTGTATTATTTCAAATAAGTTTATTAAAATCATACCTCAAATTCTTCAGTAAACCCACTACTTGCATGTAAGTCTGCAACATGCTTTGGAAAGTGCTTTATTGGAATCGCTCCAACATCATCTAAGTAAATAAAAAACAATTTGTTTGGAAAAGATAATTCAACAGAAAGGAATATGCCTCTCACTTACAAAGATTTATAAAATGCCTTCTTCTAAAGCAACTTCAAAGTTCAAGCATTCCTACAATCCCGAGTGAATCTCAGCATCCAATGAAACATTAAGCAATGGTTACCAAGTTTCTCTGTATTTACTATCAATAACTTGCATTATATAATTCTGATTTGATCATGGATCTCTTTTCCTTTCATACTCTAAAGAAACAAGAATTTTTAATGTTAAATGATAAATTCCACCAAAGCCTCACATCTTATCAATGGACTGCATCTTTTTATGGATAACATTCTTTAACATGAGTAGAAGTTGCATTTACATTTAATACATTAACACGAATGTGAGTTCTGGGTAAAAAAAAAATGCAGAAATAATATATTTTCAATTTTGCCAAGAACTAAACATAATATGTGTTGTAATTTCAATTTAACATAATTTAATGTTTTACAGTTATATAGTCAGATGTTTACATTCAAAAACATTTTTTATTTTTCTCTACAAATAATAGAAAACATTGACATGCAGACTATTCATTAAGGATAACGTCAAAAACCTTTGGGACTTTTAATATGTAAAATTTCAGGAACTCTTACTTAAAAATATGCTATGTAAACAATGTCATTGGATCTGTTAATTAATTGTGAAGGGGCCAAATTATTTTAACTGGCTCTGTTTTTTCTCTTTCCCTCCTCTGGAAAGACTTTCTTGGATTAAACATATCACTAGTTCACAGTATGCGATTTCACAAGTGATTTCTCTGACAAGGAAACATCAAACACATTTCTCTAGAAACACTTATTTACATCAACAGATGTTCAGCATCTAGGCCCTTTAATATTTTTAAGCTTCAGTTACCAAGAATTTGTTGATTTTTTAAAAAAGTAGAATCCATCTGTTCTCTCCCTTCCGTGAGTGTACCTGAATACTAAAACTGAATTAGCCAGTTAAGCTTAAGAAACACTAGACAAAGGTGCAAATCTGCCTTCACATCTACGGAAGGATCTTGCCTGGAAGTAGCTTTTATAATTAGACAAGAAAACAGAAATAGCTTGTCACATCTAAATCATCAGTTCTTCTGGTAAAGGTCCTTCAAACCCATAGATATTATCCTGCACACCTAACCTCTTTTCACAAACTGACTACTTTTTATTTACACTTGTGTATTTTGGTTAGTTCTTTCACAGACTGGTCTGCAAGTGAGTGAGACCAACATATCCAATTTCTGATCGTACATGAAAAGGTGCTTATTTGGGTGATGTGGAGCACAGGTGAAATGAGGAAATGCCCTTGATCACAACCCTTCTGAGAAGTAGAACAGGAGATTCTGGGTTTCCTGGACAGGGTCCTGATTTGGGATTATTTACTGCTAATAATAAATTACACTGGACTTTGGATACTTCGGATAATATCATGTTAATGTGCTCCCACATGCTGGGGGAGTCTGTAGAAGAGGTATGTTTGAAAGTGAAGTGAATCAAAATGCAACAGATAACAGACAGCCGTCAATCTCACAACTCTTAATATGCTGACGAGAAACTGTGCTGTACTCAAGTAACTATACAGAATTTTAACAGAAAAAAACCCAGAAATAAGACAGTGATGGCTAAAGACTCAGAGTGGACAAAAGACGGAAAAGAGCCAAACACTTCTAATTCCTATCCCTGCTGAGAATTACACAGAAATCGCTTCTCTTTGTGTTTTATGTTTTTTAAATCATGAGATTTCAGAAAATGACATCTTGTGGAACTTGGGCCTCTAACAATAACCTAAAGAGTATCAATTTAAAAAGAGGTCTCTGTAAAATAGCCACGTTGTCAATTTTTTCCCTTCTATTTTAGTTTGGTGGTTTTCTGTGTCTTTATTTCTTCCTCTATCCTTCAGGGGCTTTTTCCGAAGTTCACATTTTTCTGGGCAATTCCTTTATTGTTACTGCTTTTCATTCTGAAATGTTATGAAATGTTAATTAAATAAGTGTCTGTGATCTTACAGTGTGAACTCCAGGGTCAATGGACGTCTCAGTCAAAATGACCCTGGCTAATTCTTGAGTATTGTTAACCAGGTAAGTTCTGCTAAAAATAGTCGATATTTCCCCAGGTACTCAAACTGTTTGACATTGTGGCTTTAAGTATTTCAGGCAATTACACATTTCTTTGTGCGCTCATGTTTTCCTTCTACCCCACCATTTTACAGTTTTTTTCCTAACATAATTAAGGGAGATTTTCTCACATAATTTCAGATGATCAGAAGGAAACGAAACTTTATCCTTGCTTTTCTTATTCTGTCCTATTCACCCTTACTGCATTGCTTTATCCTGACTTTTGTTGTTCAGGTTTCCATTTAAGTAATGGAAACGACGAAGGTCAGCCTTATTCTTAAATAATCTTTTATTGCTATGTTCATGTTAACATTATATCTGAACAGTCTTGAGTTATTTTGCCATATTGTCTACCTGGCTAAGAATGTCCAAAATTAATGAGAACAAGGCAGAAACCTGGGGGCCTGACACCCGGCTTCAGAAGTATTACTCGTCTACATTAGAGCCATTTACAAAGCACTGCAACAGGGACAAACCTTCCAGCATATGCTTTCCATTCAACATCTACCAGCTACTTATGGTCACACCTTAAGCTATTACCTGAAGTTGGAAAGACAGGTGTTGGAGGTGTGGATATTACTCGAGGGGAGGTACTGTCCTCTAAATAAAAGTGTGCGGTCTGAAAACATTTCCTGGAAAGAAAAGAAAGCAATTTATGTACTAGCTGCCATAAGACAACTTCTGAGCTGAAAACTGCTTGAAAATTACAACAGAAATCTCCAGAATTAAAACATAAATGGGAATCTGTATTTTACAAAACACAAAGCATTAAAGAATTGTACGGCCTCCAAGTTTATCTCAGTTTTACATGTGCCAGATGCATACGAGTGAGTAGATACCAGACACACGCCGAAAGCAGAGGTGGCATTTGCAGTCGTAGCTGGTACCAAACAGTATTTTGCTAGGATAAGGACACCTCATCACCCTGGTTACTCTCCCACTGTTGCTATACACCAGCAACAGGGGACTGGACCAGACTGGAAGAGAAACCAGGCCCAGAGCTCTTTTCACTCCATAATTAAGTGACCACACCTTTCTGAGCAATCCAGCTGCTAGGAAAAGGCAGCTATGACTGTGGAAGTGAGATTTGACAGCGGTGATATTTTGATGGACAAGGAAGGCAGCTTTATACTGAGAGCATGAGAATGCAGTAATGACAGAACAAAGTGAGGAAATAATGAGCATGTAACCAAAAACAGGCGTGATTTTCTTTCCAACAGATGCTAGCCTTGTTGATGAGCGTTTTGAGAATGAATATATTTGGAATCAACGACAACTATGACCTACAATGTCACCTGAATCTATTTTCATTCAGATAATAAGAGTAACATCTGGTAAGAGCAGACCACAAACTATTGAGAAGAGCAAAGAACCAACTGCTGCTTTAAACTAATGCAAACCACACTTAATTAAAAAAATTTAGATAATTAAAACTGCTAATGACACTCTTTGATGTGGGTCATTTAATTTATATGAAATGTTATTCATGAGTATTTAAGTTTAACTAGAAATATCTGTGTGAGTAAAGATGCCAATCTCACTTTCCATTTAAGATTCAAGCTACAAGATATTTATTCTAATGAGCTTTAACGTAACATTTGTTCTTATGAGGACACACCTCAACTGTAACATTCTTTCAGTAATCAGTTCCCTGTGTAAAATTCTTCAGTGGCTTCCCCAGTGGAATCGGAATGATATTCAGTTATTTCACCAAGGGCTATAAGACCCTCTATGACCTGGTCCCCCACCTGCCTCTGGGGTCCTCTCCAACGTCCCCTACTACTAGGCTCAGGCCCACACTGGTCTTCTGCTCCTCCTTCCAAGAGGCTCCATCAGTGTCACCTTGGGGCCTTGGCTCTTGACGTTTCTTCTGGCCACCTGCCTCCTTCCCATTGTTTTTGTACTTCCTGTGACAATCCTTCCCTGACCGTGGTAACTAAAAGTACCAGCTCATCCCACCACATCACTATTCTTTGGCCTTTTGTCAGCTTTATGGCACTTAGCACTTTCCAAAATTCCTTACTTATGTGTTTGTCTTACATGTTTTTAGTTGGTCGTCCCTCATCAGAATGTGAGCCCTGCAAAGGCAAGGTGGTCTGACTTAATGCAGTGTTATGCCTCAGTGCAAAGAACAGCAGTAAGTCCCCCCAAACTTAAAGTTGCCTGTGCCCCAAAATATTTGTTCAATGAATTCACTGCTATGACTAGTATAAGATCATGTAGTTTATTTATAATCTTAATGTCACAAGCAAAAAAAACCAAAAAACCAAAAAACAAACCCCCAAAAACAAACAAAAACCAACAGAACCACCCAAAAGCAACAACGTGCATAGTAAGGACTAGCCCCCTGCTGGGATCGTATAAGCCTTTGACAAGAGGACACGATCAAGACAACACAAGAATGTCTTCTAGTGAGAACAGGTGGGACAGGAGGAAGATGAGTGCGTGTCGAATCCAATGTCGAGGGGGCCTGAGCCAGGTTCACCTCCTGGAAAGCGGAAAGAGTACAACCGACTAGGAACAATGGGAGGGACGAGGGCCACAGGTCTCGTGACCAACTGTCCCACTGAAAGTCTCCACTGGAGCCCACCTGAAGCCAGACTGGAGCAGAAACTAGCGGGCAAGTTTGGTAGCATGTTCTGACACAACAGGAAAACACTGGGTTTGATACCTCTTTTAAGATCACAGAGTTAAATCTCTTTGATTCCACTAAAATGGGGTTACACAAGCTGGTAAAGGGGTTTCTATTTATTTTTCAATGAATCTTAAAGTTGTAAAATGTCTTAAGGAACCTGCTGCAACATCACCACAGACAGAAGAATTTCTTGGACAGCATCTCTGACATAGAAAGATCATCTCCGGTGACAAGGAGTCCTTTATGAGGACATCTTTAGTTGCCACATATTGCTTTCTCGTCCTAACTGAAAACTCATTCTAAGTCCCTCTAAAGGGTAGTGCAAGAGGAGGCCATCCCATTCCACTGTTAGGCCTCCTGCTGTTATTTTTTTTGGTATCAAGCCAAAAATCTATCTCCCTGTTACTTTGACATCTTGGCTCTATTTCTGTACCTGACAGGTTTTATTTAGCTAATGGTGCCCAAGATCTTTCAGTACTTAAATGCTATCTATCTACGGCCCTCACCCCTTTTGACTTTCTTCTTGAAGTTTATACTCCACAAATACAAACAAGTTGTAGATCTCTAAATATGCCTTGTCCTGTCCTCACTTTCTCCTCCCTGCTTCAAATATGGTTCTCCTGACCAAAATGCCTTACTCACGAGTACTATCTTCCATAAAGGCAGCTCAATGGTATCTTCTCTGTGAAAAAGCCTTTCATTTCTGGGGCACCTGGGTGGCCCAGGTTGGTTAAGCATCCAACTCTTAATTTCAGCTCAGGTCATGATCTCACAGTTTGTGAGACTGAGTCCTGTGTTGTGTTCTACGCTGACAGAGCGGAGCCTGCTTGGAAGTCTCTCTCTCTTCCTCTCTCTCTGCCCCTCCCCTGCTCTCTCTTTCTCTCTCTCAAAATAAATGAATCAACTTAAAGCAAAAAAAGCCTCTCATTCCTAAGCTGCCTCTAGCATTCCAGTTTCTCTGTTTTCACTGCACCCAACACAAACTTTGGTTCACCTTCACCTTTACAAAGACTATTTTGAAAAATATGTTTAATTAATCCAAGGATGGCCTTCACTTCCTGAACTCTCTGCTAGACGATTTTAAATTTTTTTTTTTCTTTACTGATTGTCAGGGTAATTATCTTGCAATATATTTGTTTTGTGCCTATATCCGCACTATATTTTTTAAAAGATGGGGCCATGTCTTCTGATTTATGTAAGCCCAACTCTGAAAACAGTGCCAAGGTGTTAATGATTAGATGGATTTCCAGCAGCAAGTAAATCCCACCAACCATAAGTTACTCAGTTGCATCCCAGACTTCTTGCCTACCTGTGCTTCAAATGGGATAACTTAAAATCTCAAGATATTTGGGAAGGAGAAGTGAAATATATATAGCTAGAGGAAGATGGATGGATGGATGGGTGGATGGGTGGCTGGCTGGCTGGCTGGCTGGCTGGATAAGTAGATAGAGGATGGCTCTGAGAAAATGGGAAGAAGGCAGCCCTCATGGAATAGAAAAAGGTAAGTTGAAACTTATTGGTATTAGGGTTTAACATGTTAAATATTCATTGTAGGATCTGGGTAAATACCAACTCTACTCTTTTAAGCTATGTAAACAAATATTTGTTGGTTTAAGCAAATAAGTGGTCCATTAGTGTTATTTGCATAACAAAAGAACGTTATAAAATCATACCAAAAAACTTGTAAGTGGGAAAAATCAAAATTAAAATAGTGTAGGATAAAGCTTTGAGGAAAGTCACACGTATTATATTCAGTCCACTTTATAGTGCAGTTTTCCCTAGGAAGTGACATTCGACTTAAGAGGCAGCATGGTCACGGGAGGCCTCCATTTTGGGTTGGTAGCGACCCTGTGTGACTCACAAATTTGAATTTCAGACCATGAGAGAATTCATATTGCTCTTCCTCCCTCTCCCCAAAGCCAAAACAACTGTCTATGGGAAGTTCTTTTTTATACTGTTTTTGATGGAGTGCCGTTTTGTTGATTATGCCTTTGATAGTTTTTAGATTTTAACTCTTAAAAAAGCTCTCAAAAATTTGCCCTTTGTCTTCTTTAAAAAGAACTTTTTGAAAATCTTCCTTACTGAAGTCATTTTGTATCTTAGAAACTTACGACTTGGCTCATGTAAATTCTACCTTAAAACATCTGGAAAATAATTTCAGGGCACATTATTTAATGTATGACAAGATTCAATATCTATAGTCCATCTGTTCTGTATAAGCAGTGAATGTCTTCACGTCTATGTGCTAAGTGTTGATAACTATGTCTCTTGCTAATTATCACTCAGCCATAATGAAAAAAGTGATGACTGTTTTAAACTTGTAGACATAGGTCCTATCAATCAATGTTAATCTGATTATTTGATTTACACCTTTTCATCACAGTAAGTATTTGGAATTAAAAGCTAGAAATGTATTTCCATTTTTTGGATCCTTATACAAATATAAAACCATATTTATTCATTATGCTGCATTCATCACAGAATCTCTAAAGAAGCTCGGACTGCAATCTTAAAAATGATCTAGTGAACCTCCCCCGAAATGGCACAGAGAGGAAAACCAGTTCCCAGGTGGATAAGTGACATGCCCAAGACCACGTAACAAACGCCAGGCAGAAATGAGGAAGGGATCCAGATTTGTTCTGTCTTCCTACTACAACATGCTTTCTCTCAAGGCTTACACAAAACCTCAGGGACCGCTTTGAATTGGGTAAAGAGACAAAAAAGAAAAAAAAAAAGACTTATTATACCACTTTACAGTAATTTTTTATCCTAAGAAATTAGATTAGAAAAACATTTAAATATATCAGCTTGGAAAAACTCATAAGGACCATGTTACTATGAGGACTTTTGTTGGTATGCCATTCTATTTTGAACCTTTCCACACAGGCTGTGCTTTCCACAAAGGTCTAAAATGTTTCCATACTGGCTAGTGAAATCATATTGTTTACAAATGGGTCTACATCAAAATTTGAATATATTCACAAAAACCCCGAAGAAGGCACTAATATAGTCATCTTGTGTTGCACCAACTAATACCCCTGGTGTATCCCTGATCTAAAAAGTTACATTTTGAAGTGAATTAATTTCAAATGGATGTGAGGGCAGAGGTGTTAAATTTTGAAATGGGTAAGTAAAAGAGTGACAGATTTGATCAGAACGTTTGACAGACAGATATAAAATATATACATAAAATCATCAGAGTGCTCATTTTTTAAGCTAATGCACTCTGTGTTCAAGGTACATAAAGTGTTATTTGTGAGGAAAAGAGAAACATCTTGTTGGTGAAGGTCAAATTAGTATTTTTCAACTAGTAATTTTATCTTTTTTCTCCACATAATCCAGATGAGATTATGCATTATTAATGGAAAATAAATACCATTCCAGATTTTAATTTTCCATGAAATATCAAATCATATTAAATAAGACACTTTCAAATCTACAAAAAATAAACTTGAAATACTAAGTAACAAAGATCAAAACTCTCATTCTTATTTCAATCTTAAGATTGACATTTCTATCGGAAATTTATTCTAACACTCTTCACTGTGAAGTAGAATTTGGGCTTACTTTCCATCTTATTTAAAAAAATTTTACCTCTAATTCCAAATAACTTCAAACATTGGTTTGCCAGGGAAAATCAGATTAAATATAAGCCAGTAATCTGAACACATCAAGGTTGATAAAAAGTTTGGCCAACAAACCGAGTGGGGAGTATGGAGAAAAGCAATATGAATTCTTGTTGAAAAAACATGTATAAATCATGTACTGTGTTCACGGTACTCTGCTGAGCATGGAATCTTCTGTAGAAAGAGTCATTGGCAATTATAGGAACCAGTGAAGAAAGCAGCTTTGTTTGCATCATGTTATGGACAAAATAGACCACCAACTCACATATGGTAACAAAAGTAGGATCTGTTCTCTTACTGCAGTTTACTCTTTTCTGTAAAGGTTGTTGGATATGAAATACAGTTGATCATGAAAACATTCTACCTTAGTCCACCCGTGTCCAACTACATGCAACTACCTGCCCCAGGCCTGTCTCAGACACACCCAGCTGACTCCTGCTTCCTGTTCTTTCCACCTGCTGTGTTCCTGCCTGGAAAGCTGTCTCCTTTATCTCCACTTTCTGAACCCTATCCAGTGCAAGCCCAGCATTTTACATTTACTCTGCTCATCCTGGCCTATCAAGATCCTTTGTTCCCTGACCACTCTTAACATTAGTGATTTCAGGTGTCGTGTGTATACTTTTGTATAGTAGGTTATACATTTTTCATAGAAAATTCTCAATAAGCATGAATTTCTCAAGGATAGTGACTCTCATTCATTCATCCGTTTTTGATATTTTCCATAGTAGTCAACATGGTACTAGGCACATGAGAAACAGTCCTTAAAAATGGCAAATATTTTTGAATAAACTGAGAGAATATGTTTTAGGATAACACATAAAGAGATAAAGAGTGGCCATATGAGCTTACAGAGAGACATTACTAAACAAAAAGGAATTAATTATAGATCTTCTGAACAAAGTTCTCTTTTAAAACGAAGCAATAAATTACAAAGCTAGGATTCCTTATATCATCGTAAAGTTTTTGTTTTTCAAGACACAGTTATAATAGTTATACTGACTTACACTGTTTCCCCAGTAAACTTCCTAATTTGCAGCGTGTTCTGAATGACATGGGATGGGAAGCTTATGGTGAGTGCAACCGTCTTTGTCCTTTAAAAGTTTTAGGGGCGCCTGGGTGGCGCAGTCAGTTGAGCGTCCGACTTCAGCCAGGTCACGATCTCGCGGTCTGTGAGTCCGAGCCCCGCGTCAGGCTCTGGGCTGATGGCTCAGAGCCTGGAGCCTGTTTCCGATTCTGTGTCTCCCTCTCTCTCTGCCCCTCCCCCATTCATGCTCTGTCTCTCTCTGTCCCAAAAATAAATAAACGTTGAAAAAAAAAATTTAAAAGTTTTAATAGGATACTGGGGTGCCTGGGCAGTTCAGTCAGTTAAGCGCCCAACTTTTGATTCTGGGTCAGGTCATGATCTCACGGTTCCTGAGATGGGGCCCGTGTCGGGCTCTGAACTGACAGTGCAGAGTCTACTTGGGATTCTCTCCCTCTCTCTCTCTCTGTCCCTCCCCTGCTTGCACATGTGCACTCTCTCTCTTTCTTTCTCTCTCAAAATAAATAAACATTAAAATCAATAAACAAAAGTTTTAATAGGATATTGATGACAGCAAAACTATATCTTATCCTCAAGGCAAGCTATAATTAACTTTAGAATTCTATGCATCTTAATATAGTCAACTTTATTTTCTGATTATATTAATATTTTAATTGCTTGATTTTTACTCTTGTGTATGGGGCTATCGGTTTTTGCTATTAGCATGCAGCTGATGTGCATCTTGTACAAAATCCACAATTATAAACAAACCATGTTTTTACTATAGCAAAAACTATGTTTTTTCTAAATAATAACTTTTGAAATTGTAACAGCTGGAGCATTTAGGCTGAGAAGCTTAGATTTATGTTAAGTGCTATGATAACATTTGAAGGTTAATTAGATTACTATGAAAGTACAACTGTCAAAATACTGTATTAAATATTAACTAAGCCAGGGTTCCTCCATTTTACCCTTTAATTGTTTCACTGGTGTATGAAAAACAATCAAGTATTATATTATTATGTCTTTGGATTTACAAATTCACCTAATTCATCGTTAGCTGGATAAATTAATGGTAGCTCTCAAGGAAAAAGAGAATATGCTATGTGAATATGCTTTGAAGAACTTTCAGGTAAAACAAAAAAAAAACACAGGCAAAATCTGAGCTCTATGAAATACATTTCTAAAACAAGCATTCAACTTACCTCCAGTAGATGAGAATACCCACAAGAACCACTAGACAGATAAAAGTCAGGGCTGACACGATCACGAGGGGTATAACTGCCTTCTTCTCGGATTCCAACCCCTCAGCTAGACCAATACGAGATTCATGGCTACTATTACTGGCCTCTGTAGTCAGAGAAAATCGAGAGAGTTGATATTTAAGCTTAAGGAAAAGGCACAACATTTTTCAACTGAGTATTTGCAACCTTCATTGTTGTTATTTTCCTTTAAAATTTCAAATCTATGATACAAAGAATGTCTATGATTATAAGCCAATTTGAGTAAAACAAAGCTTAAAAAGTAAGGCTGAAGAACTTAGAATGTCCCAACAGAGATGAGCACCTAGGAACGGGTGCTGTGGCAGGAAGTGAGCATAATACTGCCTTGAAAAGCTTGTTAAAAGGGAAATAGAAGTATTAAAATAAGAAAATAAAAGAAGTATTACAACAAGTTTTTAAATAAAATAGCCAGGAAAAACAATGCTACTTACTGTACCATATATAATCTTGAGTTTCCAAACTTAATCTGAATACAAGGTTTCTAATCCTGCAATTAAATAAACAGCTAGGAGCAATTAATAATTTCATAAAGAGAGAATCTTAGGAAAACCTTCTTACATTAGGATAGCCATTCACCCAGAAAACTATTTACATTGTAAATATAGGTTGCTTTTGAAGTGTTACTTTGAATGCCTTTCTTATCAACTATTTTTCTCTATCAAAAAAAAAAAAAAATACGGGGTGCCTGGGTGGCTCAGTCAGTTAATCATCTGATCTTGGTTTCAGCTCAGGTTTTGATCTTGTGAGTTCGAGCCCTGCACTGGGCACCATACTGATCATGTGGAGCCCGCTTGGGATTCTCTCTCTCCCTCTCTCTCGGCCCCTCCCCTGCTTGCACACACTCATGCTCTCAAAATAGATAAATGAACTTAAAAAAAAAAAAGAAAAGAAAAATAATATTGCATGGGAACTGAAGGAGTACATAGGTTGAAGAAATTCTTTTCAAATATGCAAGTGTAAATTATGGAAAAGCTTAAGGTCTGTTCTTGGGTTAATTTCAAAAGATGGAAAATGACTATATCTGTGACCAGTTGGGTGCATTATTATCCTAGCACTTTCAAAATCATTGCAACTGGAGCTAACCTTCCAAGTTGTTCAAAAGAGTTTCAGAACTTCAGTGTATCAGTGGCCAGTCACAATGCTTCCCTTCTACACTGAGGTGTGTGCAGGGGGGAAGCACGACAAGGGCACATCAGAACTGCTCTGCCATGGTGACATACTGACACTGTTGCAAAGTAAAAGCCCTCATCACGTCTGCCTGCAGAAGTTCTGGAAGAGCTCTTTAAGTAGAACATTTCAGTTCCCCACGAGAGTCTACATCGCTTTCTACATAGCTGGCACATTAGGTTCTTTTATACCAACTATCTTACTTTAGCGATAAGGGGAACAAAAGGAATTGATTTAATTTAAAGATTTACAAATAAATTTGAGAGTAACAAATTCATGAACACAGCACTGAGGTAGAGCTAATGGCAGAGGACTTAAGGTTTAAAACAGTAGCTTCCTTCTGAAAGATGATACACAAAGGGTCAAAAATTTAACCCACTCATATGAGAAATGTATCAAACGACAAATGATACTCATATTTTCTTAGACATTTTTTCTTATAATTCTGAATGATTTGCCTGAAAAGAGTAGAATGCAAAGGGATGACTAAAAATCACAAAGCTGAATAAAAAGTGGAAATATTGTAAATCCATTGATCCCTGAGCTGTAGTTCATATTCTTGTGAGAGAAGCCCAGGCTTTAGTTTCTACTGTTACTCATTTGCTCTGGTCATTACACATTGCAACAAGGCTCATCTCGAAGCCTAAATAATCTGATGGTGAATGCACTGAGTTTCCTTATAAAATTTAGGAAACCATCTTGTTTTAATACATAATTGTCTTCACACTTTTTCTATTATAACTATTATTAGCTAAATGGAAAATTTGTGGCTGAACAATGAAATAATCCACTTAGAAAAGCCCCTGGTACCTAGAAATTACAAATAGTGGTTCATATCATTATCAACGTCAGTCATTCTTGAAATGTGATTCCCAGAATACTGGCATTGGCATCACCTGGAATTTGTTAGAAATGCGAATTTTGCACCCCATGCCAACCATCACAAATCTGCTGAATCAGAAACTCTCTGGACAAGGCCCAACAACCTGTGTTTTAACAAATCTTCCAGGAGATTTTGATCCATATTAAAGTTTGAGACCAATAATGTACGTTAATTTATACAGAAAGTGTGCTTATATAATCACACAGGTCTTCAATGACCACAGATCTTTATAGAAATTTGTATATAGGTGTATATATGTATGTATGTGTGTAGATACATGCATTTTCATTTATGTATATGTATGTGCATACATATATATGAGATATGTCTGATCATACATGTGATATATATGTAAGATATATAACACATAAAATATGTAACAAATTACCACATATATCACATATTGTATACATATATGCACACACATATAATCTTGTAATATAGACTTTACTCATAAGTTCTCTGGGAGGTCTGATTTTAAAATAAACCCTTTCATTGAGGAGTCAGAGTGATAAATCCATGCTAACCACATATTATGAAATCTGGTATTTTATACAAGATGAGGTACCACATGAAATTGTGGCACTATTGGTAGAGTATGCAACTTTTGATCTTAGGGTCATGAGTTTGAGCCCCAAGTTGGGTGTAGAGATTATTTTAAAAAATAAAGAAGGAATAAAATATACCCAAATTAAAAAAAATTATATAAAAAAAGAAAGTACAGACAATCAACTGGTTCTTTTACATACTATAATGAGGAGCTAGTTGTATTGATTTTTATATTCATTAGTTGAGGCTAAAATATCTATTTTGACATGGTTCAGTAGTGTATATGAGCTACCTAAATAAGACAAGAATCTACTTGATCAGTAAACAAAGATAAGATGAATACTTTCAAATACATTTTTAGGATAAAACAGTATAATTTTGGTATTACAAATTAAGCATTATATATATCTCATTGTCCTCAATTATGAAAGCATAGTCTCTAAGAGACAGACACCAATAACACGTTTGCAGTGTCAGTTTGTGTCAACTCCCTATGTGACCTTGATCACGTACTTTAGTATCTCTGGGTCTCAGTTTATGCATTCACAAATTGCAGATATTAATGTTGGCCTTACCTCTATTGTTTTAGGGAACATGTCTTATAAAATACTCTACATTCTAGAAGTACACAACAAAATAATAAATTTCAAAATTAGTCTGTATGCATTTGATAAAGAGGCATATTCAACTATTTTATAAGACAGAGTACATATGATTTTTTACACATGCAGTTTTTAAAACAGGCAAGAATTTTCCCCTAATCTTGTTTGATCTCACTCCATTAATTGTGTTACCTGATGATATTGGAAGGTATATTTCTACTGTTTTGCCCTCATCAGTGGGAAAACGTACACTTAATAATTAATCAAATTAGCACATTGAAAAGAAATTGCTAAGTTTCAGTCAATAATTCTGGGTTTGGCATTTTGTAATATATATAATTTATCCCTGATAGCATAACTTAGTAAGAACATACTGACGATATCACTGTCTAGTAAGATAAAATAAAAAGGATGAACTCCTCATATGTCTTTAAATCTAATAAAAATTTTTTTAAAAACCCCACGTACTATAATTGAAGCCAGATAACAATTCATATATATGGCAACACTAATGAATATAGTGACCTACGGATTCATTATTCATTCTCACATATCAGAGTGTGTTTAAACTGGAATGCAATGTTAAATAGGTATCAAGTCAGAATGTAGAAAAACTTCTATCAAAATGCACAAACTTTTAATTGCTGCTGCACTGAAGGAAAAATACAACTAATTCAAGAGATGGAAATGACAAAGAGAAAAAAAATATGTTAATGAGACTGGTATCTATGATCTGGCTTATAAATATCCGCTTTTATGCAATAAGATTGCAAGATGCTACCGTGATCTATCTTTTGACTAATTACATTAAGATTTAAAATTTTTTGTTGTCCATTTAAAAAATGCCTTAAAATTTAATAAAAGCAAGTTATAAAATTCTTATGATCAATTCCATGAAATTATCTAGTATTTCATATGCTTAATGGTTTTCAATTTCCCTTTTTCTCCCCACTGGCATTTAAAGCAAACATCTGTATTATATATGTTGCAAGTAATCTGCTCTAAGAAACATCTGCTTCTAAACTAATTTGCATAAAATACATTAACAAACGAAATGCATTTCTACAGAAAATGGTCTAGTATTTTACATCTTGTCATACAATACCTATACATACTATGCATATTAATGACCATTATTTAACTTCTTAGAAAGGGTTGTATAACCGCGAGTACAAGTAGAATGCATCTTGTTAGTTCACACTGCCCTCTTTAGGCAACATTAAGGTAATCAAACAGAGGCAATTTTAAAAAATGAAAACGTTCTTTAAAGAAAATCTTACTATTAACTCTCAAAACTCAGAAAGAGAACTTTTTTTTAAAGTTTAAAGTTCCAGGCTGACGTGGATGTGCAAATTACCATATCTTTTCCATCGGGTGGGTCAGAGAGGTGTTTTGTAATCATACTACTATCGGAGTTTAATAATTTGTTTTATAATTCAATGAAATTAGTTTACAACTTATTTTAGAACATAAGTGAATATAAAAATGAAAACTATCTAAAAACAATACACTCCCATCTATCATTTAAAAAGCAGTATACTAAAAACGCATTACGCACACTTAAGTGCTCCCACATGTAACTGGCATCTCGCAGAACATGAAAAGTTGACAATAAAAACCATTTTATCTATCCACTAACCAAAACATGTCGAATATTCATTTGAAATAATGAGTAAAATCATACTTTAAAAACCGTGAATGGATTTGTTGAACGTCTTGATTAAGAAATAAAACGATGTGCCACTTTACCAACTTTCTCTTTTCATGATTTTTCTATTTTTTGAGGACGAAAACCACCACACCTCAGTCTATCTCTTGGATCCATAACTAACCTGCCTCTGAAATGTTGAACGCTTCTGAGTGCCTGCTAGTCACAGTCGGGGTTGAGGAGTGTGGGGATCCAGGAGTTATTTCTGAATCGGCTGCTTCCAGGACCCCATCAACATCTCTTTCGTTAACGTCTGGAAAACTGAAATCTGTGGAAGTCTCGTTATCATTAAGGTTATCTGAGACAGCTTGCCCTGATCCACTCTCTTCGTCACCTGCAACAAGTACCCATGCTTCAGATTCTGGGGTGAAAGGAAGCAGGGCATTACCGGTCTGAATGTCATTTTCCTGTCTTCCATCACTGGGGTTTGGGGGTAGCACATTTGTTGGTGGTGATTTATCAGGACTTCTGTCCGTATCGGTCTGACTGTCTGATATTACACCTGTGACTTTATTTTCTTCTTTAGAGTTTTCAGAGAGTGAATATGAGGTTGGATTAGTCTGATCCACAAGATTGTTGTCTTGGGTGTCTGAATCATTCGTTACCTTTTCCTCTGATTCTCTATAGGAGGAGCATGCCATACACTTATTTATGGATAAGCCATCTCTATCTCTGTCATCATAATCATCATCATAATCATCAAGATCACCATCGTCACCACCACCCACTAAATCACCATCAGATCTGGCACTCTGAATGAGCTCGGAAGTTGTTTCAGAAGGAAACAGGAACTTGGTTGTGGTTACAGAACCATCTTTGTTGGGAGAAACAGCTGTAATGGAAACGTACGCATTTCCTAAAGGAACAGAACGATCAGCAGTTACAAGTGTGTCAGAAACTGCTGGAATACCAGCAAATACCTCATCAGTGAGAGACCCCTTGGTGGAGGTGAAAACTTCATCAGAATATAGAGGCTTATCTGTAAGTGTATTTGGTGGTACATCGATTGATAAAACAGGAGTAGCAAACGCATGCCTTCCTTTCGGGGGAAAGGCATGGCTAACCTCCAAATTGGTAGTTTGGAACAACTCATCATTACTGTACAACGAAGGCACCACTTGCTGGGAACTTTCGCTCTTAAGCAAAACTGGTTCAGAGTATTTCTCACTCGCGTAAGAAATGGTTAACCCTTGAAGCGAAGCAGCATGCACATTAGAAGTAGGCGATACATCAACAACTGGTGCAGATGTAGAGTGCAGCATGTTTTCCCTTGAGGCAGAATTTGAGGCCATGAGATGCAATACCGTAGAACTAATCTGCTCAACCTTGGGGGTTTCAACCAATAGTGGATCACTAGGCACAGGTGGAAGAGCAGTTTTAAGCAATGTGTCAACATCAGAAGCCTGAAAGGAAGGTTGCAGCAACATTTCAGTATTAAAAGAAGCGGAGGGCTCATATAATAAGAGCTGAGTTGAAGGAGGTAACATTTCACTAGAAGCGGGGTCAGAGGAGGCTGGCTCTGAGCTCGCCCTACGCACGGGTTTAAGCGAGGTGTCACCAAATGCTTGAGATACAGCACGTGTAGGCTGAACTGAAAAGTTATTCTCTGGCACGTGACTAATCTCCTGATCAAAAACCTCAGTGGCGGGATGAGCAAGAGACCCTGGAAGTATGCCCTCTGTGCTAGAAAAGGAAACGGGGGATTCTTGTAAAGATACGTTTGACTTATTTATCTCATCATACAGGCCGGGCATGACTGTGCTTTCAGAATGGTAAACCATCTCACTGAATGAGGAAATCTGCAGTTCAGTCTCATTTCCATATAGTATGTCACTTTTAGAAAGCGGCTTATTATCATCACCAAACACAGATGCCGTATATGTAAATTCAGCTACAGAAACAGGTGAAGAAATGTTAAGGGCTGTCAGACCATCTGTGTCAGGTAAAAGAAATTCACTATCAGAGGAGGCTCCAGACCACTCCCCATCCCCAGAGAGGCCATGAGGCGGCAGCAGCAATGACGCGGTTGGGGTTATGAACGAAGACTCAGGCACTGGAATGTGGCTAGGGCTGCTAAATAAGGAAGCCTGATGCGATACACCAACAGAACCATGCACAGGTACTGCGGAACTGTAAGGAACAGTGAAGAAGTGTTGGGAGCCCTCATTATTAGATAAGGCATAGGAAGGTTCGGGCCCTGAAGAACGTGCATGCATCACGACATCGCTGCTGGGCGGTTCAACTTGAGAAAACATATGCGTTTTATAAAGGACACCAGATTCACTACCACCAAATCCCAATGTCTCTGAAGCAGCATGAGCAGTGGTCTGATGCAACATCACATCAGAATATTGAGCAAGGCTGGGCTCTAACAGCACATCACCCCCAGCCACTGGCAGAGAAGCATGCAGGGACAGCTTATCACTCTCAACAGCTGAAGTAACTTGTGGAAGGATTTGAGAAACTGTATACAGATGGCGAAACGATTCACTACTGAAGGAAGCAGAGGAAAATGGAAGCAAAGGTGCACCATCATAGGAAGACAGGATGGATTCAAATGACACATCGACACCAGGAAATACAGGCGTAGCATGCAAGGCCGAATCACTACTTGAAGCAGCAGGGGTAGTGTTGAGGATCTGATTGTCAAGCAACAAAGGGGTGACTAGAGGAAAGACTTCACTACTGTAGAAAGGTTGAAGAGGTGTCTCACCATTGTATACTGGTTGAGTTGTCTGCGAGTGTACCATGTTGACGGTGGGGACCGAATCCTGTTGTCCAGAGGATGGAGTAAAAGCATGAGGCGTTACCTCAGTCGGGAAGTAGGCAAAGGTAGAATAAGGTGGCATCTCCAGATCTGTGCCTGGGGGACCCTGTGACACCAGGGGGCCTGGAGACGAGGACTCAGCTGTCTTCTCAGATTCATCAATGTGTATCTTGGCGTAATTAGTCTGGAGAAAGCTCTCTCTACCTGATCCAACATCGGGCTGTGTTATCACATCTGGAGTGCTAGCAAACCACACATTTCCATCAATGGAAGGATCCTTTAGAGATTCTTCCGAACCTGACGAGGCTGAATCTTCTGAAGCATTTCTTGTAGATTCTGGTAGAAGGACACGATATGTGATTGTCTCTGGGTTTTCTGAAGAAAACACAAACCCATGGGATATTTTCTCAGAGATGAATGGCATAGCAGAAGTTGCCGGACTGGAGCCTGAAGAATCGTCAGCTCCGGTATCGAACTTGAAGCTTGTCAATAAACTCTCTTCCTCACTGATATCAGTAGACACCTCTTGGGATTCTGTTATAGAAACTGTATTTAAAGATTCCACAGTCCCAGTCAAGTTCTTCTGCAGAAATCTGAGAATCGTTTTAGAGCTGTCATTTAAAGAGGCTGAAGCGCCTTCCAGGGTGTGAGGTGGCATTTTAGTCACAGTCTGTGAAGTCAAAGAAAAATGTTTTTGGGGGGCTAATCCAGTGACTGGTTGGGACGTGGAATCTAAAGATGTGTTGGGGATATCACCCTTCCCAGAGAACTCACTTCCTCTTGTTGGGGATCGGTTAGTCTTGGCCTCATTGTATTTAGTCCCTACACGATTGTAGTTTGTTGTCGTAGGAATCCGGGGTTCCTTTCTCCTTATTTGGTTTGTGGCACTGTCTCTACCAGGATTCACAACAGTGTCTTCTTCAGTGTCTTTTCCCTCTTCTTCCTCCTTTGAAAAGCAAACAAGAGTTAATGAAACATAAGGAAATAAAAAAATGAATTCTTAACAATATCTTATGCTGCTGTTAATCTTCACTTGTGGGATCTTGGGAACGTCTCCTCATAAAGCACCATCTCACAGAGGCCATGCCTCTATCCTATAGCCTTTATCATCCACATTCTAGGGACACTAATTAAACTTAATGAAAACACCTTATTTATGGCTGCCTTTATTTTAATGCTGTGGCAGTAATTAAATTAATAGATACCATAGCTTTGAAAGAAAGGCGTACTATAATGTATTTATTTACAGTGTTATTTAACATCATATTTATTTTGTTTTATGTTTCTCTGTTCAGTTCATCTGGCAACAAGCTAAAGAGCAATTAGCTTCTTACAATAGGAAATGAAACAATTTATTTCAAAGATCTAATTACTTTCAGATTCAGAATATTTCATTGTATATATTCAGAAAAAAATCACAATTTTTAAGCCATCATAAGAGGAAGATTTAGGACTAGAAGAAGTTTGGGTTTTTCATTTTGTTTTAAATATTTTCCACTCAAGACACAGGCAGACATTCTAAAGACAAACTGTCAAAGTATGCTTCTAGTACTAGTTATTTGATTCTGTGTTTTCCTTAGAAACATCATTCAGGTGACCCAGTCTTTTGGGAACACTCAGTCACTGAAATGGCTCAGGAGCGGTCTGAAGAGAGGTCAATCCAGACCCAGGTTTTCTGTTTTTTTCTTCTTTTTTAACTCTGCATTTTATAATACATCAAACCATATGCTTAGAAAACTAAATTGCCAAAGCTATCGAGACACGGTATTTTTAGTTCACATAGAATATGACTTTTCTCAGTTTGCTAGCATTATCATTTATTAGATCTTTTACTTTTTTATTTTTATTTATTAAATTTTTTTTAATGTTTACTTATTTTGAGGAGAGAGAGAGAGAGACAGAGCGGGAGTGGGGAGGGGCAGAGAGAGAGGGAGACACAGAATCCGAAGCAGGCTCCAGGCTCTGAGCTGTCAGCACAGAACCGGACACGGGGCTCGAACTCACAAACCACGAGATCGTGACCTGAGCCAAAGTCAGACACTTAACCGACTGAGCCACCCAGGTGCCCCTCATTTATTAGCTCTTTTAAAGTCATGCCCCTAAAAAGAAGAAAAAATGTACAGATTGGTAAGAAATTGACTGATATCAGTAGAAAGAATCTGAATCTTAAACCACATCCAGATTTCTCTCTCTCTCTCTGCCCTTCCTCCACTTGTGCTCTCTATCTCAAAATAAATAAATAAACTTAAAAAAAAAACCATGCTCAGATAACTCTCAGAATGTGATGAAAATAATGCACCATTCATTAATCCCACCTAACCAAACCTTGTAGATCTCTAGAAGGCATGTGATCTCATGTCAACACCTCAAGAACAGATCATTCCTGCTCTATGATTACTTTGTACATACCTGAAACCACAAATATTTTAATGTATACTGCTTCCTATCATTTTTTATGAAGTTATTGTGACTCTTTCTTCCACTATGGTTTTGATCTGTGTCTCACCTGTTATCCTTCACAGCTTCCATTAAAAAAATTTTTTACCATAAAGGCCTTGATCACCCTGGAGATACTCTGTCCTTCAAAGTAATGCATTTTTATTTGAGAACAATCTGAGAAACATCCCCCAAACTATTCACTTCCACATTCAGTTTTAAAAGCCATTACAGGGGCGCCTAGGTGGCTCGGTCAGTTAAGCGGCCGACTTCGGCTCAGGTCATGATCTCGCGGTCCGTGAGTTCGAGCCCCGCGTCGGGCTCTGTGCTGACAGCTCAGAGCCTGGAGCCTGTTTCAGATTCTGTGTCTCCCTCTCTCTGACCCTCCCCCGTTCATGCTCTGTCTCTCTCTGTCTCAAAAATAAATAAACGTTAAAAAAAATAAAAAAAAAAATAAAAGCCATTACAGACACATTCCATGTATCTGTTTTGCCAACCTCCATCATTCATTCCTGCAGGAATCCATGGTAGTGGGTAGTGTTATGGGCTAAGTGTTTGTGCCCTCCCCCCCCCCATTCCTATATTGAAATCCTACTGCTTGAAGTGATGATATTAAGAAGTGGGGACTTTGGAGGTATCTGGGACTCGATGAGGTCATAAGCACGGAGCCTTCATGAATGGGCTTGGTGCCCTGACAGGAAGAGTCATGAGAGAGCTTGTTTCTTCTGCTCTGCTCTCTGCCATGTGAAAATACAATGAGAAGCTGGCAGTCTGCCACCCAGTGATCACTTCTAGGTATATGCCTATCCACGTGCACATACACATGGGCACACATGCACACCCACCCACACACAAATATCCTTGGCAGAATTTTGTGAACTCTTTCAAAGGTGGACTGCTCACTTTGCTAAAATAATCCTTTGCAAGACAGAACTGCCATAAGATACATAAACTATTGAGATAATTATACATGTGGAAACAATCTAATTAGTATTTATTGCCAGATAATAGTTACTACACTCTATGATCTCATACACACATATGTGCATATGCATACATTTGTACTACATTAGGAACAGCATCTGGATTTAACATATAATCTCAGTTAAGATGAACAGTATATTTGGGCTTAGGATGAAACAGAAGATACATCAGTCATTATTTCTTTATTTTAGAAATTAAGACAATGTTAGAATTTATAAATATTCTCTTTTTTAATGTTTATTCATTTTTGAGAGAGAGAAGAGAGAGAGCGCAAGTGGGGAAGGGGCAGAGAGCGTGAGACACAGAATCCGAAGCAGACTCCAGGTTCTGAGCTGTCAGCACAGAGGCCCATGAGGGGCTCATACCCATGAATGGTGAGATCATAACCTGAGCTGAAGTCGAATGCCTAGCCAACTGAGCCACCTAGGTGCCCCTATAAATATTCTCAAATACCTATTTACTTACAGGACATTATACTAGCAATAGACACTTATCATATGACTAATCCAAACACAAATATTCAGACTAAATGGGGGACAGAATACATACAACTTATGTTTTGGCTCATATTTGTTATCAACCTGTCAACCACTGGTTAAGTTAATTATAAATCAACTGTAGAAATACTAAGAATTGGTTAAATGTTGTTTTAATCTTTTAGACAAACTTGAACACTGAAGAAAATTCTGATTTATAGCTATAGTTTATAGCTATAATTATCTTTAACGTTAATTTTTTTCATTATCACCAACCCTTTTCCATCTGTTACTTTTATTATACTATCAAAGTGACATCCAACTCTTGATGAAAGAATCATGTACGTCGATTATATTACTATCTATAAAGCTCAACAACTAACCCTACGACGAATAATGCAACGTGAACTTTGATTAATGTAACATCTGAAACCTAACCAACAATTGAAAAAAGGCTTTTTAATTTTAAAACATTTTAATATAAAAATAGCTATAATACCTTGACTATTTCTTCAGTTCCAATTAATTCAGGGAAGAGGTCCAGCTCTACAAAATTAGAAACAAAATTATTAAAATGTTTATTCGATTATTTCAGCTGTGTGGATTTACCTTTGGATGGAAAGAGGGAAGGGGGAGAAAAAAAAAAGACTTGTTAGCTTCGAAAATACAGAATTTCCAAAAATAAAAATTAAAGATTTGTGTTTCAACACTTCTGAACACTACGTAACACACCACAACATAAGCCTATATGAAACTGCATTCAAAAACTTCATTTCTATCCTCTAATCCAACTCCCTTCCCCTCCCCTCTCCCCTCTACAGGTGTGATTGAAGCTAAGAAGGGAAAGGGGGGCAGGCTGAGTATAAAAAACCCAAATAGTTTTTCATCAGCATAGATGATAATTGGGGAAATGCCAGGGATTAGGAGGAGAATTGACAGGATTTATTTTCTTATTCAGCTACTTATTCTTTCAGTTCCTCTTCTGGTGGAGGGCCCAATGATTTTTTCTACACTGTGAATTTGGGCTGATGCTTATATGTACACAGGGTGCTGCACCAAACAGACAGTGCCTTCCAGCAGGTCCAACCTGGCTGGCCACAGGAAGGACTGACCAGAGGGATCTGGTTCCTTCTCGCCAGGGAAACTTCGCTGTGCTCCCGCAAAGATCTGGCCAGGGTCAGTCAAGTCTGCTGTTCCCAATGACCAAAATCCGTTTATTTCCAGTACATGGATGTCTCGATCCTAAAACAAACCCTATCAGTAATGTGAGGAAAGGTTAGGAGCTGGGTCCCTCTCTCCAACAAGGAATCTAGCCCAATGTCAAATTACCAAGGGGCCACCTGCAGAAGCACTGTTCCTCATGCTTCACCTGTGCCACGTAGGACTTGGGTTCAACTAAGCGTTACTGCAGGATTCCTTCTCTTAGTCCTGTTATTTCATCGACTCTCACTCCATCTCCAAAATTCATGCTCTTTACTACCCCAATGCTGCTTATGTGCTATGTTTTATACCTCTAGGTATCCTCAGAAGAAATGCATACTCTATAAAGTTTTCAAAGGCAAAACTGAACTAACATGAAATGTTTATCAAATCCAGGCCTGTATTATGATAGATTTTACTGAATCTACTTTTAACAGAAAATTCCCAGATACTAAGAAATGTAAAGCCGTAAAATGTGGTCCTGTGTGTGGATTCCATTTAGAGGAGAATTCGGGACGAATTTAGAAGTGAAGTCACGCTCTCAAGTGAACTTAGATAAAATTAATACTCTTGACTACTTAGCTATCTCAAAGTTACTTACCCTGAACAATGTTAATTTAGCCCTGAATTAAATTTTAACATTCGATTATTTTTTTTTTTTTCTTGTTGAAACTGACCGTGAAAGAGTTTGGAAACCTTTATTTGGATCATTAATTGTTCTCCATTTTCTATGTTTTGTTTTTCATGTTCTTTATTCTTCACATTTTCAAATTAAAGTGATTTCAAACAGTCTGAAACATCTGTATCTCTATAACCTCTAAGGAAACAAATACATGTGAGTTGAAAGATGAGATGCAACTAAACTGTAAAAGACAAATAAGAATCAATTTCAATGATTTTCTATAAACTACAGTTAGAGAAGTTCATGCACATGAAAACCTTCAAATTCAGCATGTGAGACAATACATAATTCGTTGAAATGCTTTTATTTATTTTTTAATGTTTACTTATTTTTGAAAGAGAGTGATAGAGCATGAGTGGGGAGGGGCAGAGAGAGAGGGAGACACAGAATCTGAAACAGGCTCCAGGCTCTGAGCTGTCAGCACAGAGACTGACGCGGGGCTCGAACTCACGAACCACAAGATCATGACCTGAGCCAAAGTCAGATGCCCAACCGACTGAACCACCTAGGTGCCCCTTTATTGAAATGCTTTTAAATGGAGTCATACCTTTTCATGTACTTTTAAAATATTTTAATGTTAATAAGGGCAAGTTATAACAAATATTTGTTAGTGATACATATATTATACTGTAGATTTTTCTCTGTTAAGAGGCTATGGGAAAAAAACTCAGTGATAATCCATTCTCTTCAATGAGCTTAAGGACATATTTTAAAATTAAAAACAAACAAGGGAACAAACAAAAACATGGTCTAACTTTACCTAACTTGATACTTTTAATAAGCAAAAGTAATTTTCTTATTGACTGTCAAGGCTGGCATAGGGTATATATAATTATCACATTGAGGACTGATTTCCCTATTATTGCATTTAATTTATTTATATCCATTTACTGCAGCATAAATTAACTATATGGACTCTGGTTCCTATTAAGTTAAAATATGTGATTTTACCCAGTACTTTTCCCTCAAAGAGCATCAGTGAGTTCTACCGAAACTGGCTTTGCTGTTTACTGAAGTAAGAGATAAGACGTCTTCTGGCCCGCTTTGGAGCCTAGAGGCAAAATGTATGGGTCCAAGCAGTCCTTTGGTCCCTCTTTGCTTCATGGCACTCTCCTGGGTGAATACCCCAAGTCTTGGTGTCTTCATATCTGTAAGTATTAACCCTCTTTGAAGGATCTTCACTTTGGTTTCTTATTAGATTATTTGAAGTGACTAAAATTCTGTGGTTGCCCAGGAGCAATTCAATATGCCTTTCCCCCATACAATCCAGAGCTCTCCTGCTGAGCCTCTTCAGAACAATTCTGAAGTAAAATAATTTCACAAATTTTCTTTCTATCTACCCGGAGATTCTGAGGCCATACTTCTGAGTCTGAGAGTTCATAGCACCCAAGGTGTAGCTCTGGTGGTCGGCACGAGATCACATACTCGGTACCCTTTGGCCTGCTGGTTCCTCACAAATAACCGATATTTTAGTCGCCACTGATCGGACTCGGGCATTACTGACACACTAAGTAATTAAACAACTATACTGCTTTATAGACTTCTCACTCACTTGGTCAAAATAGACTGCATGAAGCCTACAAAACGTCTAACATTAAAGACCGTTAATTCCTTTTTTTTTTTGTCAGTGAACATATAAAATTCACGTACGTGTGACAACTCAGCAAAAGCTATTGGTTCATTCTGGTTTTGTTTTGGAGCACATGTCATGCCACATTTTCTAAAAGAGCATGTTAGTACCACACTAATATTCCATAACACAAAAAAGCAACACTGACATGGGTTGGCAAGCAAGGCTTATTTAATTGTTTGAAGGAAAGCCAAGTCTCACAGGCAAAAAGTCAAAGCAACGTAGACTACAGTCTCTTCAAACTGTGATTTTAAATATTAATGTAACACCCATAGCATAGGGTGGTACAGGCAGAACAAGGACAGATGTAACAAACACAATTGTTAACTAACTGACAAGCACGCACCAACAGAAAAATGTGTTGATCTAATTCACCACACATGTAAATTGAACGCATATAACTATTAAGGCTCTAAAATATGTACTTAAATAATATCCTCTATAATTGTATAATAATTAACTGTATATTATAGATTTTAAAATGACACGATTATTTTAGTTACAATGACATAAATTATGGATTATTTTTTCATAAATATAATTTTCTATAAAGTATTTGCAAAGACTATGCACTTCAGTTTAACCTTAAAATGGTTTCCTGGACAAATGTAAATGGTTTCTTAATATGCATTTATGCATGGATTTTAAAATAGCAATTTATAGTAATATTCATGGATGCCAATTTTATGGTGATACTGTTGTACACAGCAAGTGTAATTAAAATGCACAAGCAATAATCAGATTAGCTAAAGTTAAGGGCACAATTTGGGAGATTGAGTTTTCCTTCATGGATATTGATTAACATATGTGAAATCTACAATTGAAAGAATGAGGGCAGTTATAAATAACCTCCTTCATTTCTTTTTAACAAAAGCAAAGAACAATACGGTGTTTAGAAAAAAGCCTATCCAAAATAATAAAATATAACTCACTAGGGTACATTACAATGTTACTAAGGGAATGAACAACATAATTAACAGGATGAAATGGTACTAATAAAAACCATGAAATAAACAGCAAACTCAAGAGTCACTTACATCTCTATTAGCCACATAAATCGTAATATTCTTGAGGGCACCATCACACTAAACCTCAAGATAGTACTTTTTTCAAAACTTTTACTGTGACGTATTGACTGTAGAAGTATTTAAAATAATGTAATTTTGGTAACAAATTGAAAATACATGAATTGAAATGCCATTGCAGACTTTTAGATCAGAAAAAAAAAATGAGATCTAAAGGAACAAATATTTTCTTTATGAAAAATGAGAAGACTCCAAACTTTGGGTAAATTGGCTTTTGATGAAGGACTTTTTGGTAGGAATAACTGAGGAATAAGCCATCTAAGTTTTTAACCTTTGCTTTTAAGAGGAATATCATAGTGAAACCTCAAATCAAACACTATCTTTTACTAAAACATTATTACTGTACAAAATGCTTTAAGGGACTGAGACATCCATGGAGATCAAATGGTATGCCCAAACTAACATCTCATTAGCTCAACAGTGTCCCCAGCCTTTGAATAAATGGAAACCAAGTGTAATATTTATTATTTTGTACAAATGTGAAAGTGCTACAAATGATACAAGAATGTTGTACTTTGTGCCAGTGTAGACTTAGTCTAAAAGGATCACTCAGAAACCACTTCTGTAGAAAATAGATATTTGATCTGTTTTTCTTTATGCAATAAACATCTCAAAAAGAAAAAACAAAAAAATTCAGAAAGTTTAAAACTTGGCAGAGTGGATACAGTGAGAAAGAGCGTAACATAAATAACTACAATTATTTTTTTGTAAACTCCTGGGAAATTGTTTTATGTGCAGAAATAAGAGTAGTATAATTAAACCAACGTAGTAAACTAGATGAATGTATTTAATATAATCCACATCCTGAAATACACAATAGGATTAGAGGAGATTTTTATGCCACATTTCATCAATTCACATGTGATACTGGCCAATATGGTGAATGACGCCCTGCTAAAGATGTGAATTTCTAGGTGGATCCATATGGGGAATGTTGCAGAAAGATGGCAGTCAGTGCATGATATAGTATAACTGAAGCCATGGTCAGTTAATTTGATACTCACCTTTCAATAGCATTTAGAGCTCACATTCCATTTAAAAATAACCTCATTTTGAAAAACAATGCTATATAAAAGCAATACATTATACACAGGCCATGAGGCAGATCATAAGAAATATCAAATAGTGATATTGCCATCATAATAGTAGTAATATTAATTAGCCATCAGCATTTTAATCTGGGAAGTAACTTGGCAAGTTTGTAGCCTGTGTTTTAGAAAGATACCTAATCTATCCTCAATGCTCTGACATATATACTTTAACTTAAAAGTTTAACTAGTGAGAACAACTATGAGGTAATCAGTGAACAAGCTCATAATGGATTAAAGACCCTGTTGTATCATGTAGACCACAAAGGCTAATCAATACACATCAGTTTTCCTTCAATATGTCAAACTGGAATATGCTATAATTAATGTAATTTATTACCATCCATCTCTATTAAAAATTTATAAAAATATCAGTGAGTAGACTCATGGTAGGGAAGACCAAAGAATATTACATTTATGTATGTACGTTTGCATATATTTATAAATATGCATATGCATGATGTCTGTGTGTATACACATATACATATGTACACATACATATGTATTTCATTCTATTACTTTAAAACTGCTTATATTAGCAAAAGAGAGACTTTAATTACATGCATTTGTAAATTATCAAGTTATGATCTGTACTTCATTCAGTTACTTCATAAGATTTTAGATCAAAAGATTTCCCCATAATACTTAGAGAAGATGCATGCAAAAACAAAAACAATTAGAAACAATATCTTTGTTTTACTTTGTGAAACAGTACTGGCAAATCAGCTAAGAGAAAAGCACTCTCCCCCACTTCACACAGGAGTATACAAAGTGGATAAAAATATCTAAGATAAACTGTTGGATGCTTTGTATAGATATTTCAAAGTACCTCACATGATCCTAGGATCACGTATATACTTACTACAAAATGCTTTGGGGGCTGAAAAAGGAAATAAACACAAATGAAACCAACTGTTCATTATCAAAATAAAAGTCTTAATATTCACATAGCTATTTTCATTCAATGACCATTACAGACATAACAATCAGTTTTGCTATTCTTATTCTAAAAATAGAAAAATTCAGTATTTAGAATAAATTTACTTATTGTCCTGTCCCAGATCTGCTGAATGAAAATGGTTTCCATGCTTCACAAAATTGGTGGATGATCCGGGTAAAAAAAAAAAAAAAATCATTTTGTCTTTTAACCAAAACAATATAAAGTCAGAGAGAAAGCACCACTGCATCCAGTAAGTAAACTAGCTTCCTTATGTAGATTATATAAAGGCATATCAAGAGAGCACTTACCAGGGTCATCAGAAGGCATGTCGACTATAAGCTGGTCACTGTACTTTCCGTGTAAGCCATTAGTGCATATGGCTACTATTTGAAGCACATAACTCATATTGGGTAGTAAATTATTGAGAATAGCACCCTAAAAGAAAGATGTCAGTAATTATATAAATGTATTACTCTTTTTAAAATTTTCTTAAATGTTTATTTATTTTTGAGAAAGAGAGAGTGCGTGTGCAAGCAGGGGAGGGTGGCGGGGGGGCGGGGTGCAAGTTCTGAAGCAGGCTCCTGGCTCGAAGTACAAAACCCCACCTGGGGCTCAAACCCACCACCTGTGAGATCATGACCTGAGCCAAAGTCGGAGGCTCAACTGACTGAACCCCCCAGGCCTCCCAAATGTATTATTCTCATAAGAGTACTAACATAATAGACTTCTGTCAATGAAAAATATTTATATCTTATTAACCTAAGAAAAAGTTTATGCAATGTTGTTAAGTTGGATTTGTGATATCTGTGAATTATGAAGATACTGGAAAACTAGGCTTTTTTGTTGCTTAAAAAATTTAGTTCTAGAAAGTTTCATTTTCAACTAGAACTCATCAAATTCATAAATGAGTACCCAAAACTACAAATTAATATTTTAGACAAATAAACATGGACTATTTGCAAAGAGCGAAATGTGAAAAAACACAATGAAAACACAATTTATCTCTTTATCATAACAATATATAAGCCAGGTAGTAATAGAATTATCTTCTTAATATCATTATGAAGTGAAAAATGGCAAATTTCCATAAATTATATAACATCCATGTTCACAGCGTCTCTGTTCTAAACACCCGGATTAAAAAGTTGTTACATGTTTTATCAATTTGCCCACATGATGTTCCACACCATGATAACAAAGACAGTTTTTGTTTAAATGCAAGTTCCCAGGCCTTGCTGGACTCCAGTTGTCCAAATACATTGTCCAGTGTCTTTGACTTGCAGTGGGGCTTTCCTAAGGCCATAACCAGATAGGGTTTTCTCAACCAGACCCCAATCTATGGCCAATCCTTCCCTACCAAGGCAAAGTTTAATATTGAGATGCTCAGGTCAGAAAGAATCTGGACTTTTTTAAAAAGTTTTAATTTTAATTTCAATTAGTTAATATACGATGCTGTATTAGTTTCAGGTGTATAATGTAGTGATTCAACCATACCACACCACACTTTATTTTCTTTAATTCGTGTGCATGGGTGGGGAGGAGGAGGGAGTGGATCTTTTCCTAAAGATGATCTGACTTGTGTTAAAAAGTCCTGACACAATTAACTTCACATTTATTACTTGGAACTTTGATGCAGTGTCTCCTACTCTATTTTCTTGTGCCGGAAGAGTATGGTGTGAGAAATGATACATGGCAGTATCAGAGCACGGAGATTCCAGATCCAATTATTTCCACAACTGTGAGATCACAGTCAACTGTTCTTCGAGACCTTTTATTTTTAAAGAGAGGCTACACTAGATGAACTCTAGTTTCTAAGTCTTCTCTACATGTCTACTCTATAATGTTGTTGTTGGCAAAGCTGTAATCTTCCTGTAATTGAAAACAAGTAAGAGCCTAGTGTATGATTCACTGTGAGTCTGGACCTAATTTAGTATTGCTTCTGTTTCCCCTCCTCCCCACTGGAGAGTTTCATACAAAGTTTAGAGCAACAATATATAATCATTTGTAAGTTCCTACCTTGAAAATTAAGCTATAGTGTTATCAACACATGAAACAATTGATCTTATAATTACCAAGTCCTGATAGCCATCTGTCAAAAATTCATGCTTGGTCTGGTCTTCTCCTTCTAACTGCTGGTACAGAACTGCGAACTTCTCAATCATGGTATCATAAACCACTCGAGGTCTCTCCCACGTAACAAGAAGGCTGGTATAATTCTCTGGGTCAGCCTGAACATTTTCTGGTTCTGAACTACAAACTTCAGAGAAAAAAAAAAGTTACTGAAACAACTGTCAGCCTCGAGGATTTTCACAAACGAGACATACTCTATGAAAATTTGTTTTATTTCAACAGAAGGTAAAAAGTTACACTTCTCCACTGTGAAGTTTTTGTTTCTGCCATTTCGGGTATCTGAAATACTTCTTTCCCTACCTATCTGTCTACCTTCCTATTCAGAAAAGGTCTAGGTCAAATGTTCCCTCTTGTTATGCACCCTCTGATCTCTGCAGAAGTGATCTGTGTCATTTTGAATTGTCTGTTATGTTTTAACACTGCTATTGCTTTAACTGCATGTTCTCTTATCTTATTCCCCCCTCCCCCGCCTCCTCCCTGAACAGGTCTTAACTCCTGTAGTACATAATAAACACAAGAACTACAGCTTTTATTTCCATATTGCTTAGAACCCTATCTGGAATATATTTGGCATACAAATTCAATTTGAGAAATAAACAAATGATAACTTCAAGTTCATGATGTTTTTATTTCTCTTGTTTGGTACCTGACAGATATGTTTAGCTCAGAAGGAGGAGAATTTAAATTATAAAAGATGGTCTATTATCAGATATTTTGTTGTTTCAAAATCCTTGAAATAATTTAAAGTTCCCTATCGAGAAAAGCATAGGAGAACAACTAAAACTATCATTTCTGAATTTTGGGGACCTGCTGACAAAAATACCACTTTGGCATTTTAAATAGATTAAGCAACTGATTTTAGGAAAATTTGTTCTGTCTGATCTGAAAAAAGTATTTTGAAAATTGTTCAGGGGCTTCTTAAAATTAATTCAAGTCTATGTTGAGAATCATGCCAAAAATTTAGTCCCATCAAAAAGAGTATTTTGATATTTTCTGAAATGCACTCATAATGTGAATTTGGAATAATTACAAAGATAAAAATTATACAATTTTGTGATATTGTGCTAATGGAGCAAAGCAATAAATATAATCTCTTCATGGGTTAGATAAATTTGTAAAAGAGAGAGAAAGGTCTCTAAAGCTAAAGATTGATGTGCTCACAGAATCCAAGCTTTGCTTTTGGGAAATACCTGAAGTTACAAAGCCACTGAATGAGACCATGCGGTTGACTTAAGTCACTGCCACAAAAACTCAATGAAAACATCCCAACAAGAGCATCAGAATGTGATCAAAAAAACTTTGGTCTCTATTAGTTTGTAGTTTTGCTTGTGAACACAGGAGGGCACCCAAAACTAACAACTGACCTTGTAAATTGAAACTTCACTTTTATATACAGTATTTATAATAGGAGTTTTAGCCTATGAATGCTATGCTAGCAATGGTATGTAAATGATCCAGAAAAATATACATATGTATACTTTAAATAATGCATGTATAACTTTTATGACTTGGGAGACAAGATTATTCACTGTAAAAACTGTAATATTATTTTTTGTCTATTAAGGATTTAGGATGGGGTGTTCCTTTGGGAATAAAAGAACAATTCTTCAAAGCCACAAATTTACGAAAAAGTATGAATTCAGAATAAGAAAATGTATTCTAATTTAATTCTACGCTACACCCTCAGTGTCCTATCTAGTGACACTTCCGTACTGGCCACCAGATGGCATAAGACCATCAAATCATCTCAAAAGTGAGCTACTCACATAAACTATATCACTGGAGGAAAAGGATTGCCTCAGTCTTGCTTCTAATGAGCCCAAGTTCATTTTTAGAAGGTTGAAAGTGATTCTTGACAGTATAATCTGTATATTTTGTCCTACAAAAATCAATCCCACTTTTTAGAGAGTAGGAATGATTTAAAGTGAACTATTCTCTTCCTACAAAATGAAATTACCTTAAAACGCATTAAAGTTTCATGCATGGACACAAAGCAAAAATCTCTTGAGAAAATATAAATTATTAGCTGCAAAATACCCAAAGGACTGCTGCCTAATTAGCGCGAAATTACTTTGGTTGAATGTCTGTGTTTATTTCGCCTTAACTGTAGAAATCAGCAGATGTTTCAAATTTTAAGAATCAGCATTAATATGAAGTAGGACTTCAAAAAGAAACTTGTATTTCCTTGTCATTAAGTTTTTCTTTCTTTGCTTTCTTCTTTATAAATCTGTAAGAGCTTATAGATAATTCGCTTAATAGTTTAAACTTACATTTTAATTAGAAATTTATTTTTTTAAATGTTCCTTTTGTTTGTTGATAATCACAGTAGCTTAGTAATATATTATAAAGCTGCAACTAAATTTTACCTTTTAGATGCTGAAATACAGGATTTTATGGGGTAAAGATGATATACTTTAAAATGTATTCAAGTGGCACCTGGGTGGCTCAGTCAGTTGCACATCCGACTCTTGGTTTCAGCTCAGGTCATGATCCCAGGGCTGTGTGACACAGCCCCGCATCGGGCTCTGCGATAACAGCAAGGATTCTCTATCCTCTCTCTGCTCCTCTCCTGCTTTCTCTTTCTCTCTCTCAAGATAAATACATTTAAAAATAATAAAATAAAATGTTTTCAAGAGGAAAAACCTGTACTTCTGTATATTGTTTATTATCTTGCCAAAGGGCTGACCTTCTATAAGGTAGGAATGGATTTTTAAAATAACAATGTAGTTCATTCCATATACACTACTTGGTGCTCTAAAAAAAAGCAGGGTATGACCATGGAATATGTTATTAATTTTCACTAAATTTTCCAGGTTTTCTTATATTTCTTATTGAAATGGACTTACCTTATTAGAAGGGCATACACTGCATAAAGCACATTATCTGGATTGAAAATCAAGAATGGTTCTCCAGATCAACATATACTCAGACATCAGATATAAGCTACCAATTGATAAAATCATGACAATAAATAATTTCCTTGTTTATGGGGAGTTCAGAACTAGATTGGTGTCTCATTTTCTTCTTTAGGACTGAATCATGTGTCTAGATTCCTTTCCAGAAGCTAAATGTGATGTGGGTCACAGTTACTGATTCTCTCAGGAATGCTGGCCAAGAAGGAGAAACTGGTTCCTGCAAACCCTTGGCCACGAGCCAAATCATGTGACAAATCTGGGGTCCATGTCAAGTCACACAGAATACAAGTAAGTGCTTCAGTACAAATGCAAGGTTGCTCATACATAAAGAATGAGGATGTAGTTTCCTTCATAAAGAAGCTGTAAGTGTTCTTCCTTCAAAACTTTAAAAATTTTTTTTAATGTTTACTCATTTTTGAGACAGAGAGAGACAGGGTGTGAGCAGGAGAGGAGCAGAGAGAGGGAGACACAGAATCGGAAGCAGGCTCCAGGCTCTGAACTGTCAGCACAGAGCCCGACGTGGGACTCGAACTCATGAACTGCGAGATCATGACCTGAGCCGAAGTCGGACACTCAACAGACTGAGCCACCCAGGTGCCCCCAAAACTTATTTTTAACATTCAATTCTCATCTACTTGGTTCCAGGCACTCTGGACATACAACTACAGACGGTGCTGTTCCTGCCTTTAGGAAGCTCGTTCCTATGCTAACTTCTAACCTTTAATTTCAGTAAGCTATTAAACATAATGGGTGCTTTGAGTTTCTACGTCCTAGACCCCATTGACAGAAGAATGCAAAATAAACTTGTAAAAAATATGCCATGTAGACCAAGTTAGCTTGTATTTTTCAAAATTACACGTTCTTCCCACTCAGAGTTGTAAAAGTTTCACAAAATTTTGGCTGATACAAAGTCATGTATTTTCTCATCACTGACATAAACTTATATGAAGAGTAAATACCTCATACAGAGGAATGCACATTACTTGCAGAGTGAGTACCAAAGAGTGAAGCAATGAGTGTTAGAAGGAAAAAAAAAGTGGCAAAAGAAAAGGGAAATAAACAAAGAAGGAGAAGTATAAATGACAACTCTGGCTGTGACCAGTCTCTCAGCTAAACACAAAAGCTGATGCGGATGGCTAAGGGAGACAGGACTCTTTGCCGTTCTGTGCTTAGCTTGGAAGAAAGGCAGGTGCCCTGAGGGAGACCAGCCTTAGTTCCATGGATTACGAGTACAACCATGGGTGCAGGTAAAAATACAGAGTGGTGATTCTTGGGGAGTGGCAGAGAAAATGTCGCAATTACCTAAGATGTCACTAGACTTTACTGTTATTTCCCACTGAGTTGAAGTTTGGTGCAGTTTAACATGGCCCATGACAGAAATACTTTGTGATCCACACTGATGAATCTACCACATTCTTGTCTGAAGTTAATGAGCCTCACTTCAAAAAATATTGAGACAGGTATTTTGATGACTTTGTTGCGAGGAGCTCAAAGATTTATAGACTTAGAAGACAACCAGTATTAAGGTCATCATTTCTCCTCAGAGGGCAGCAGATCTTAATAAAACAAATGTAAACATGCCCACAAATGTTAAAAATGGTAATTAGAAATTATCCCCCACTGATTTGTACTTCTCAATGATTGCATCGCTTACTTTAGATAAGTGGCCAAAAGGAATCTTTCAGATTCTGCTTAATTCAGTCAGTCTTTTACAGGGACACACTGTAACTCCATCAACCGTTCGATTTGTAATATATAACCTTCTAAGAAGTAAATAATCTTCAGGTCACGTTTCTGCATACAGTTGGAGTGCAGTGTTAACGTACACATGCCCTTAATGAATGCTATTTAAAACTACTGACCTTCAAGAAGATGAGTCTAGTGATGTTTAATTCATCACATTTTCCAGGAAATTACAGAAAATTTCTCATAGCTCAAATGCAATATTAAGCTATAAGGACACTCCTTTCATGCAAACCTACCTTGAAAAGCATTTTATACTGTATTATTAAAGAAACTTTGCACTGAATATATTGCAAGGCTAGCAAATGAGATCTGAAGTGTATTTATGATTTTATTCAACAAAAGTCTTAAACATGGGAAACTTGAATAGCACCCCATACTTGTGATAGTTTGTCCTCATATGTATGTGCACATACACACAAGAGTGTGCATACACACACATTACAATAGTAGTAGCTTTCAGTCTGGGACACATTAAGTTCAAGAGACTGTATTTCTTTGCAAACATTAGCCCATTTAAACCTCACAACAAGGTGGCCCTTCTAACTCATGTTATAGGTGAAGTAACTTGACCATTTTCATATAACTAATATGTACTGGCACTGAGGTTTAATACCAAAAGTCTATGGACTTTAAAGCCCAAGATTTTCCCCACTGTACTCCAGAACGCCCCTGCTTCTTAGTGGGAGAGTCCTGCTAGTGGGATAAGAAGGCAGCAAGAAAGCATCTGGTGTCTGGAAAGCATGGGATAAAGTTGAACTTCACCTACATTATACTTTTGCTGGGTTCATACAGTTATTCACACATATTCCTCCTTATCTAAAAGACAGTTTTTACTAACTCCTTCAAGGTTCTATTAAATTCTGTGATTCTTAGAAGAGTCAGTGTCCATTCCATGATGCCAAAAAGAAATGCCTCTAATAAATGGCAACTCTACATAAAAATGCAAAACTAAAGGACTGAAGTTCTGGTAAACTATGCGTTCATTCACAAACATTTATTGAGTTCCTGCTATGAATGCAAAAATGAATCACGCTTGATCTCTACCCTCAAGGAGTTTACATAGATATACAGACCTTATGTGATTTTTGCAATTGTTTGCAATGTTTTGTGCAAAATATACTTTTCTACAACGTGTTTACTGAAAACTGACAACTTCATGCCACCCTTTACTTCTGTCTTGGTCAAAAGGAGGATGCTAGATATTTATAGCATCAAAATATATAAATATAAACTGAGTGTCCGAAATTGAAGAACAGGTTTAGTAAGTTGTTATAAGTATACAATGGAATACTACACAAAATTAAGAATGGTGCATTAATGATATATTTGTACCACTGAGTAAAATAAAATCAACAAACATATATGTAGTATAGTCCCCCTTTTGTGAGATATAATAATATATATTTAATTTAAGCCAAAAGCCTGGAGAGATATTCACCAAAGCCCTATAGTGGTTATCCCTGGACTGTGACATTATATGGAAATTTATTTTTTTCCTGTGTGCTTATCTGTGTTTTCTGCCTTTTTAATAATGTTCATGTAATATTGAACTTTTATTAAAAAATAAAAAATCTCCAGATTAAATTTAATAAAGATTAAATCCTGGATATAAATGGAATCCTCAATTTTTATTTTCAAATTCAGAAAGTTGAAGGGGGATAGTGTGTGTACTAAGAAGAAAACCAGGGCACCTGGGTGGCTCAGTCCATCAAGAATCTGACTCTTGATATCAGCCTAGGTCGTGATCTTGTAGTCATGAGATCAAGCTAAGCGGACCCTACTTGGGATTCTCTCTCTCTCTCTCTCTCTCTCTCTCTCTCTCTCTGCTTGCCCCCCCACCTTTAAATACATAAATAAACTTAAAAAAAGAAGAAAACCATCACAGGAATATGCACATGGCAGATGATAGTGTTTACTGAATGCAAAACATTCATGATGGAAAAATTAAGAATTTGATCACTCCAGTTTTTGAAAAAAGCCAATGCTATTTTTTTAACATTTTAATTTTTTAAATTTTTATTAATTTTTAATTTTTAATTTGAGAGAGAGAGAGAGGCAGAGAGACAAAGGGAGAGAGAGAATCTTAAGCAGGCTCCACACCCAGCTTGAGCCTGATGTGGGGCTTGATTCCATGACACTGGGATCATGACCTGAGCCAAAATCAACAGTCAGGTGCTCGACCACTTGAGCTACCCTGACACCCCAACCCAATGTTATTTTTAAAAAAGTTTCATGTCATTAAGAATCAGTTTTTATTATAAAATTTCATCATAAATTATGTATGCAGAAATTATGTTCCCTTATAAAGCACAGCAGAACAAACTGGAAGGCTTTAGAATGAGATGTGTTCAAATACTGACTCCAGCCCTTTATGGTCCTGTGAACTTGGGCAAGCCACTTGACATCAGCTTCCCAAACTGTAAAATGAGAGAAAAAAAAAGGCCAACTTCATGATGGTGTTGGGTGGCTGAAATCAAATCCATATGGTTCAATGCCTGGTTGAACACACTGGTCCACACAATACATGGTAGTTATTACTGTTTTTGTTATTCAAAACAAATAGCCTGTTTTAGCCTTCATCACTTAACTGTGAAATGAAAAATATCTGACACTGAATTGGAACTACATTTGGTTTATACTTAAACAGGGCAAAAGGCACCCATCAAGCACAACCACTCTGTTTTTATTATATGAAAACGGATTCTTTCCATCATTCGGTATTTGGTGAATGAGAACTTTACTTTAGCCCAGCAATGGAGGTAAAGACTAGTTACTTCTTTCACGGGCTCAGAGTCCAATGGGGGAGATGAATAAGTAAACAGACAATGGTCATACTGTGGCAACTACTGTGTACTTTGGATGCGCAGAACACAGGAGCACTTGGGCAAATGACACACCTCCAGATGAGCGTCGTTGATTTGTACTTTATGACTATGGCACCTTCACGAGTGCACAGTCCTATGCCAGGGCCACAGGCAGACTTGATGAGGATGGAGATAGAGGCAGGGATGGTTCCCCCGTGGATGCAAAGTCTGCTTGAGTCTTGAAGAATGAGGAGGAGAGAAACAAGTGAAACAGCAGGGAGGAACATGCCACGGCAAGGAAACAGCATGTAAAATGTAACCTCGGAGAACTTCCTTTCTTCAGGGGATGTAACCTCGGAGAACGTGGTCTTGCTTCTTTAGGGGATGTAACCTCGGAGAATGTGGCCTTCCTTTCTTCAGGGGATATGACCTTGGAGAACGTAGCCTTCCTTCTTCAGGGGATGTAACCTCGGAGAACGTGGTCTTCCTTTCTTCAGGGGATGTAACCTAGGAGAACATGGTCTTGCTTCTTCAGGGGATGTAACCTCGGAGAATGTGGTCTTGCTTCTTCAGGGGATGTAACCTAGGAGAACGTGGCCTTCCTTCTTCAGGGGATGCCCAAGAGTTCAGTATGAGAGAAGGAAGCTAGTGGCAGGGAGTAAACGCTAAGACTCATAAGTGCTAAACGGGACCTACCATGTAATGATGAATGGTTTCAATTTTATTCTAAAAGCAATGGAGAGCGACTGAAGAGTTTTAATAAAATACAACTGACAAAAGTACATAACAAAAAAATCATATTTATTTAATTTGTTTTGTGGTACATTATATTTTCTAAAAGGAGATGGTTGAATCTAGTTTTTTTTTTCCTAATCAATTGTCTATTATTTACCAGACAGAATGTTATAGTATTTAGTATTGCTGGTAGAAATGTAATGAGATTTCTTCCTTTGGGGGCAATTTAACTAGAAACTCATTGTCACGTTAAATGTAGCTATTCATCACTGTTGTCTTGGGCTCTATTTTGTTGTTGTTGTTAAAGGATAAGTAATTCTCACAAACGGTACATTAAAACATGTAATGTTTTTAAAAAACATGCTTTTTTAATACTAATCTTCAAAAGAAGATGATTACTAGATTAATACTTTAGATGGCCAAAAATTCATTGTACAGCTGAAATCAAAGATGGCTGTGTACTTGGAAATGTTTTAAGTCCCCAAAGCAAAGGCCACGTCACCTATTTCTTTCATTAACCAGTACACGATCAGTATAAACTGAAAAGGAAAAGTCAGTAGATGCATCTGATTATGTCCTCTGGACATTTTCAAAGGCTTCTGCCTGTTTTGTCAACTTCAAAAGACACAAAGGGCACTCTGGAGACTTTCCCCCTGGAGTCCTCTCCATTGCTTGGGTCGACAAACTTCTTTTCTCCCAAAGAAGGAAACCGGGGGGAAAAACTCCCTTTGTATTCATTAATAATTCAGTGCATTTGCTTTCAATCCCTACTTCATGCTATTCTCTTGCCTTGGAGCTGCCAACACAAACGTGAGCACCTTAAAACCCAAATCACGCACCAAGACTCCACTCAAATGTCATTCCCTCGCAGAGGCTCTTGACTACCCCAACTAGAAGTGATCTCCTCAAACTCTGCACACCACGGCTTCTTAATCATTCATTTCCTAGAGCTCTTAGCACAGGCAAACACCATGAAGTGAATTTGGAAGTGTGTATGTGGCTTTGCTATCTATTACCATGCGTTTTAAAAAAATCACTTTCGTTATTGAATCTCAGTGTTTCTCATCTGCAAAATGGGGTTATTCATGTGGGGAGGAACAGCTATTTTTAAATGCTATTTTATAAATGTGGTAATTGAGATTCAGAGAAGTTAAACAGCTTATCTAAAGTGACAAAGCTAATAATCAAATATTTCTAAATATCTAAGTCTTGTATATTTTCCATTATTCCACAATTACCGCCTACAACATAAAATCTGTAAAAGTAGTAGAAAAATTGTATTTCAATACATACCTGTTTCATGAATCTCTTCCTTTCCAGTGTATGAGGAAAACACCTGCCTAGAGAATTTGTATTGTTGTTCTCGAAAATTATTTTGTAAGTAGTCCATCAGCATGACATAGCCAGACTGTTGCATTGTAAGAACTTCACAAAAAACAGCCAACTGGGGAAAAGATCATTTAACATATAATGTAACATATCTGATTCAAAGGTGTCTGTAAATGCTTTAAAATAGATATTCAGTAGTAAGGCTTAGAAACTAATTATTTTTAAATTGCTTTGAATGATTGCATTTGTTTGAATTTCCAAGATTACCTGGCTTTCAGAGATGCTAACTGTATCTTTAAAAATAATCCAGTCAACAGTGTCTGTGCAGGGAGGAGATGTCAATGAGCCATTGTAAGTGTAATATTTGTCAGTTGAGTTTGGCAGAAGGTTCAGCAATATGAAGGGATCTAATGCAGACTGTTTCCCTACAAAGTAACAACATATATCTCAGTTGGGATCTCAACACTGGAACTCAGCGGTTCAAAGCTTCTATGAAACAGAGACATATGGTTTGTTACAAATTTAATCAGAAATGAAATTTTAAGAATATTTTAGGTATATTTCAAAAGTGGTGATAAAACCAACATATTCTGAATTTCCTTACATACACAACTACATAGGTTATACTAGTAAGATCCTGGAGAGATTATTTTACATATAAAAGATATTCAGAAATCATATAACCATCTTAACAGATACAGTAAAATCACTTGAGAAGACTTAATACCAGTTTGCGAAAAACAACAAAACCTTATTCTGGCGAAGATTATCTTCCAAAGCCTATAACAAACATTGTATTTAAGGATGACCGATTGGGAAAGCTTTCCCCTAGAGATAAAGAATGAGACAAAAACATCCTGCTATCACCATTTCTGATTAACATTGAATTGGAGGACTGGGCCAGTGCAATAAAGAAAAAAGTCATAAAGATTGGATTTGAAGAAATGATACCATCATATTTTGCAAATGCATGATTGTACATGTATGATATTGAATTTACAAACTATCAGAATTAGTCAATGCATTTAGTAAAGTCACTGCACATAAGACCCATACACAAAAATTAATTATATTGCTATGTACCAGTACGAAACAATAGAAAATGCAATTTAAAACAATATAACTCATAATAACAACACAATATCAAATACAGATAAATCTAACAAATGATGTGAACAACATCTATATTAAAAATTATAAAACTTTCTTGAGAGAATTAGATAAAAATTAAAATTATGGGAAATTAAAATTATGGGAAATACCAAGTTCATGGGTTGGAAGAGTTAGTATTGTGCAGGTGTTGACTGCCCCCAAATTGATTTATGGAGTCAAAAAATCTTATCAAAATCCCAGAGGCTTTTATACACATGTGTTTTATACAGCATGTGTTTACTGACATGCTGATTTAAAAACTTAAATGGAAATGAAAAGTTAAAACAATCTTGAACAATAACAGCTACTGTACGACTTTGATTACCAGGTAGGAAAACCGATTATATAAAACTATAGAAGTCATGATAGTGAAATATGCATGCAAAGACAGGCAAAGGGAACAGTGAAAGAGAAAAGAGAACTCAGATCCATACATATATAGTCACTTTATGTATGTCACTTTTTTTCTTTAGGACAGGAAAAATTACTATGTAGTTGGAATGGACTGCCTTTGCAGTAAAGAGTGCTGTATCACTTGGATATCCTTAACGGAAAAAAGTGAATCATGATTCCCTACTTCACATCTTAAGCACATGAGTTCTAAATAGATCTAGTAGATCTAGATTTAGTGGATCTAAATGTGAACAGGAGAGTAAAACTTTTAGAGGAAAACAGAAAATTCACTTTATAACCTTAAGGTAGGCTGAGATTTCTGAAATGGCACACAAAAATTGTTAATTATAAAGGGAAAAATGATAAATTTTAGTACATGATAATTAAGATCTATTTATCAATATTTACCTATTTATCAATAGTCACTATTAAGGGAATAGATGGTTAAGAACAAAGGGTGGAAAGTATATTTTACATATATGTTGTGTGTGTGTGTGTGTGTGTGTGTGTGTGTGTGTATTATACCTTTTATCCAGAATAGAGAATTCCTTTAAAAATTTAGTAGAGTTTTCCTAAGAGGCATATCTGGCCTTACAACTCTCAAACAATCCAATTATATCTGTCTCCATGAATGATCCCATTTTTGCTTTTGGACCTTTCCAACAGCACTTATTAACAGCCATTTAGCCTTTAGTGTACCTGCCCTCACTCATACAGGCAGCAATCTGCTTATCAGCAAGATCTGTGTCTAACTCATTTACCCATCCTAACTATCTAGCTCAATGCATGCATGTCTTCTGTTCTTTCTAGTAGACTTATGTCATTAAGAAGTAGCCCCCGAGACCTATTTAATCTATTCTTAGTGAGATAGCACAGTGTAGAGCGGTAGTTTTGTCAGACAAGGTAGTTAGACAGACATGACAGGAAGGGGAAGTAGGAGGGTGACGATGGGAAATTGCCAGAAACCACATGTCTCCACCCAGAGTCCACCCCATCTCCCTCAGACCAAGCCCTTGTGTGGTACACCACAGACCCATAAGCAGGAGATATGGGCTACAGGGACTGCCTTAACTTTGGAACATGTGCACTTAAGAAAGACTGTGTCATGACAAGCCCGAGAAACCAAGATGGCAGAACAGCATGGAAGCTTTTTGTGTGTCTCGCGCCCATGAAATATAGCCAGACCAACACTAAACCATCCTGCACACCTAGAAAACTGATCTGAGGATTAACACAACAATCTGCACAACCTGAACCACAGAACTCAACAGGTATGTGGCACAGAGAGGTGAACTTGGGGAGAGAGAAGCTGCAGCGGGCAGGGAACCGCTTTTGCAGGCGGAGAGAGGATGGAGATGGGGGGAGAATACTGGAAAAGCACCTCTCCCCAAAGGCAGCTGGAGAGAAAGTGGAAAAGTGGAAATAGCTACAGGGACTAAACTAAAAAGGGAGAAAGGAGAAAGGAGAGGGTTTAAATTCCATTAAGACTGTAAACAAGGGGAGCACAGAGTCTGCAGCTCTGCAGCTTGATACCTGGAGATGCTCTGCTGGGAAGGGCAAATCCCCAGGAGTGGAGTGGGGTCCGGGAGGTTCTTGGGCCACACAGGGAAAAGCGATTCCACTGCTGGAAGAACATTTGGTAGAGACTGTTGAGGCCACCTGGTCCCAGCAGACCCCAGAGAACGGTCACATTCGCTGGTGCTGGAACAAGGTCCTTAAGGGTGAAGCCTGGTGTCAGATGTGTGTTGTGATTTTCCATAATTCCTGAAATGCTGCTGCTACACTATCTCTCAAACTTTTTCTGGGGCGGGCTGGCACCTGGCTGCAGTCTCTGGGCTTCGGCAGCAGCACAGTAATGCGAACTTTCCTGGGTGTGGCTGGCATTCGGCCATTGCTCAGTGAGACCCCCCTCCCCCCCCCCCGCAGAAGGGCAGAAAGGGTCAAAGCCACAGTCCTTCAGAAGTAAGGGGCTGTGGAAAACAGCCGCATCTGAGACAAAACTCAAGAGAGAGGTACTTCCTGGTGCTTGGCCACAGACAATGAAAAAGCGGGGAGTGGACAAAAGCTGAAGACAGAGGACGGGTGAGCAATTGATGATCCAGGAGAACAGAGTTCCAAAACTAGAGACTGGGTAGCTGGGTGACGCCATCTTCACCGCTCCCGCACATGCACATATGCACCTACGAGCACCACAACACAACACCCCAGTAGGCTAGCAGCAGCATCTAGTGGAAAATGGAGCCGTTACACAAAGCCCCGCCCAACTGGGCCAACCTCGCTCTTCAAGAACAAAAGTCTCACCCCCTGCTTAGTTTATAGACTAGAAAGCACTTCATAGTCTGACTTCTAGGGGAAAACAAAGTAATTTCAGTCCTATTTCAATCTGTTAGCAGGTCCATGTATTCAATTTTCTTTCTTTTTTTTCTCTTTTTCACTTCTTTTCTTTTTCTTGAATACAGACAGAAAAAATTCATTTTTATTTTTAATTTTTATTAAAAATATTTTTAATTTTTATTTCTATATTTTTTACTTTTGTGTAACTTTTCAAATTCAATTTTACTTGCATCATTTTATTTTAGTCTACTTCAGTGTGTTAATTTTTTCAAATTTTCAAATGATTTCCTTTTTTTTCTTTCCTTTTTTCTCTTTTTAGTTTCTTTTCTTGCTCTTGAATACAGAGAGAGAAAAACTTCATTTTTCTTTTCAATTTCTATTAAAAATGTTTTTCTTTAATTTTTATTTTTACTATATTTTTTACTTCTATGTAAACTTTTCCAAATTCTATTTTATTCCCATCATTTTATTTTAGTCTACTACAGTGGATTCACTTTTTCAAATTTTCAAATGATTTCTTTTTTTTTCTTTTTTCTCTTGTTCTCTTTTCTTCTTTAATACAGAAAGAGAAAAAATTCATTTTTATTTTTAACTTTTATTTAAAGCTTTTTAATTTTTTTCTACTATATTCTTCAGTTTCACGTAAATTTTTTCAAATTGTATTTTACTCCCATCATTTCATTTTAGTCTACTTCAGTGTATTCAATTTTTCAGATTCTCAAAAGATTTCCTTCCCCCCTCCCCCCCCCCAACCTTTTTTCTCTAATCTATCAAACCACTTTCAACATCCAGACCAAAACACACTCAGGATCTAGCATCATTTATTCATTTTTTTTGTGTGTGTGTTTTCAATTTTTAAATTTTGATATTTTTTTAAATTTTAATTCTTTACATTTTAATTTTTCTACCTCATTAATTCCTTTTCTCCCTTCAAAATGACAAAATGAAGGAATTCACCTCCAAAGAAACAGCATGAAGAAACAACAGCCAGGGATTTAACCAACACAGATACAAGCAAGATGTCTGAACCAGAATTTAGAATCACGATAAAAAGAATACTAGAGGCAGTCGAAAATAGATTAGAATCCCTTTCTGCGGAGATAAAAGAAGTAAAAACTAGTCAGGATGAAAAAAAAATGCTATCACTGAGCTGCAATCATGGATGGATGCCGTGGCGGCAAGGATGGATGAGGCAGAACAGAGAATCAGTAACATAGAGGACAAACTTATGGAGAATAATGAAGCAGAAAAAGAGGGAGATTAAGGCAAAAGAGCACAGTCTAAGAATTAGAGAAATCAGTGACTCATTAAAAGGAAACAACATCAGAATCATAGGGGTCCCAGAAGAGGAAGGAAGAGAAATGGGGGTAGGAGGGTTATGTGAGCAAATCATAGTGGAAAACTTTCCTAACCTGGGGAAAGACACAGACATCAAAATACAGGAAGCACAGAGGATCCCCATTAGATTCAACAAAAACTGACCATCAACAAGGCATATCATAGTCAAATTCACAAAATACGCAAGCAACGAGAGAATCATGAAAGCAGCAAGGGAAAAAAAGTCACTAACCTACAAGAGTAGACATATCAGGCTTGCAGCAGACCTATCCACAAAAACTTGCCAGGCCAGAAAGGAGTGGCAGGATATATCCAGTGTGCTGAATCAGAAAAATATGCAGCCAAGAATTCTTTATCCAGCAAAGCTGTCTTCAAAATAGAAGGAGAGATAAAAAGTTTCCCAGACAAACAAAAATTAAAGGAGTTTGTGACCACTAAACCAGCCCTGCAAGAAATGTTAAGGGGCACTCTCTGAGGGAGAAAAGATGAAAAAAAATAATGTGTATATCTATCTATCTATCTATCTATCTATCTATCTATCTATAGATAGATAGATATACCAAAAGCAACAAAAGATTAGAAAGGACCAGAGAACACCACCAGAAACTCCAACTCTACAAGCATCATAATGGCAATAAATTCATATCTTTCAGTACTCACTCCAAACGTCAGTGGACTCAATGCTCCAATCAAAAGACATAGGGTAACAGAATGGATAAGAAAACAAGATCCATCTATATGCTGTTTACAAGAGACCCACTTTAGACCTAAAGACACCTTCAGACTGAAAATAAGGGGATGGAGAACCATCTATCATGCTAATAGTCAACAAAAGAAAGTCGGAGTAGCCATATTTATATCAGACAATCTAGACTTTAAAATAAAGACTGTATCAAGAGATGCAGAAAGGCATTATATCATAATCAAGGGGTCTATCCACCAAGAAGACCTAACAATTGCAAACATTTACGTGCCAAATGAGAGAGCACTAAATATATAAAATCAATTACTCACAAACATAAACTCATCAATAGTAATACCATAATAGTAGGAGACTTCAACACCCCACTCACAGCAATGGACAGATCATCTAATCAAAAAACCAACAAGGAAACAATGGCTTTGAATGACACACTGGACCAGATGTACTTGACAGATATATTCATAACATTTCATCCTAAAGCAGCAGAATATACATTCTTCTCCAGTGCACACGGAACATTCTCCAGAATAGACCACATACTGGGACACAAAAAGATCGAGATCATACCATGCATATTTGCAGACGACAACACTATGAAACTCAAAATCAACTACAAGAAAAAAATTTGGAAAGGTAACAAATACTTGGAGACCGAAGAACATCTTTCTAAAGAATGAATGGGCTAACAAAGAAGTTAAAGAGGAAATTAAAAAGTATATGGAAGTCAATGAAAATGATAACACCACAGCCAAAAACCTCTGGGATGCAGCAAAGGCAGTCATAAGAGGAAAGTATATAGCATCCAGGCCTTCCTGAAGAAGGAAGAAAGATCTCACATACACAACCTAACCTTCCACCTTAAGAAGCTGTAAAAAGAACAGCAAATAAAACCCCAAACCAGCAGAAGAAAGAAAATAACAAAGATTAGCACAGAAATTAATGCTATGGAAACCAAAAAAACAGTAGAACAGATCAATGAAACCGGAAGCTGGTTCTTTGAAATAACTAACAAAATTGATAAACCACTAACCAGCTTGATCAAACAGAAAAAGGAAAGAACCCAAATAAATAAAATCAAGAATGAAAGAGGAGAGATCACAACCAACACAGCAGAAATACAAACAATAATAAGAGAATATTATGAGCAATTATATGCCAATAAAATGGGCAATCTGAAAGAAATGGACAAATTCCTGGAAACACATACACTACCAAAACTGAAATAGGAAGAAAGAGAAAATTTGAACAGACCCATAACCAGTAAGGAAATCGAATTAGTAATCAAAAATCTCCCAAAAAACAGGAGTCCAGGGACATATGGCTTTCCAGGGGAATTCTACCAAACATTTAAGGAAGAGTTAGCACCTATTCTCTTGAAATTGTTCCAAAAAATAGAAATGGAAGGAAAATTTCCAAACTCTTTCTATGAAGCCAGCATTACCTTGATTCCAAAACCAGACAGAGATCCCACTAAAAAGGAGAATTATAGACCAAATTCCCTGATGAACATGGATGCAAAAATCCTTAACAAGATATTAGCCAACTGGATCCAACAATACATTAAAAAAAATTATTCACCACTACCAAGTGGGATTTATACCTAGGATGCAGGGCTGGTTCAATATCTGCAAAACAGTTAACATGATTCATCACATCAGTAAAAGAAAGGACAAGAACCATATGATCCTCTCAATAGATGCAGAGAAAGCATTTGACAAAATACAGCATCCTTTCTTGATAAAAACCCTCAAGAAAGTAGGGACAGAAGGAGCATACCTCGAGATCATAAAAGCCATATATGAACGACCCAACGCTAATATCCTCAATGGGGAAAAACTGACAGCTTTCCCCCTAAGGTCAGGAACAAGACAGAGATGTCCACTCTCACCACTATTATTCAACATAGTATTAGAAGTCTTAGCCTCTGCACTCAGACAACACAAAGAAATAAAAGGCATCCAAATCAGCCAGGAGGAGGTCAAATTTTCACTCTTCGCAGATGACATGATACTCTCTATATGGAAAACCCAAAAGATTCCACCAAAAACTGCTATAATTGATTCATGATTTCAGCAAAGTTGCGGGATATAAAATCAACACACAGAAATCGGTTGCATTCCTATACACCAACAATGAAGTGACAGAAAGAGAAATCAAGGAATCGATCCCATTTACAGTTGCACCAAAACCCATAAAATACCCAGGAATAAATCTAACCAAAGAGGTGAAAAATCTATACACTGAAAACCATAGAAAGTTTATGAAAGAAATTGAAGAAGACACAAAAAATGGAAAAAGATTCCATGCTCCTGGATAGGAAGAACAAATATTGTTGAAATGTCAATACTACCCAAAGCAATCCACATATTCAATGCAATCCCTATCAAAATAACATGAGCATTCTTCACACAGCTAGAACAAATAATCCTAAAATTTGTATGGAACCAGAAAAGACCCCGAATAGCCAAAGCAATCTTGAAAAAGAAAACCGAAGCAGGAGGCATCACCAAAGCATAGCATCCTTCAAGCTATACTACAAAGTTGTAATCATCAAGATAGTATGGTACTGGCACAAGAACGGACACTCAGATCAATGGAACAGAATAGAGAACCCAGAAATGGACCCACAAATGTACGGTCAACTCATCTTTGACAAAGCAGGAAAGAATATCCCATGGAATAAAGACAGTCTCTTCAGCAAGTGGTGCTGGGAAAACTGGACAGCGACATGCAAAAAACTGAACCTGGACCACTTTCTTACACTGTCCACAAAAATAAACTCAAAATGGATGAAAGACCTCAATGTAAGACAGGAAGCTATCAAAATCCTCGAGGAGAAAGCAGGCAAAAACCTCTCTGACCTTGGCTGCAGCAACTTTTTATTCAACACGTCTCCGGAGGCAAGGGAAACAAAAGCAAAAATGAACTACTGGGACCTCATCAAAATAAAAAGCTTCTGCACAGCGAAGGAAACAATCAGCAAAACTAAAAGGCAACCGACAGAATGGGAGGAGATATTCGCAAACAATATATCAGATAAAGGGTTAGTATCCAAAATCTATAAAGAACTGATCAAACTCAACACCCAAAAAACAAATAATCCAGTGAAGAAATGGGCAAAAGACATGAAGAGACACTTCTCCAAAGAAGACATCCAGATGACCAACTGACACATGAAAGAATGCTCAACATCACTAATCATCAGGGAAATACAAATCAATACCACAATAAGATACCACCTCACACCTGTCAGAATGGCTAACATTAACAACTCAGCAACAACAGATGTTCGCGAGGATGCAGAGAAAGAGGATCTCTTTTGCATTGTTGGTGGCAATGCAAGCTGGTACAGCCACTCTGGAAAACAGTATGGAGGTTCCTCAAAAAACTAAAAATATAACTACTCTATGACCCAGCAATTGCACTACTGGGCATTTATCCACGGGATACAGGTATGCTGTTTCGAAGAGACACATGCACCCCCCCCCCATGTTTATAGCAGCATTATCAACAATAGCCAAAGTATGGAAAGAGCCCAGATGTCCATCGATGGATGAATGGAAAAGGAGGTGTGGTATATATATACAATGGAGTATTACTCGGCAATCAAAAAGAACGAAATCTTGCCATTTGCAACTACGTGGATGGAACTGGAGAGTGTTATGCTAAGTGAAATGAGTCAGTCAGAGAAAGACAAAAAATCCTATGACTTCACTCATATGAGGACTTTAAGAGACAAAACAGATGAACATAAGGGAAGGAAAACAAAAATAATATAAAAACAGGGAGGGGGACAAAATATAAGAGACTCATAAATATGGAGAACAAACTGAGGGTTATGGGGGGGTTGTGGGAGGGGGGATGGGCTAAATGGGTAAGGGGTATTAAGGAATCTACTCCTGAAATCATGGTTGCACTCTATGCTAATTTGGATGTAAATTTTAAAAAATAAAAAATAAAATTAAAAAAACAAAAAGAAAGACTGTGTCACTAGCAACCTTGAGGCTATTATAATATCATAAAAGCCATATATGAACGTAAAAGCCATATACGAATTAAAATATCATTAGCATTGCGGTCAGGGCCCGCCCCCCAAGGGGTTGCACTTAGGCTCTCCTGGGAAAATGACTAGGACAAACTTGCAGCAAAAGTTGGAGGGGAGGAAACCAAGGCAGTTCCAAGGGTGGAGTGAGAATGACGAGATGGGAGGGAGGGGAACAAATAACTCCTGATAAAGGAACACAATGAGGAACTCGGCGCTTTGCCACCTATCCTTGGGTCAGCCTGCTCCTCTGTCACTGGAGTGTACTATCACTTTTTGCTAAAAGAAAAAAAAAGCCTTTGCAACATTAACTCTCTATCAGGTCTTTCAACTGAATTCTTTTTTTTTTTTTTTTTTTTTTTTTTAATTTTTTTTTTTCAACGTTTATTTTATTTTTGGGACAGAGAGAGACAGAGCATGAACGGGGGAGGGGCAGAGAGAGAGGGAGACACAGAATCGGAAACAGGCTCCAGGCTCTGAGCCATCAGCCCAGAGCCCGACGCGGGGCTCGAACTCACGGACCGTGAGATCGTGACCTGGCTGAAGTCGGACGCTTAACCGACTGCGCCACCCAGGCGCCCCTCAACTGAATTCTTTAAGAAGACAAGAACTGAGGAATTCCATAATCTAGGGCCTGGTAGTAGTTTCACCCCTTATTTGAATAATCTGGGGAGCTTTAAAAAAAATAGCAGTATTGCAGGCCCCACCCTAGCCCACTTGAACTTAAATCTCTAGTAATAGGGCATCTACATTTTCAAGACAGCTTCCCCAGGTGATTCAAACATGCAGCCCGCATTGAAAATCCAAAGCAGAGTGAAGTCTTTGCAAGAGGTTAGTATTTTGAACCCACTCTCTACATTATAAAATAAAATGACCAACCCAGATTATTTTCATAGTGTATTCTGGCTTTAAACTCTATGAAGACTAGACATATCCAGAAAGCCTCAAAGAAAAAAATTTCTGTTTAAAAATTAAATTATTGAATGTTAATTTTTCTACAATGCAGAAACTTTTGAAGGAAGGAGGGACTCTGGTAATAATTAAAGTTATAGATAACTGCTTCCATTCTGAATTTAAGACTGACTGTTAGAAATGAAAATCTGCTTGACTGAACAGATAGTGTTGTGTATATACAACCTAAATCTAGTTTTAATCTGTTAGAAAATGCAAGTTATGCTTGGTTTAATGTATTAATTAGTAATTTCTAAAAGTATGTCTTCTTCTCTAATATCAAGATGAAATGATTAGAATTTAGACTTGGATTCAAGTCCTCTGAAACTGGGGAAAATCTTTTTATATGTGAGTGTTTCCCATTTTCAGGTTTATGCTTTTATTAACTGAAAAATTTTTGAGTCCATAACTTCCTTCTTAATCATCAATGGGCTACAATTGTTTCTTTTTTTCTGCTGAAGACAAAATTTATCTTACAAATGTTCTCTGGAAATGTGGATGTGCAGAATACTAATTAAGTAAGGAGGCAAACACTGACTCACTGCTAAATTAGGTGGGAAATGAAATGACACCAGGAGAGCTACAGGCCAGAAAAGGAAGAAAAGAAGTGAGATCTGAATAGCGATGGTGAAATAGAGAATTTTCTTGAAATGCTGTTTTGTACTTTATTTTAAAAACATTTAGAGGGGTGCCTGGGCGGCTCAGTTGGTTAAACATCTCACTCTTGGTTTGGGCTGAGGTCATGATCTCACGGTTTGAGGGTTTGAACTCCAAGTTGGGCTGTGTGCTGACAGCACGGAGTCAGCTTGGGACTTTCTCTCTCCCTGTCTCTCTGCCCTTCCCCTGTCCTCTCTCTCTCTCAAACTTAAAAAAATAAAAATGTTATTTATATACATGTCCTAAATTTCTGTCTTGGATATCACAGGACTTTTCAACTACAGTAGCACTCTTCTTTCTTTTTTTTTTTTTCCTTTTCTTTAATGTTTATTTATTTTAGAGACAGAGAGAGAGACAGAACATGAATGGTGGAGGGGCAGAGAGAAAGGGAGACACAGAATCTGAAGCAAGCTCCAGGCTCTGAGCTGTCAGCACAGAGCCTGATGTGGGGTTCAAACTCACGAACCGAGAGTTCATGACCCAAGCCAAAGTCAGATGCTCAACCCACTGAGGCATCCAGGCACCCCAGAGCTCTTCAATTAGACAACCATCTTTTGAGAAAATTGGAATAAGGCGGCTTTTTGAGTATGTGTCTAGCAAAAGCATTTGCTTCATCTGAATCACCTCATTATTGTTAACACAAGCAAGAATCACACCTGAGTCAATGCTGCTGTAGTTGTGATCATTCATTCGGTCATTATTCATTTAGGCACATATTGGTGAGCAACCAATCAGATGCTCCCCTTCTGTCGGAGGGTGACAGCAAGAGGGGGAGGATAAGTAGGGAGAGAGATAAGGAGATAGACAAAGACCACAATAGGGTCAAAAGAAAGGCAGGAATGAGGGAAGGAAAGGGAAATGGGTTCTTTCATCTTTTCGAGAGGAATACAGGAAATGAGTCATCAGCCCACATTGGACTAAGATAGATTTTATAATCTTGATGATGGTTGAAAGTGTTGTTTCTTGAATAACTAACATCATATAAAGAATATGGAGCAGGATTTGGGAGCTGAGCTTCAGTTGCAGAGTCTCTGTCCACAGACAAGCGCTGCCTTCAGTCCTCTAGGTTCTCAGCAGCAATGGCTAAGAGCCAGTATTGGGGAGCCTCTCGTGTATTGGGTACTAGGGGGTTTTCTAGACTCTGAAATAGATTTAATCTCAGAATTCTCAAAATAGAAACATTTACCTTTAGGAGGACTTAACTTCTTTAGTTTGTACAGATCATATCTAACAACCATTCAAATCAAATTGACCTGTTTCATATCTGTCCTGAAACATAACTCATACATATCGTCATAGTGTAGTGGCACAAACTTTGTGGACAGACCTGGATCGAGATTCTGGCCCTACCACTTACCAACTGAATCAGCTTAGGTGTCGCTGCTGAATATAAGGAAATAATTACGAATCTAGTGGGTGAGTTGATGCGCAGGGAGGATTTTATTTTTCAGTAAAAGAGGAGGGAAGAAGTCAGTGCACAAGTAGCAGGGTAGGGAGAAAGAAAACAGAGTAATGGAGGGCAGATCGGGATGTGTTTCCAGGCAGCCAGGGAGACTATCGGTTCTGCTTCCAAATTAAGAGCCAGGATACGGCCAGAATAGTGCTGCTGGGAATCCATGTTCTCGAGGAGGCTATTATGTGGCAGCAGCAGCTGTGAGGAAGCACCTCCCTCAACGGCTTATGGACAATAGCTATACTGAAAAGTAAACTTTAGCCAAAGAACATGAGCAAATTGGTTCTTACACTCATAGGATCCTCGTATGACCCTCCTAGAGAGCCCCAGAAATAACTGAAGAAGCATCCAGAAAAAGAGGCCAGAATACCACAGCGACACAAGTCAGGACTAACAACCCAGTGTTAACACCACTCTTGTTGGCCCCACAGGCTGACATAAGGCCTGGGAACATTTGGAGTTCATGTTTTATACAAGTTTCAGTGTAGGAATTCAAACTAGCTGCTTTCTTTCAGTCTGAATAAAATCCACTTTCTGACTAAATGAGGGAAAAATGAAGTGTGGCTTATGGCATTCAATGTTGAATTTTGCGATCTAGGTGGATGGAGGGAGGTAACTTCATCTTGTGTTTGATTGCACCTTTTGGAAAAAACACGAAAACAAAAAAAAACAAAAAACAAAAAACAAAAAAAAAAAAACAAAGAAAGCTGCACTGCATGAGTTCACATATTCCTGACTTCTGAAAAGTTCTGTCACTTAAGGCCCTCACATGTGATTGACAAAGATGAATCAATCCAAGGCCCAGCTTTTGCTTTCAAAAAGGATCTATATGAATTTTGTTCCTGATTTCAAGATTTTGCGGCTTCCCAGAGAGAAATAATCCTTATTTTGTTGATAGGGCAACATTAATCTCCTGCGTGTGGATGCTTACTAAAAATACAATAATAACAGGTTTGCTGTCTCTTGCAGATGTTGTTACAAGCATTTGCTGTGACAAATGACAAGATCCATGAGCTAGCAGGCAGAACAGTGAAACATACGGCATCTTTTTCTATGTTAAGTGTTTGCCTTCTTCCAAAAACCTTGTCATACTGGTAAAGGACCTATCAAGGAAACCACCAGGGAATAAATTTTAAGTTGAGTAACAACTGTCTTTTCACTTAAAAACATGACTTTTATAACACTAGCTGGTTTCAGATTATAAATCAGGTCTTTAACAAATGTACAAGGCAGACAGAATAGAGATATACATTTTAAATGCATGACATAATTAGATTATTTTCAAGAATAAAATTAGAAAACTTTACCTTCCTACTTATATTAACCATTTGTGATTTTTTATGTGACAAAAATTTCAGATAAAATGTTCTTTAGTGAGACATGTATAAATCATCAAGTGTAAGAATTGGAAGATTGCTCCTTTTTGAAAAGGTCTTTCCTTCTTCTTTGGAGCAAGTGACTTTTGTAATATTATAAAAATTCATATGCATCCAAAGTACGATCTAGAAGAAAAGGATTTCTCCAAATAGCTTACCAAAACGACTAACTCTCTCCACTCCATCAATAATTGCTTTGTAATCCAAGTTTTCTTCTGTTCCAATCTATTAAAGAAGAATGACATTCTAAGAATGGGATAAAATATTTGATTAACTCTTCAATAAAATGAAAAGATAAGTGAAATCCATTTTAAGTATCCAAATGCAATGTTCTCCAAATGCATACTTCCTTTTTTTTTCACAGCAAGACAAAAACAAATAAAACAGACAAAAAACCAGCTACCTTTTAAATTTTCCACTGAGAAAAGTACGCTTTAAAATGTTGATTCCCAGTCATTGCTGTATTATTATGATGCTTTGCATGCACACAAATCTGCTCACAGAACAGGCTACTCTAGCTGGAAGTGATGCACCCCATTAATGAACGCAAGAGTTCCCTTTTAAACACCCCAGCCAAGGGGTTGTTCTATTTGCAAATGATCACCAGTTAGCATCCCACTTGCAAGCTCTTCAATTTGTTAAAAAGCATGCTTTGATATGTCACATCAATTACTTCAGGGGATTAAAGAATTAAGGTAGTGTTAAATCTATGTGTAATGATTACCTCAAATAAAATGGATAAAGCTCTTAACTTCCCTTTTCCTTTTACTGCTTCCTCAAAACTTGAAAATCGGTCTGCATCAAAGCCATAGATTTGCATCTATAAAGGTAACAATGACAGCTTTATTATATACAAAGACATCACAAAAGTCACCAGAGAGACAATAAAATAATTTACCGATTCAGTATACTATTTGAAAAATTCTGTAAACTGTATAATTCAATACTCTGTACAGTTTCAAGATATTTTATCAATTACGTGTATATACAACTGCATTTACTCTCACGATTATCATCCTTCAGTAAGGAAAGAAGCACAAAGTTAGATACATCTAGGATGGAAATGACCACCTTGAGATTACTAGATAATACTGAGGTAATAATATACTAGAATAATTATCAAATGGAATAAATTATCAAGTATTATTTTAGCTGTTTTCTGGAATCCTTTCAAATATCGTTTCATTCTTGACTGGACATGCCTTTCTTGTTACCTTTTTTGGACATTATCATACTATGCTCTAATAATAGTGAACTCTCAAGGACTTTCTGCTTCTCCATACAAACTACCAAAAAGAATTTTAAGTTCCCTGTTTTAAGGGTCCTCTTCTGCTGCCGGGCAATATTCCTTGTTAATTTTGACTTCAGCCTCTGCATTTGTTGACAACGGCTTCTACTCTCACTTACAATTTGGTGCTCCCCATGTCACCATCTTAGAAATCAGGTAACTTAGCTAGTTTAGACAAATAATTCTGGGAAGAGCAGAAAGCCTCTGTGAAGACTAATGCTTGGTTAGGGCTACGACTGGAGAAACAGCAGGTGTGGGTGGAGGATGGCAGTGGCTCCTGCCTCAGGTTATGACCACAAAGCCTTTGAGGATTGCTAAACTGACTCCTGTAGGATCAACAGCTTAAAAACTGGTGGGTGAAAAGGAGGGGCAGGCAGCGGCCACACCAGGAAGGTCTGTGAAGCAGTCCCAGCCCTTTGCTCCAGAGAGCAATAGAGAATCCTTGGTGTACTTCACCTAACAGGGATTGGGGGGCAGCAGGGCTGGGGGGAAGAGGGTGAAGAGTGGAAAAGATTAAGACTAGAGAGAGGGAGGGGCACCTAGGTGGCTCAGTTCGTTAAGCATTTAAACGGCCAACTCTTGACTTCGGCTCAGGTCGTGATCTCAGAGTTACTGAGATGCAGCCGTGAGTCGGGGCTCCAGGTCATTGTGGAGCCTGCTTGGGATTCTCTCTCTCCCTCTCTCTCTGCCCCTCCCCTGCTCCTGTGCATGCTCTCTCTCTCCTCTGTCTCTCTCTCAAGACAAGTAAACATTAAAAAAAAATAAAAATAAATTAAAAAAAAGACGAGAGAGGGAGACCAGTTCGGGAACATTTAATAATCCAACTAATAGACAAAGGTGGTTGAGCTCTTTTCTGCCCTCCCACATCACACAGGGGCAGGATCAAGAAGACTTCATGGTTGGATGCAGGAGACCAGGAAAAAAAGACCAAGTCAAGGATGCTCCTGGGTTTCCCTGCTTGCACAATTACATGGAGAGAGTTTTAAAAAGGCAAGCAACAAACAAACAAGCCATCGGAGAGGGAACTCAAGGGCTTTCTAAATAAGGAAAATACTTGAAGCTTAGTGCACAGACTCTATATCATTTATTTTGCTATTTCAGGGCTTTTGTTGCTGTTAGGGTCTTTCTTGATTTTTCCACTTTGCTCTAAATAGTGTTGTGACAGGGCTAAACTCTCCAAAGTGAGAATGTTATGTGTTTAATAAATTGACTTTCATTTCTTTGACAAACCAAATTTGATAAATGTGCTCTTCCTTAAGGATATTTAATATACTTTGAAAAACACAAATTTATAAGCTATGAATTAGAATATGATTATCTATAGCAAAATATTTTTAGTCCTTTAAAAGATAACTCATCTTATTTTTATTATCAATAACTATTTTGACTATAAAAGTAATATAGTTCTGTTATAAGTAATTTTAAAAATATGGGAATTTTAAAGGAGAAAAGCAAGGTACTTATTATGCCATCACCCATGGAAAATCCCTGCTCGTGTCTCCTTGGTTTCCCTCAGTTATTTTTATAACAGTAATAATTCCTTCTCTTATTTAATCTTCATAATAACTTCATAAGGCAGGTGTTACTACTCTTAGATCAGTTTTGGAGGGGAGACATGGAAGCTTAGGTAAATTAAATATTTGTATAACGTCGTGTCTATAACTCATATCTAAATGGTGAAGTCAGTATTCAAACCTAGTCCATCTGATTCAGACTCTGGGCCCTCAGTCACTATTAAGTTAGTTTTCATGTTTTACAAAATCGAGTAATAATACTGCATATACTATTTTATATTTTGCTTTTAAAAAGCATTAAAAAAGGAAAACCCATTAATATCTTATGATGAACCTTTTTTGTGTGTAAATAAATCATTCAAACACATGGTTTTATAAGATCTGTAATACTCCATCATAATGTATTTAATCATTTCCTTTCAACTTTTTATTATTGTAAATAAACCTTTGCACATACATTTTTGAGCATGTCTTTATTTTTTAGACTAAACTGTTAAAGGGGAAATGGTAGGTATTGGGATTGAAACATTTAAAGTTCCAGATACAGGGGCGCCTGGCTGGCTCAGTCAGTAGACTGTGCAGCTCTTGACCTTGGGGTTGTGAGTTCAAGCCCCACACTGGGTGTAGAGATTGCTTAAATAAATAAACTTAAAAGTAAAACCTTTCAAAGTTCTGGATAAAAAGAAGCAAACTGCTTCCCAGTCTACCAATTTATACTCTCTCCAGACATGTATGAAAGTGTTTATTTTACTGCATACGCATTATTTATTATATTTATGTTTCCAATTTTAAAACTGAAAATGTTCTCACTTTATTTTACATTTCTTTGCTTCTCCAGTAAACTGACAAAATTTGCCCCTTTTTTCCTCCTGAGTTGTGGAAGCAAATTTGTTTATTTGTTTACACATCAACATTTGTTGGTCGTCCTAGTGTGGCACTCTGGGTTGCCAGAAAGTGGAAAATCAAATGTGAGTGGGACAGAGCTTAGTCCAGTGAGGAAGGCAGATATTAACCAAGTAAAATATAACTGTATAAATTATAAAATCTTACTGTAAGTTAATCAAATTATATGCTAACTAAAATCTCAATGATTTCGGAAAACGAACTAGGAACCAGTGGAACCAGTGACTTACCTCAAGTGGAAATTTTTGTCCTTCTAAACTATGTTCCGATCCATCAGAAGACATATTGCATTTTCCCCAGTGAAAAGTTATCTTGCTTGCTTTGAACACCATTTCGGAAACTCCTCCACTGAGCCAGTAGTCATTAGTGAGATTAATTTCCACTTAAAAAAAAAAAAAAAAAAAGCACACATATGCACAAAATTGCACCTATGTTTCTGCAAATCAAAATTACAAACTTTAAATTTTTTCTATCAAATTTACATTAAGAGAATCATTTATTTGATAAATTAAAAACAATTCAGTCACCATTTGAAGCTGAACTTGTTACTCTGCAAAATACACTTAATGTATCTTATTGCCATAAATACAAACTAAAGCAAAGACCTTAACTACTGTATGGCTCTTACAGCAGAAGACAGCCAGTCCCTCTGCCCTGTTCATTTGGTGTCCTGAGCTTGCCATTTCCCCAGGGGTCTGCTTTCCTAAGGCATTTTAGGGTAGTGAGGGGACAGAGCAAAGGGAGAAGGAACAGAGGAGTGGACAAGAAAAGTCTTCTCTTGGGAGTGCCCCCCACCTTCTCACTTTTAGCTCTTTCTACTCCTTATAAGGCAGGTGTTTTTGTCCCATCTCCTTATCCCTGCAAGCAAGCATCATACCAGGTTTCATCAGGCTTCAGAATTCCTGTCCTCTACTGTGGCAAGGATGGTGGGAAATCCATTCCCACTGAAGGGGTTTTAGCCATCTGATGTTGGAACCCCGAGTAGCAACTCAGAATCCTAAACTCTATTTGAGTTCCACAGCAGATTATTGGAACTCTATTTTACAAATGGTCTGAAGATTAATGATTCTTTTGAGAGCTTTATGTAAGATTTTAATGTCTCTCAATCAGATTTAAATAGTCTTTGTTCCATGAGGCAGAAACCAATGTTTGCATTAGGGACGCAATCCAACATCTTGGCCAGCGAGCTAGAGATACAAACTTCCGTTAATAATAGTAACAACAACAAGAATAGTATCAATAATGCTCAACATTTATGTATCACTTACAATGTGCTATGCATTACACTGAGTACTTTACGTGTGTTAAACATTTGATTTTTATACAACTTCACACAATGAAGGAAGGAAATATCATTATAAGGAATTTGAATCACAGACAGTTCAAATAACTTGCTAAAGGTTCCACACTTAAAGGTTCCACTTTAAAGAGCCAGTAGTGAACCTAAAAAGCGTGGCTCTAAAGATCAAGTGCTTGACCACACTTCACTAAGAAAAATAAAGCAGGGGTGCCTGGCTGGCTCAGTCAGTAGAACATTGTAACTCTTGGCTTCAGGGATGTGAATTTGAGCCCTACATGGGGTGTAGAGAGAACTTAAAAATAAAGTCTTAAAAAAAAGAAAGAAAGCAGAGGCTACGTGCTTTATTTCTTTGTAACATTCTTCAAACCTAGTAATGAAAATGTTAAGATTTGGGATAATATGCTTTTGTGTATTTAATTAATATCTTATATAATAATTTTATTAAATACTTATTAATTAAGATATACCTACTGAATGCTTATTATATATCAGGAACCGATACAGCAAAATTCTTACCCTCATGGGACTTAAAATTAAATTACTACATTCAAATTACCAAAATATCAAGAATAGAGAAAAAAATTCACTAATGATAAAACCATCCCAACATAGCTACTATTATAATTTACAATATTTTTTTCTTATGACTATGTTTGTTTTTATATAACTTCCTGATATACATACAATTTTGTTTAAAATATAATATCAGAAAAGGAAGGCTATTTACTTTGAAAACTATTAGTTTGTCTCTCTATTGTTTACTGGAATTTTTCATGGTATTATATTTTGCATGTTTAGAAAAAAGGACAGTCTTTAAAAAAAAGCATTTAGAGAGTGCTTCCTAAAGATAGTATATAACTTTAAACTTCCTATCTAGAAGCACTACTAATTTCTTTTCTTAAAATTCAATTATAGTTGATTGCTTTTTTGTATCCCAATACTCAATGTAGCATGAAGCTAAGCAGACAAGAGCAAATAGAGTGTCCAAGAAAAGGAAATTCTGATTAACTAAGTAATTAACTTACATAAGTTATATATTGCATTATCTTTATCATTTCTTCTGGTGGAGGCATCAATTCTCTTTCTATTATTGGAGAACATGATGTGATGACTTTGGTCATTTTATTTTTTGTACACATTTTCAAAATGTTATCTAAACTTCCAATTTACTGTGTTCTACTTGGTTTCTTCTGCCTATAGTTTCTGTGCATTTACAGTACATTATACTTTATACAAAGAAGATGAAATGAAATAAAATGAAAATGAAATGAAACTGATCTAAGCCCAATAAACATATTAAAGTCACAAACAAAATGCAAACAATTTTACCTGTTTTCCCAGTGTTATGAATGAATGTGTTTTCCAAGGATGTTTTATCCCAACCCTGGAATTTAAGTTTTTTAAGGTTCACATTGACTTGGGTAAGATCTTCATCAATATTGATAGGAGACTGTTTGGGGCTACTACATGTTGGATATTTCTTTCCCCAGTTTTTTTGATTCAGGGCTCCTAGGGAAGTGAAAGGGTAAGAAATTAGTTTCTTAAATTACTATGCAAAGTTTAAATTTTATATTATAAAGTGTTTAATACATTACATAAAAATAGAAACAATAGTAGAAAAAAACTGGAATATCTTTGAGTCACTGCATACAACAATTATGCCCAGGTGTGGATTCTGGGCTTTCCTATAACACACTATGAAAAGAGACCTATACAATAGCCACATCAAGTTCAGTGTTCAACAATGGCTTTGCTTAGCCATCATACTCGTCCATATCAACAGAAAGCCTAACTGCCATGTCAGGTAGTCAATCTGAGCCCAGGTTCCAGGTTGAAAGGTGTCCAGATGACAGGTGCTAAATTTTTGACTTCCTCAGCACTCTCCATGGGGATAGTTCTCTTTAGACCTACTGTCTGTCACTCCTGCCACTGAATGATCTCCTTTAATTTTCATCTGCTCAAGGTCTGATGTATAAAAACATAATCACATGCTTTCCTTGAAATATCTCTTGTCACTTTTTTGGGGGGGGTCATAAAGCTTAGTAAGTTTTATTGCTTAACAACGAGAAACAGAAAACAGGCTTTCTATAAAGATTTCGCCTACCCTGAAGTGAATTTCCAGCTGTTCCACAGAGTGAACAGTCCTCTAAAGCAAAACTGCCCTGGGCTGCCTTTATTTCACCCCTACCTGAAACCATGAACCATCTCTTGTAACCTTATTCCGCTGGACATTACCTTAGCTACAGCCCAAGCAGCACCAAGAACAGGTATGTTTTATTTTAAAATCATCAACTTTTCTCTCTACATTTCTGCAGCTAGCCCAAGAGCAGGGTGGAGCACCATTTTCAGCTTCTCTCCTTTCAAATGCATCACTTTCAGAAAATGAGTATGGGGGAGGGGGCACCTGGGTGACTCAGCAGGTTGAGCATCCGGCTTTGGATTTTGGCTCTGGTCATGGGTCACGATCTAGCTAGCTGCTAGGTTCCTGAGATTGAGCCCCACATTGGGCTCTGTGCTGACAGTGCGGAGCCTGCTTGGAACTCTCTCTCTCTCTCTCTCTCTCTCTCTGCCTGTCATACCCTGCTCACACACTCTCTCTCTCAAAATAAATAAAAAAATAAATTTTAAAAAAGAAAAAAGAAAATAAGTATGGGTAAAGTCAAGATTTTCCGTGGTTAATGTTTAGGGCAACTATACATAAACATACCCTCCGTATGCCCTCGTCTATGCCATCTTGTTTTTTTGATAAAGGCATCAGAGAAGATTTTGACTTCCATGCAAAGCTCTCATAATGTAACAAAATGAACTTTACATAATTTAGCCCCAGAAAGAAATAATCATTAGTCGTACCGTGAAATGGCCTATATAGCCAAGAAAAATGAGGTGATTCATCTCCTGGTGAGGCATCTACCAAAATCAATAGGTGCTGAGAACTTAACTTTATTTTAAAATCTAGCTCTATTCCTAGAGAGTGCTGGAATACAATATGCTTTAAACATGCACAGTGATGCATATTTTGGCTTCTAGGAACAGCTTTAATGATTTGAGTAATGATATGTTAATTTCACTGTAAAGAACAGGGACATGGGGAAAAGAAACTGCCTGTTTCACTAACGTCACCATAAGAGAAGCAGAGAAACTGCCACATGAATCAGTAAGACCCTCTGTACTGCTTAAATTTTTTAATGCACTCCAATAAATTTCAAGCACCCTTAGGAAGAGTCTCATGATTGTGGTGCAGCGAACATAAAATTTTAAGTGGCTAGTAACACTGCATTTGATTAATAAACCTGCTATTTCCCACATCATATAGTGATCATCTCTATGTGGACTCTAATTTGGCATATCCACCACTAAACACTTGATTTCTGCCCAGAAACAAACTCTTCCTGCGACCTCTGCCATCCCCTGAACATAAAAGTCGTCCTCATGGCTCCGTTTCCTCCTCACCAAGCCCTTTCGGGTCGACCTTCAAATTATATCCTCTATCAGACGGTTTCTCTTCTCCACTGTTACCACCCTAGCCTGAGCCACGGTCCCCGTGAGCCTGTCTGTGTCTTGCTATTTCACAAGCAGCATTGCCATCACCTAGGAGATTGTTAGGGAGACTCAGGCCTCCCCCATAACGTTGCTAAGTCAGACTCTAATTTTAACGGGATCCCCAGGAGTTTCATATACACATTAAATTTTGTGAGGCAATGGCTTAGATATATCTCTAGTGCCTTCTCACCAGTCTCCAGCTTCTTCTTTTGCCCCCCATCCACAATGCCATTCTCCACTTTCGTTGGAGGCAGAATTCTGAGATGTCCCCCCATATTCCCACACGCTGCTCTACATGCCCCGCATAATCCCTTCCACTCAAAGGTGGGCAGGCTGTGAATACAATGGAATAGCCATTCCCTTGATTAGGTTACATTATATGATGAAGGTGACGGGGAGTCCCTGCTTGATAGAAGGTCCTGTCCTAGCAAATTGGAGACCAAGAGAAAGATTCAGAGTGTGAGAGATTCTCCTGGCTTTGAAGAAGTACGCTTCTCCAAAGGTTGGAAGAGGGGTACAAATAACTAGGACCCGACAGCGCCCCCAGGCTGACAGCCAGCAAAAACAGACACAATATGCTAGTCACGAAAAGACAAATACTGTGCGATTCCATTGACGTGAGGTAGCTAAAATAACCAAATTCATGGAGAGAGAAAGTAGAACGCTGGTTACCAGGAGATGGGGAGAGGGGAAAGGGGAAGCTATTTACTGGGTACAGAATTTCATATTTGCAAGATGAAAAAGTTCTGGGGAGCCATTTTACAACAGTGTGAGTATACTTAACACTACTGAACTGCACACTTAAAAATGTTAGGATGGAAAATTTTGTGTTATGAGTTTTGTTTTTGTTTGTTTGTTTGTTTTACCACAGCAGAACAAGTGGTTAAGATGGCAAAAACAAATAAACAAACGAAAACGGGGACCTGGAACTCAATCTCACAACAAGGAAGTGAATTCTGCCAATAGCCTGCATACGGCTTCAGATGAGAACATACTCCAGCATCTTGGTTTTGCACTTATGAGACCCCGGGCAGAGAACTCAGTTAAGTAGTCCCTCTCTGATCCTGACCCACGGAAGCTGCGAGATAACAAATATGTGTTTAAAGGCCACTCAATCTGCAGTAATTTGTTACACAGCGTAAGAAAACGAATACAATCAGTAACTAAAGCAATCCTTTAAAATATATATCAAGGGGCCCCTGGGTGGGACAGTCAACTGTCTCCGACTCTTGATTTTGGCTCAGATCGTGATCTCACGGCTTGTGAGTTAGTGTCCCCTTGGGTTCTGTGCTGATAGCGTAGAGCCTGGTTAGGATTTTCTCTTCCTCGCTCTTTGCCCCTCCCTCACTCTCTCTATTTTTCTCTCAAAAATAAATAAATAAGCATTAAAAAAATATATGCACATACGTATCAAATTGTGTGTCACTTCCTGATTTGGGTCTCCCCAATCCCTTTTCATCCCACTCAGAAGAAAATATAAGCTCTTTACCATGGCATAGAAATCCCATATAATACCATCACTCCCATCCTCTCTGATCTCGTTTCCTACCCCTCCGCATTAATCTCTCTACTCCAGTCACACAGGTTCCCTGGAGCGAGGGAAGCCTCAGGGCTCGACCCTTGCTGCCACCCTTCCTGGACTGCTCCGCCCCCGAAGTCTGCATGGCTCACTCTCTCACTCTCCTGCTTCTATCGGGTCTCTGCTCAAATGCATCTCCTTGGAGAGGCTTTCAGTGAACCTCCTGCATGAAAAACATATCCCTCCCTTGGTCATTCTCAATCCCCTCTCCTAATGTCATTTTTGTTCTCCTAAGATATTAAGTTTATTTATTTGTTTCCACACCCCAGAAGCTAGAGAAAAACCTGGCACATAGTATGTGTTCAATAAACACTGGCTTAATGACTAAATCAGACAAATAAAAAAATCATTCTTTTTTTGTTTGTTTTATGAGTTTAAAATCTCAAAGAGATCTAACATAAAATGGCAACAGAAAAAAGGAAACATTTCTAAAATGAGCCATAGGTCATATTTGACTGTTTGTTATATGACAATTTTGTTGAGTAGTCCCTACCAAACTTCTGCTGACAGATATCAGGAAGACCTGATGTCCAACTTGTAGATTTGGACACTTTGTAGCACAATGATCCTAAGTGACTGGATTACGTTTGAAGTGTATCAAATGATTATACTGAGTGTGGATCCAGTTTTAAACACCAACTAGATCATGGTGCCAAGAAGAGCATATGTCCAAGAAGCCTCCCGAATTTTTGTAATTAAAAGACCAAAAAAGGGGCACTAGGATGGCTGTCGGTTAAGCATCTGACTTCGGCCCAGGTCATGATCCCACGCTTTGTGGGTTCGAGCCCTGTGTCGGGCTCTGTGCTGACAGCTCAGAACCTGGTGCCTGCTTCGGATTCTGTGTCTCCCTCTCCCTCTGCCCCTCCCCTGCTTGCACTCTGTCTCTCTGTCTCCAAAAAATAAACATTAAAAAATATATATATTTTTAAAGACCAAAAAAGAAAAGCCCATAAAAAGAACTTGAGGTTCTTCTTGAAAAGGACTCTGGAAACAAGGTTGTTTCAAATCATCATAAGTAGAAAGCCAAAGGAAGTAAACTAATAAAGTGTTGAAATTGTGCACAAGAATGAAACATAGATCAAGAAGCATTAAATAGATTTTACTTGTCTTTACTAATGAAATATTAATCTTATGCTTAACTACTATTTTTTAAATTCCCAAATTAATATTTTTAATGTTGCAATTGGAAACCTCAGTGGTTAAAGCCAGGATGATGTGCCTGAGAAAGCAGGTGTAAAGAATTCATTAGAACTATATTGTATCCACCTGAGTGTGATTAGAGACTGTCGTGAAGGAAGAAATTAGGACTCACTGTGGTTGCAACAGAAGATTATCAGGGTGATTCACCCATAAGGAGGACGGCAGAGTACTAAATGTCAACTTTAGAAAATTAAAATAAATTATTCATTCACGTAGTCATCCATTCTTTCATGCACATATTGATTCATCTGAATTAGCATCATTCCTATAAATTTCCTGTGCTTTCCTCTATGGGAGCACTTACCAGACTGTATTTTGTTCGTTAATTTATCTATTTCATCTATATCTTATTGCCAAACTTTGAGTCTGGCACATAGTGGAAACAAATTAAATGCTTGTGATACAGTCTTTGGGCACCAAATAAATGTATTCAATACTTACATTCTGTGCACTCTCTATTCTAAACAGAATGAAAAGCAATTCTAGCCTCTGTGGGGAGATATGTGTGAGTTCAAGTTTGTTTGCTTGTCTATTTATTCTTGCATTCCAGAAGGTTGGGGCGTGTGTTAACTACAAAGTAGACAAATGTCTAAAGGAGTAGATGGGGTAGAAATAAATATGAGGTCAAAAGCACACAATGGAGGTCTTGAGGGAAGGGGAGGATCTTGACAGGCAGAGGGAACCAAGAGCAAACCATGGTGGCAGAACAGTTTAGGCAGGGCTCAGAGAGAAGTGAGCAATCTAGCTTGGTCCAATAAGCAAGAGTGGATATCAAGCAATTCTAGAAGGAAATGAAAAGACAGACCGATCAAATGTCGCTGGTTAGGCCAATGGGAGGCAGGAGGCTTTGGAAGAGTAAGAAACTCACAGCTGCCTTATCAGAGAGATTAAACTGGCAGGTATGCAGGATAAGAAGGAACCAGCTACTTAATTTGGGGCCGTTTCAAAGGCATCTTCTTTTTGTCTTCATTTGATTTTTATAGGATCCCTGTGCAACGGACTGAATGCCCCAAAATTCATGTTAAAAATTATAATCCCTAGTGTGATGGTATTCAGAGGCGGAGTCTTTGGAAGGTGATCAGATCATAAAGACAGAGCCCTTGTGAATGGGGTTAGTGCTTTTAGGAAAGAGATCCCAGAGAGATCTCTCGACTTTTCTGCCCTGTGAGGTTATAGTAGAAAGATAGTGATCTAAGGAAGCAGCCCTCAGTATTGCCTTGATCTTGGACTTCTAGCCTCCAGAATTGTGCAAATTAAATTTCCTTTGTTTGTAGGCTACCAGTCTAGGGTATTTTGTTATAGCCGCCTGAGCTCTAAAACACCTTGTACTTATCTGAACTACGATAAGTCTGCCTCTTACTCATACTGTAATTTCAGTATCTTTCTGAAAACTTGGCACTTAAGAATTACATAAAATTTTCCTGAATGAATATGTACCTCAATAAGATGTATAGCTACTCACCCTTCAATGTCCTTGTACTGTACATCTTGACCAATAGAAATAGAATTCTAAATAGAAACACATTTTTAAATAGATTCTGTGTAGGGAAATATTTCACCAGTATCTAACTTAGGATTCTCTCTTTCTCTCTCTCTGCCCCTCCTCTGCTCTCTTCTCTCTTTCAAAATAAGTAAACTTTAAAAAAACATTAATAAGAGCAAATATAAAGGTAATATTGAAGTGTGGACTGCAGTGATGATTGTAGTGTCTATTGCTAATTGCCTCGAATTAACTCCATTCAAAATTCTACACCCTGTAAGTCAGAGCTTTATTTTTTTTTAATTTTTAATTTTAAGATGATTTTTGAGAGAGACAGAGAGAGACCAAGAGACAGACGGAGAGTGCAGGCAGGGGAGGGGCAGAGAGAGAGGAAGACACAGAATCTGAAGCAGGCTCCAGGCTCTGAGCTGTCAGTGCAGAGCCCAACTCAGGGCTCTAACCCACGAACTGCGAGATCATGACCTGAGCTGAAGTCAGATGCTTAACCGACTCAGCCACCCAGGTGCCCCATTCAGTGTTATTTTCAATGAAAATTTAGCATTAGAATTTAGAACTCCAGCAAAATGGAAAGATGGTATGTTTAAGTAGACACTTTTCAGATGCTCAAGTCATCTGCTTGAGAAAGGGGGCCTTCTCAAAGACAAGAAACTAAAACCTAAAAGTGCTGAATAACAATCATTAAGTGATTTTATGTCACATCAGTAAAAGTCATCACGTAAACTGACCGAAAGCAAAGGAAGAAGGATGTCTGACTAACTTCCCATGGAAGAAACAAGAATGAGGATGAATTTATATGCACAAATCAGCATGCCTGTTTCTGTTTCTGGCCAAACAGGTTTTTTGGAGTTAGTAGGAGCAAAGCAGTTGTCGAATATAGATAATGGGTACTATTATAACTGGACTGAAAGCCGATCAAATGCAGGCAGTTCCAGAATGAGAAGCTGTTTAGTCAATCTGTTCTAATGGGACCCTCACATCAGGACAGCAGAAAGTCTTGACAAGCCTGGCCGATATATCCCATTGAGACATGTCAAGGGAAGGTAGTTACCAATTTATGTAGAAAAATGCTAGCACATATGTTCCGTAAGCATTATGATATTTAAGAAAAGAGACCCAGGGGCACCTGGCTGGCTCAGTTGGTTAAGCTGACAGTGCAGAGCCTGCTTAAGATTCTCTCCCTCCCCCCGCCCCTTGCTCTCTCTCTCTTTCAAAAAGAAAAAAAAAAAAGAAAGAAAGAAAGAAAAAGTCCCATAAATATAGAGAAGAAACTAGTAGTTGCTAGAAGGGGGTGGGGGGTGGTGGATGGACACAAAGGAGTTAAAGGGAGTGGAAAAGCAGGCTTCCAGTTATGGATGAATAAGTCACAGGGATGAAAGGCATAGGGAATATAGTCAATGGTATTATAATAGTGTTGTATGGTGACAGATGGTAGCTTGTGTAAGCATAGCGTAACATATATACTTGGAAAAAAATTAACCGAAGTTCAACACAAATAGAGAAAGAGATCAGAAACTGACTTCAAAGTTCCTGTTTAAAATTTTAGGACTTTTTCAAGTTAGAAAAATCTAAAGTACACAAACAAAAAACCACAGAAAACAACAACAGTAAAAACTACTGCTCTATAATGCAACAAAAAATAAACTTAGGTTTTTGTAGACCACAGGAAAAAAATAAAAACATTAAATGAAAAGGTCTAAGGACACTGACATAGTAAAATACTACTGGTCTTAATGTAAGTAATCAAAACCTGATCATCTGTAGTGGGTATAAATGGAGTCATCAAGTGAAACAAGAGAATGATGCTCATTCTACATAATAGACTACATACATAATAGGTTAATAGGCTACAATTAACCACTGCTTTAATCAGAAAATGAAATAAATCCTATAAAGAAGTAAAGAAGAATTTAGTTTAAGGCAAGAAATTACGGGGGTACAAACTGATGCAATAAACTACTAAAAGCAGCATGTTGTTCCGAGAATTTAGGAATGTTTTAAAGGATTCTTATCTGGAAGTGATCAAAAGAGAAGGGCAAAGGATGACTTCCAAGATCCTGACTAGAGCCTGCCTGGGTGGATAATGGTACCAGTCATACTGGTTGTGGGAATGGATGGAAAGAAAGACTTTGCATCTGATTTTGAACGTACAGACTTTGAGATGCCCATGGAAGTTCATTAGACAATAAAAATACAGGCCATTAAGATGTCTGGACTAGAAAGAGGTTAGAGGACGTCATCAAAGAGGTGTAATTTAATAGATGTGGATATATTTCAATTAAAGTTGATAGAGAAGAAGAGGGTCAATGATAAGACACTGGAAAGCATTAACATAAGGAGCATGAGGGAAGAGGAAAGCGCCAAAAGAAATTAAGAACGGCTGAATTACAAATTTAGGAGAAAATGGCGTCATGAAAGTTCTAAATCTCTCAATGAGAGATTATTCCAAAGTAGGAAGCATGCACAGCAGAGCCCAAAGGTCACGACTGAAGAGTACCCACTGGATTTGGTTATTTCTTAACAGCAAATCTCACCTCCCTAGAACAAAACAACTTCAGTGAAATGACAGCCCTGGAATTCAGACTACAGCAGGCACAAGAGTGAACTGGAGGTGACAAAGGAGAGATAACAAAATGCTTTTTAAAAACTTGCTGTGAAGGAAAGAACAGCAATAGGGTAGCATCCAGAGGCAGATGCAAGGATGAGAAATGGATTTTGGCACAGAAAGAGACTTATGCATGCAGAGAAAATTATCACAAGAAGGAGTTTGAAGTTAAGGGAGGTTCATGAACAAGGTCCACCCAAGGGAGGAAGATATAGGCCACGGATGGAGGATTATTAGCTCATGAGAGGAAAAAAAAAACATAAAAAAATCGTAGAAATGTGGATTTGTATTTAAGTGTTTAGAAACGGGAAAATGAGAAATTTGATGGTTCGTACCACAGAACCTCAGCTGTAAAGCAAGATCACATAACGTGGAAGGAAAAGAGACTTGGGAGTTGAGCACACCATTCAGAGGCACCCCACACCTGCCACTTTATCTGTAATAGGAATAATAATCTTTCACTCTCAGACAGTGCAAAGTCAAGGAGCGAAAACACATACACGGGCAGATATGTGAATCTTCTTATCCCCTACCCCTGTTTTCTTAAGAAAACTGGAGGGAGACAGGACCATCACCTGTGGGGTGAGGCAGGGAGGGGACTGAGCTTGAGGAAAATCGTATGAAACAGGAAAATTGACTGAAATAGCGGACAGGTAAGACTGACAGAAGGCACCCAGAGCTCTGCTGATGTGGGAGCCATGAGTCTGCAGAGGCACTGTCTCTGTGTGTTTTTGTTTTTGCAAGTTCTGTGGTCCTGATGGGACAAGCACAGAGGGTAGGAGGCTGCGGTCCTACAGCGGCTGACAGGACCACGAGTGGGTTGGAATTCTAAAAGGTTGGGGAACCAGAAGTTCAGCAAGAAAGTGCTGAAGCTCCGCCCCCCTGCACCCCGCCAATCTCAGATCTGGTATGGGGAGATAAAGGTAGTTTTTTAAAAAAGCTATTAAACAGTTACCACAGCATCCTCCGTCATCTTTAAGCTAGAAAATAAGAGCGATGGTGACAAAGCCCAATATTGCAGTGTTTCTACTGCCATAGACTAGTATCAAATATTTAACTAATCAAAAGTGGAAAAATCCTCATTGGAATTTAACAATCACCAGCAACCATGGAGAGTTCTTGTTACTGTTTTCTCTCCTGACAAGCCACCACTTCTGAAAGGAAGAAAAGGCTCAGGGTTTTAGGTAACTCAGTGATTAATGTTATGACCTTTATATTTGCCTGATTCTCTCCAAATGAGTCCACTGTTTAATGTTCAAGATTGAAACAGAAGGCAATGCAGGCTGATTAATTGCAGGACTTGTCTGTAGCATTTGTTGTTAACTGACTGACCTCAATGAAAAGCAGAGAAATTATCTATGGATTGAGGAGACACACACAGAGCAAGATTTCTTTTCTTTGTTGCTACCGTCTGGCTACTACTGATGAGATTGCAAATACAGAACCCAAAAAGGAGCCCTGGAAATTACTCCTGGATTTGGAATAAAAAATAAAAAACTCTTTTTGTAGAGTAGCTCTGAAAGTTGCCTTTGCCTCACTGTAAACTCTCCTGTGGTCATGAACTTTTCCTCTTCTGCAAAGGAAAAAGCAGCACAATAGATAATGGTGGCTGCGTTGGTGGCAGGGACGCGACTGTCATGACTGTGCCCAGTGCTCATTGTCCACATACTTATTATCGATATGGGGCATGGCCATGGCTCTTTTTCCTACCTTTGGTGAAAGGACCAAGGATTCAGAGTTGAAGTCTGAGACACAGATATAACCTGATATTTTTCTATTTGTGATAGGGCTTTGGATCAATTTTCCTATAGTATGGTTTCATTGTTTTGGTAAGAGAACATGCTGCCTATAAGACCAAAGATTCTGGCTTACTTCCTATATAAAATCATCATCTCCTCCTCTCTGTATGCACTTATCACAAAATACTCTCATAAACCAAATCTCCCAGATGTATGCTATTGGTCACGAGCAAGGACTAAGAAAGAGGCTGCGGGTAAATACCACAAATCCATTGCTCCCACCAGGAATTCTTTATTTCATATTATCTCAAGATCCTATCAAAAGTTGATTCCATTAAATACAGCTTTTATTTGTTCATTTGTTCACTCATTCATCAAATACTTATGGAGTGTTTAATGTTAGAACTTAAGTGGTAAAACAACTCAGACAAATGAAACAGTATCCATCATCAAGAACTCACGTTTTAGTTAGGACCCAAGACATATCAACTATTAATTCGAATATAATCTAATATGTACAAGAGAAGAAATAAGCATGGAATATTCCAGGGACACAAAAGAGTTTTACAGAATATAGATGGGACAAAAGACAAAGAAAGAGTCCTGAATGACAAGATGCCTGAGACAAGTCTTGGACGATGGACAAGTATTTCAAATGAAAGGTGGGGAAGGAAGTTAGGAAGAGAGAACAGCACGAGCACAGAAAAGAGAAAAAATGGGTGTTTGGGAAGAACAGTAGGAGGTTCTACTGACACATAAAATGCAAGGCAGGAGAGAGGATATGGGTAAAAGTGAGCAGATGTTCAGGCTTTGAATGCCAGGACAAGGGGGCTGGACATCATCTGGTAGGCTATTGGAGGAATTTAAGTTGCAGGTGGCATGGTGTTACTTAAGTTTTATTAAAAGTCTGTTTGCCTTTTGCAAAAATTCCCTTTTCTCAGTCTTGCTACATTATATATGGGGTTTGAACTCACAAAGTGAGAGATCATGACCTGAGCTGACGTCAGCCACTTAACAGACTGAGCCACCCAGTTGGGTGCCCCTTAGCAATGATGTTTAAATAAAAGAGTTTTTGAATATAAAAAATTCCAGTCAATCAATTTATAAATCTGATAAAACCTCTTTTTTTAAAAAAAAAAAAAAAAAAAAAAAAAAAAAGAGGTTAGAGTGGGAGAGAGCCAAAGCATAAGAGACTGTTAAAAACTGAGAACACTGAGGGTTGATGGGGGTGGGAGGGAGGGGAGGGTGGGTGGTGGGTATTGAGGAGGGCACCTTTTGGGATGAGCACTGGGTGTTGTATGGAAACCAATTTGACAATAAATTTCATATATTAAAAAAAAAATCTGATAAAAAAAGCTGGTAACTAGTTTACATTATGAGCAGATTTATTGCAATAGTCCATTCAACTAGCAAGTGCCCCTACTTCTTATGTATATATATAAAAAGGCTCTTTTTTAGAAGGCTCTTCTTTAGAAGAGAAAGGCTTTAAACTAAGATAGTATGAGTCACTGCCAAGGGACTATCCATCCCAAATAAAGAAAAAATTGTTATGCAAGCCAAGTATTTTTGATTTTCAATAAATTGATTATTCAAGGTTTTATCCCTTATGCAAAATAAAGATATAGTTGTATGGATTCAAATGAATCTTAACTTCTGTCCAGCCCAGTGGAAGATTCCTTAACAGTCTTTTCAGTAATGATAGATTTAAGTAGACTCTCTTTTTGGATGGGCAGGTTCATAGCGCTGGGGCAAAGAAAGTGAAGCAGGCCCAGAGAAGGGAGCCCCTTGAGAAGTTACAGAAATCCTAAGGAGGGTTTAGGATTTCCACAGGCAGTGGAATGTAAGGGAATGAAGAGGTGGGCTGGCTTTTGAGCCAGCATAACCTATATCTTTGAAAGGTTGGAAGGTCCCAGATGACATCTGTTTCAGACATTTTTTTTACTAATTGATGCTGAGAGAAGGCCAGAATTAAGAGCAAGGTAAAAGTCATCAATGCACATGCAGAAGAGCCAATTCCTCTGTTTGCTCTGGTTTAGTTAATGCAATACCATATCTTCACATATGCCATTACCTAATAATAAATTACACCACATTTCTGAAATGTGTTCAAGGGGCGCCTGGATGGATCAGTCAGTTGAGCATGCAACTCTTGATTTCAGCTGAGGTCATGACCCAGGGTCATAGGATTGAGCCCCACATTGGACTCCTCATTAAGCATGGAGCCTACTTGGGATTTTCTCCGTACCCTCTGCCCCCTCTCTCCTATTCCCATATACTCTCTTTCTCTTAAAAATATAAATAAATAAATAAATAAATAAATAAATAAATAAATAAGTTCAAGATGGTCAAATTAAAAAAGTTCTTCAAATAAATCAGTCTTTTTCACTGCCCAAAGACAAAACTTTTACATTTTAGTAATACCAAAAAGTATTGCAAATGAAGTATTTTTTTTCTTCAGTGGTAGGTAGCAATGAGGTTATAGTTATCTCAATTCCAAGAAGCCACTGATATCCCTTGTTTAAGAAATCTATCTGAAATTTTGAGTTTCAAAGAAGGTGACCCTATACCATATCTCTATAAAAATCAACAAACTGGCTTAGCATAAAATGTTTATTTTCAACTACTTCACTATAATTTCATTTGGTAGAACTCTAGAACACCAAATGGAGAAAACTTCCAGATCTAAGATCTAATTCCATACAAATCATGCCTTTTTACTGAATCGCTTGGATTCCATAATCTCCTAAATGAAAAATGTATTTTAGTGAATGAGTCTTCTGATAGCATGTTCAAGGAGCACACGTCTAGGACCTGGATGGATCACTGGAAAGTGAACGCTGGCCACAAGTACACTTCTAAATCCAAGTTTGACTGGCTGAACCTATGCTCTGGACCTGTAAGGGCTTGCTACTTATTGTCTTAGTTACTTTCTTTTCTAATACTTTAGGTCTGAAAACGAAAATATGAATTCTCCTTCAGTGAATCTAGGGTCTAGAAGAAGACATAGAGATAAACAAATCAATGCAATCCAATGAGAATTACAGGTAATCTAATAAAGACATGAAATATCAATTCCCTGCTTTCAAGTCTCAGTCAGATTGCCAGTCCCCTTGAGAAGAAGACAATGGGGTTTTCAATAAGTGCAGCCCTCCTGTTTGGGCTTTTACTTTGCTTCTTCAGCTACATCTGGTTTGGGGGGTCTTTACCATGTTCTGACAAGTCAGAGTCTCATAGTCTCTGGCCATAGCATGCCTATCATAGAGTCTCAGGATTGGGAAAAACCATCCTAGTTCAATTATCCAATGACTGCCTGAATCTTCTACAGACAATTAATAACCCTCTTAATAAATAACAGGGTTTTCTGCCTCAGCTTAAATACTTCTGATGTTGGGGTCTCTTTATCTCCCCCAGAATAGATTATTCCAATTTTAGATTTTTTGGATGTTAGAAAGTCATTTCCTTATCAAAATGCATTCCTCTTCAAAAGTAGTTTTCTCCCAAAATTGTATCTACTAGGAGGCCATACAAAACGTTTAGTTATTTTTCCACCAGATGGTCCTATAAATATGTGAATAGTGACTAAGAGATGAATAGTTTCCTGAGCTTTATCCTTTTCATGAGAGTCACACATGCTTCACAAATGTCAAGACTCTTTACTAATTCTTCCTAATACTCTCCAATTTGTCTATATTCTTTGTTTTTTGTTTTTTTTTTTTTTTAATTTGTCTATATTCTACGTAAAGCTTGGCAAATAGAGCAGGCACACATTCTTTATGGAATGAAATACGGAAATACAGATGAGTTTTTTAAGCTATAAAAGGTAACAGAAACTGTATCATAACAATAACAATAGTAATTTACATTTGTATGGTGCTTTCTTTGGGAAATAGCACGGTAGATTGAAAGCACAGGTTCTGAAGTCAGACTTCATGGGTGAAAACGTTTCTTTACCATTCTGTTATTCAATATCACCCACTCAAAAATATGGGCCATATTAGGATGAGCCTCATAAGATTTCTACGAGGCTTAAAGGAGCTAATACAGAGAAAACCACTGGCACGATGCCCGACATAAGGGGCTCTGTACTCTGTCCATTTTACCACATTCCACTCTTCCTCAATCACACCATTGTTTTTGTCTCAGTGCCTTTGCACTCACCATGCCCTTAACTGAAACACTCACCTCCCTACTCTTCACTGGCTGGCTGCTTCTCTTTCTTCATATCTGAGCTGAGATATCTCTCTGTTGGAAAGGCCCTCCTATTTTTGCTAAGCTCTTCTCTATCACATTATTGTGTTTATTCTTTTCATAATACTTCTCATACTCGGCAATTATCTTGCTTACTTATTTTTCTCTCCCTAATCGAAGGTAATCAGAGCAGGGACCTTATCTTCTCTGTCATTGGTTATATCTACAGACACTAGCATTGAACGAATAAACTGATGAGTATCATCTACAATTATTATTGTTTTTGTATTTGTTAGCATTCATCATTTCTCTCAGTTCTCATGAGTACTCTGCAGTAGACAGATAAATGAATTCCCATTTTTAGAAGAATTAAAATGTGTAGGAACATGCATTTCACAAAGGTAAGAGGAAACATGGTCACAAAAATGAATCAATCCACTAGAACGCTCCAGATATTTCTAAGCAGCTACAGAGAATCCAGTTCACTGGAGCATAAAACTCCATTTCATGTGCCCCAGTTTGTCATATTAGGAAGTTTCAGCATGCGTATTAAAAGAAAACACTTATTTAGAACCAGAATGATAATGTTACCATGGCAGATCTATTTAACTTAGTCTGGAGTTGGCCTCATAAACAAAATTCTTCTAACAGAGGCTAAATAACAAAGTTTTAAAGAGTTACAAAACAAATTCTCACTGCAACATCCTGTTTTCATTTATTTTAGTTAGAATCCCTGGCACATCTGAATAAACGGAAGCTCACATTAAATGATGTATTTTTGAGGCCCCAGTATTATTTTCTAATCCAAATTATTTCTATAGAAAAATCATTAAACTCAATGTAGAATTACCAATTGAATTATCTTTGTTTTTCAATTAAAACTAGAGAGTAATTCAATAGAACTGAAACTAGTATAATTGAATTTCTGCTTTGGTAGGCACATATTTGCAGGCTCTATGATATTATTTTTCCATTTCTTTTCTATTAAACAATTAAAATTCGCATGTATTTTCAAGTGAAAGAGCAACACGGAAGACTATAGAGTAAAATAGTAAGAGTCTCCATTTTAACCTTCCCCACCTTCTACTCCTCTTCTATTTCTTTCTTTCTTTTTTTTCCCAGTGCAAAAACGGTGTTTTATTATAGCATGGGGACAGGACCCGTGGGTAGACAGAGCTGCCTTGGGATTGTGAGGAACGATTGATTATATACTTTTAAGTTGGGCAAAGAAAGATAAAGGAAGTTTCCGAACGGATTTTCCGGGGCACCTGAGTGGCTCAGTAGGTAGAGCACCCGACTCTTGATTCCGGCTCAGGTCATGATCACAGGGTCCTGGAATCAAGCCCCACACTGGGCTGTGTGCAGGGGCCTTTTAGGGTTCTCTCTCTCCCTCTCTCTCTCTGCCCCTCCCCCATTGTTTCTGTATCTCTCAAAATAAATAAATAAACTTAAAAAAAAATTTAAAGACGACTTACAGTATCCTAGAGGTCTGGCTATTGTCAGCTAAAGCTGCTTTTCACCTCTAGCAAAAACATTAACATTAAGATAGTTGTGAGTTCCTGGAGGAATGTCATTTTCTGCCTGTCTCAAGTATATGTTAATGGGCTGCAAACTGTAAGGAAATTGAATTTTATCTACATTTCCTTTTGCCTTTGTTCTCCTCATTATTCCTTCCCCTGAACGATTTTGACCCTTAAATTTATCTCTAAGGTTGTTGAGGGTGGAAGGTCTTACCTTCTGTAACTTCTTCCTGCTAAATAGGGGCCCAGAGATGTCCCTACTTAGGGGTCAACATTGGTCATATATATACATTACCAAAGGCAGAAGCAGCTGAATCCAAGGTAGACAACATATAAGAACCCCCTCACATCTATATTAACTGGTTGTTGGTTGCTGTATAACCTTTTCTTTGGAAACCATTTTAAACTTACAGAAAAGGTTCAAGTACACAAGAAAGCCATTTCTTTTTCTTGAAACATTTGAGAGGATGGTGTCCTCTGTGGATATGCCCTCATCGCTGTTCTTAGGTTCTGACACCCATGCAGGTGTCCTACCTAATGCCCTTTTCATCATGGCCTTGTTCTGACATTCCACCCCAAGCCACTCACAATGCGGACATCCTCCTCACTTTATATGAACAAATACCTCATAATGCACAGCCACCACCCCAGATGACATCCTCTTCACCCTAAGTGGGTTCCAATACCTCACACCAGGCAGCCCTCTTACACGAATGTTGCCCTCATCTGACTAGGGCTCTGCTTCCCCAGAGCATCAGTCAATGCTCTCCATACCTCACTTAGCATCTGACACTCTGCCTTGGCCAGTCCTCCATTCTGGGTGCTTTCCTCCTCAGGCTTGGAGCTGGCACCTGGCTCTGGGCCACTGTTGACCCATTCTACTGCCACAGGCGTTTGTTTTGCTTGGCTTCTCCTAATGGCTTTAAAACTGAAATATTCAGGAAGAAATCAAATGGAAGGGAAATGAAAGAAAGAAGAGAAGAAGAGCTCGAGTTCTTTGCCTATGCACATAAATTGTGATACATGTACACATCCCTATAATCATTTTTCTTCTTACTTTTTGACGTAAATGAGATCATGTTAAATATGTCGACATCATGTGTTTGTTGTCTCTAAATAGCAATGTCTCCGAGATCACTCCATGAATTCTGCCACATTTTTTAAAGTGGCTACATGGTATTTCACAGAAAGAATATACTATAACTTATTTTACAAACACACACACACACACACACACACACACACACACACACACAGTATGGTTACTCACTCTTCTATTCTTGGGCATTATGATTGATTCCAATTTTCCTTATTAAAACCTAAGCTTCAATTAACATCTTTTCACACCTATATTTTTAATCTCACTATAGAAATCTCATCACATTAAAACAGTAACAAATTTTACAGAAACTATAATGCACTAATAACTTCTTTGATTTATGGCTTCTCGAAGGCTGCTCAAGCATGAAATAACAAGCAAAATGTCCAATCTTTTCTGATAAAAATGAAAGTATTCCTTTATCTGGTATGATTTGAAGGGCACAAAAAGGCTCACTGACCAAAATTATCCCCTTCACAAACTGACACATGGCCCGAAATTCTCATGCAATTATTTTTCCAAGGATTCTACCTATAAAGGTAATCTGAAAGGTAAATATCTTCCCTGAAAGGGCTTCCATGAATGTATGAGTTCTTATTATTACTGTACCAGGGTGAAGTTCATCAGCCAGTAAAACAGTATTTGAGAACAAGTACTGAGAGATGAAGTTGCCAAGGACAGAGTGAACCACAAATTAGACTTTAGATGAAAGTTTGAGAAATCAAAGAGCAGACATCTGGCAAATTCCTGAGAACGAGGCTCAGCCTGAAGGGCAGGTCTTTTGAAAGAGGGCAACTGGGTGTTGGCATGGGAACTGGGTGTGGCATGGCTGAGGCCTAGAGGAGGCTACAGGGAAGAGCGGTGCCCAAGGAGCATCTCAGGACTTGCTTCAAGCCCGGGTGCACCTGCTTCATGTTTCTCTTCGGGAACGGAGAAAGATGACCAGTGTGAAAACTGAGATGGCACCAAAAGTTGCACTTTGCGTTCACTGGTTAACTATAACTCGTTATTTTTGTAAATGATATTTCTTCTATCTTAACAGTTTTGCTACATAAAAATAAGAAACCGTGAAGTAAAGAAAAACCAAATCTAGTTAACTACAAAACAGAATTACAATCCAGCATGCTTCAGCACTGTTACTTGAATGAAAACCTTACGTTACCAGTTTTGTTGGAGCGATTGTAAGTGCTGTTTAGAAACATTAAGGCTGTGCCAATGTGAATATAATATATAAGAAATTGTGTTAAGTCACAGATAACAAGTACTGTGATATAATTCTGTTGAAGTGTGAAGGTAATACAGGATTTTTAGTTAAACGAAATCATGCCCTTGTCATGTCAATTTTGTGAAGTAACTCTAAATATGTTTAAAAATAAATCCTTCATTAAAAAATAGTTTATTTAAATTTTATGTCTTCTGGTTACAAGGATAATTACATAGAAAAATATCATTCATTAACTATGTTATCTTGTAAAATCCAACACCCTTCAAGGATAAGTTAACCTAGGTAACCAGACTATCACATGTATAGGGCAAATATAAAAGGAACATTTTACTCTAAATTTCATCAGTTGATAAAAAGTGGGCGGTGGGGGGGGCGGGCAGGAATCAGTAAGTAACACAATAACCAAGACATGGGCAAGTGAGAGGCTAGGAAGAAACTGACCTGTGTGTCAGATTATAGGGACTGAAGCACACAGACTGGGGTTAGCAATGACAGACATCTAAAAAACAGAATGAGGTTTAAGCAGGTTAGACTAGGTTCTTCACCATCAAAGTGAGGGAGTCAGGTGTTCTTAGTGGGCTGGTAACAGATTTTGAAAGGAGTTGAACTCATACTACCCTCTTTGTGTGATCCCCTCCCCTTTGGTCCCAGGAGAGGCAAAGTCAGGATATATCCAGAGAACTGGTAAATGGTAAGTGAGGGTGAAGGCCTGGCTGTGCTGATGTTGAGGGTTGAGCCTACAGGCTGAGGGTTTCTGAACCCTTCAAGGATAATACCATCGGCCCCCTTGACTTTTCAGTGATCTTGTAAGTCTCAAAGTTAATTTGAGACTATAATTTGAGACTATCTATAAAGATAGACCTGGCTCTTTCATTTCTCAGACACACTAGGGATTCTGTATGGAAAACGCTGGGTTATATTGAGACTCTTTTGTCTTAAGGAGACTGAGTTTCCCAATTTATTCTTCTGGGTTGAGACCCAGCAAGCCCACGTGGTCTTTCAGAGTATAGCCATTTTACCAATATCCCTACTCTACCAAGGGAATACCCCTAAATCTTGGGGACAGCACCATTTCTAAAGGAGGCTTTATAGAACTTTTCCTCTACCCTCTAATGTGCAGTTTCTTTTATAAGAAATGGATTAAGACCCATGGCAACTGATTTTAAGATTAGTATAAGAGATAAACAGCTCTTATATCCCTCAGGCTATCATGAGGGAGGCTCTCAGTTCCCTCCCAGATTTATATCCTCCCTTATGTCCTTTCCGGTATAGTCTTTAGAATTCAGAAGAGGTTTCCATTAGAACTGCTATCCTGGGGCCATCCTTGCATCAGGAATATGGGGGGTGGGGAGAAATGTTAAGATCCCCCACAGTGCTGAATAGTTTCTTAGCCTTTTAGGTAATCACTAGATGTTTTCTCCATTTCTTTAGTTAGAAAGAAAAAGCTTATTTCAAATTCAGGACATTCAACCATTATTTCCCAATCAAAATCAGATCTGAGTAGGAGTGTTCTTCAGGATTCTCTGGCATTAACAATCTAGAGTCCTGACCAATATCTATTAGTACACACATGGTGGTAAGTGCAGAACTTTCACCGGTGAAGGAGATGTCATAATCGGGGCATGGTGCCTACTGAATTCTACTATGAATGCTTAATGAGAAGAACTTGACCAAAATGACAAGCTGCTTCTTATAAACTTTTGAGAAAATAATTCTTCTTTTTAAATTTTTATTTATTTATTTAGAGAGAATTAGAGAAAGAGAGAGAGAGAGAGTGCAAGGTGCAGAGAGACAGAGGGAGAGAATCCCAAGTAGGCTCCACATGGCCAAGTGCAGAGTCTGACGTGGGGGTGGAAGTCACAAACCTCAAGATCATGACCGGAGTCAAAATCAAGAGTTGGATGCTCAACCAATGGAGACACCCAGGTGTCCCTTGAGAAAATAATTGTCACTAGGTCTAACATTCTTCTCAGCGTTCTGGAGAAGAAGCTGTCTTTAATCCACAAAAGATATCTCATGGCTAACAAGGGAGAGAAAATTTCTCCTCCACTGCACTGGATATGGATAGAGATGTTATGCTTGGCACACTGCCTCCAAGATATGGATAAGGGGAGGTCCAGAATGCAAAGGAGGAACAGGCATTAGTGAGAACTAAGGTATGTTCAGTAATTTTTCAGGAGTTGTGACATTGACCAAGTCATCACGTGGCATGGCTTAACTGGGACTTTCCATATAACCTTGGAGGTATAGTATGAATCTTTCCAAGCCCAGAGGAAAAAGTGAGTCAGAGGAAATTAAAAAAAAAAAAAAAAATTCATGAAACTTTCAACTTTGAACATTATAAAAACTATTTACCTTAAAAAAGATGATATATTGACTTTAGAAATTTTGTAGTTGTTTATTTACTTGTAGCAATGGTTTCAAGTTCTAAAATTTTGGAATCTCTCCACAGCCTGAAAGACTAAAATGACTGTACTCAACATTCATGAATAGGATGGCATCCGTACGCAGTAGAGTTTAGTAAGTCACCATGAGTCATTTCCTTTACCTGTACATGTTTGTACTTAGTCTTTTTTGTTTTTTGCCGCCAGATAGGAAATGCTCAATTAAAATGTGTTGAATGAATAAATGAATGAATGAAATTATTACCCAACAAGTTCAGACTCTATCATCCACTGTAAGATTTCCAAACAAGTTCTGTGCTAGAATAATGAGATCTGACAGATGTTTTAGATTTTTTTCTCAATTTCTATGGACAACTATTAAAATTTTCAAAAATATTCCCCAGGGTGAGAGACTAAATTCCAATTAAAATACAGCCCAATGATGGAAAATATAATTTGTATGTGTAGCAGTAAAATAATTTCTCCTGTGGAGTTGACACTAAGTGGCTTGAAAAGTGGGCAACTACCTGAGTTACTTAACTCCAAACAGCTGCTACAGAAAGGAATGAATAACAACCTTTACTAAAAAGAAGTCCAGAAATATTTCTATCCTATTTTAAAAGTTCTGAAGGTAGCACTAATTTATATTACCAGCATCCCCCCCCCCAAAAAAAAAAAGTGGAGAAAATCATTATTAAGAAGAGAGTTTAGAAGGACTGTAACACCAGACTTTGGAAAGAAGAAAAGAGACAGGAAGGAAGAACAGAGGAACTGATAACACAATCTTGTTATCACCAGGACCCAGGAGCTTTAGAAGGCAGGTCAATAAAAAGTGATTTTAAAAACGTTACCAAAAAAAATATTCCTTGGAAATTGCTAGAGATAAATGTGTCTAGAATAATTCAAGATAAAGATAGCTTGCAGCCAGGCTCACAAGTAAGGGATTCCCACTGGACCTACCTAGCCAAGGAACTTCCCTATGTCAGGAAAGAGGCCCCTGTCTAGCTGAGCAAATTAATGTAAGCTGTATTAGCAATTATTCAATTACCTCCCCCTCTGCTGATACAGACAGAGGGTTTCGAAAATAGCGAAAATTGAAAATTGCATTATCATATAACGTTATTATATATTAAATGGAAGCTGTAACATTATTTCATATTAATGTATCATAGCTGAAGAATTCAAGCACTTTCACATGTATTAATCTATTCACGAATATGCTCTCTTTTTGACTCTATCATTCATTCATTCATTCATTCATTCATTCATTCATTCCACAAACTGAAGCAATATAAGGAGAGACCAATCTAGATTCTGGATAGCACAGTATAAGATTTCCCAGACCAGTGGCAGCAAGATCACCTGAGAATTTGTTAGATATCCAATGTGTAGCCTCCACCTCAGGTTTACTGAGTCAGAAATCCTGGAAGTCAGACCTAGCAATCTTATTTTAGTAAGCTCTCCAGGTAATTCTGAGGCACACTAAAGTTTAAAACCACTGTTACAGATTCCAGAGGGTCTATATTTAATGTTCTCTTTATTCTTTACCATTGTAACTGTTCCTTTGGTAATTTTATTTTCAAAAAAGGAGCAGAATGTAAAAGTTTTGGAGCACTCCAATTAAGAAAATGGGATTCCTTGCTAATCCAGTATTTTATTTTTTTAAGTGTTATTTAAATGTATAGCATTTTCACATAGATTGTTACAAAAAGTTATTTTTACTTGACCTATGTTCACATACTAGGACCAAACATACACGAAAGAACTATCTGTGATAACAGCATGAATCTTAACGCTAGGAAACATAATTTTTTAATGATAGTCTACAACATACAATCTTTCAAAGGTGTATGAATTTTAACATGTCTTGTAATCTACCCTAATGTAGTCCAAATACGATGAGAAACTTCTATATATCTGGCAAAGTTTAACATTTATCTGGCCAACAGCTGCTTGCTATGTAATTGCTTAAAATTAGGAAATTGAAAAGTGGTGTGATAAATCTACTTAAGGCCAAATATTAATTAGGATTAAATAAATATAGTTCCTTAGATCTCTGTGGTATCTAATCTATATAAACATCTTGCAGCGATGACTCATAAATGATTAAACAAAGACCAGACAGATTAGAGGAATTTGCATCATATGCCAGGACTTAATTTTCTACTCAATTTACTTTTACAAATGTTGATGGCATAAAAACATGTCAATAGGACTTAGATTTTAAATCAAGCCTTCTTTCTTATACTTAAACATGAACAAGCAATTACCATGAATGGAAGGAGTAGAAGAGTTATTATAATTTACCGATTCATGCACGTTTGGGGATAAAAGATCATAACTAAAAGCCATAGAAACTCCTCCTTTAATCTACTCTGAAACCACATAAACATATCCCAAACTGGGATGTGTTCTTTCTTTGTTATCTCCATAGAAATTAGAGATGTAATTATTCTGCTAAAAGAAAACAATAGAGGCTGTTCTCTACAGATTAACTGAACTGTTCTCCTTTCAAAAGAGAATGAACTCTAGCATGTCAATAGAGACTCACTTAGAAAATGGTGCACTGGGGTGGGGAATCCTTTGATCTACAGGTCAGCAACACTCACTGGATGTGGAGAAGAATTTGGGCTCCAGGGGTGGGTGACTGTTCTGAAGCACATTTGGAGGGCATATCAAGGCTACAGGTTACCTGCATAATTGTTCCGACTTTTTAAAAAAACTATACTTTCTGGTAAATGATGTAGAAAATGTGACTGAGCTGGCAGTGATTCAGACAATCAACTATGAGAAATTGATTCTCACTGAACTGGGATAATGATCCCAGATTGTGGAGATTGTGAAATGAATGTGAAGTGAGTACAATGTGTCATAGCAGAGAAGAAAATCAAGTTGTGTGGTGCTTTAAGTGCCCTCAGTGGTATCCTGGCCAGGTGAAGTCCGGGTGAAATGCAAATGTACCATGATATGATCATTTTTCTAAGAGAATATTATCTATTTCCACATTGTAATTTATTACCTACCCTTAAGGATAAAGATGACTAATACAGTATTTCTGACCTTATTAGTCAGTAAAGACGTTCACCTGCTACAGTCATGTTGAAACAGGTCCAGATATAGGCCCCTCAGATCCATAACACATTAGACCTTTACAGAGTGAGAAAATACAAAGGGACAGACGTCGTTCTGTGATGGTAAACCAACTTGTTGATCCCCTGGAGAATAAAAGTAATTTAAATAGGTTTATGTTATATTAAATAAACATTTAAGCTCCCTTTTCTCCAACGCAATTACAAAACAAATGCGTTTAGTGTAGATAAGCTAGAAGATACAGAGGAGCAAAGAGATGCAGTAAAAGGCATCTGCAATTCCCCTTTTTAGAAGTGGCCAATCCTAATACATTCCTTAAAATGTGTCTACAGGCAGGGGTGCCTGAGTGGCTCAGTTGGTTGATTTCAGCTCAGGTCATGATCTCACCATCGTGAGACTGAGCCCTGCATCGCACTCTGTACGAGGATGGATGCTGCTTGGGATTCTCTCTCTCCCTTTCTCTCTCTGCCCTGCCTCCACTCATGTGCCCGTTTGTGCATGCACAATTTCTCTCTCTCTCAAAATAAATTAATTAAAAAAAAAAAGACACTTGCATAAAACAAAAAGAGACCATATCAAACACAAGGGCTTGGGAGCCAGCATTTTTTAATATCTACACAAAAACTCAAAAATCTAACAGCTTTATGCCTAGGTTATCAGTCACATCCCTGAAACAAAGCAATCAGATGTGGCAGGGGATTCTCAGGCAAGAGCAGTGGAAGTCAAAACTCAGGCTCAAGTTTCCAGGCTTCTGCTTGATTTGTGATTCCGGGCAAGTAAGTGACTTCATCTCTGTTTTTCCACTTGTAAAATGAAAACACTGTCTTCTCAGCTTTGTTTATTCATGCCATAAACACTTACTGACCACATCCCACACGCCGTGTCCCTGTGTTATGTGTCCCCAAGAGGGGGGAACAGGGATAGTATGTGAAAGTGAGGGATCCTCACTGGCCTGGGGGCAGGAGGAATCAGGAAGGCTTTGCTTTTGGAAGGAATTATGGGGGTTAGTATTCAGGCCAAACAGTGAGGAAGAATTAGAATCAGAGAGCCCTGCTGTTAAAAGGCTAGTATGGCAACAGGCAAAGGATAAGAAAATTATGGGGGATGGATGTATGGGCTGGAACCAGATCGTGAGAGTCACTGTATGCTACACTAAAGAGTCCATCTTTCATTCTGTAGGTGATGGGGAGCAACTAAAGAGATTTAAACAGGAAAGTAGTATCAGCACAGCTGTCCTTTACAAAGATAGCAGTGTGATGGATATACACCTGGTATAAAACAAGTTTCTGAATATTGCAGAATATTTGTCTGACTTTCATATCTTTATTGAGCACTTTGTATGTACCAGGTACCATTCTAAGTGTTTTGTATATATGAACTCATTTAATCACTGATGCCCCCTTTGAGGTGGGTACTATTATTATCTCTTTTTGCAGATGGGAAAACTGAAAAGAAGCAAAGTCTATGGAGTCCAGATTTGAAACCAAGCATTTAGGTAGTCCAACCCCAGAGCTTGTCCCCCATCAGACATACTAGCATAAGAACCCCCACTGAAATGTGCTTCCTTAGAATATGGCCAGGTCCATAATCTTTATGTCACTGAGAACTCCCTGCAAAGTCATGTGACAGTGTTGATTAGTCCTATCTTCTTGAAACTCTCACTTGGATCCTATAAAACCTCCCCTTCCTCATACTTGTCTCTCTCTCTCTCTTTTTTTTTAAACCTTATTTATTTATTTTGAGGGGGGAGGGGCAAACAGAGAGGGAGAGAGAGAATCCCAAGCAGGCCCCACGCTGTCGGCACAGTATGATGTGGGGTTTGATCTCACGAATGAGGAGATCATGACCTGAGGCGAAATCAAGAGTCGGATGCTTAACTCACTGAGTCACCGAGCCACCCCTACTCATATTTGTCTTCTTTTGGTCTCTCTCACTGGTCCCTCTTCTTCAGTTTATTAACTAAAATGTTGATATAATACCCTGCCTCATATTCCTTAATACAAATAAGTCAATAACTAAAAATATAAGTCTTTGTCAGTCAAAATATGGCGCAAATTTTATTACCCAGAATTTTGGACAACCCAAGAATACCAGCTAAATCAGAATTAGTTCTAAGAATTTTGTCTCAACACATCCCTAGTTTTCTGTCCCAAAGGCAGGAAGAATATGCAAGAGTTCTCAATCACCCAGGTTAACAAAGCTGCCCCCTTTACCTAGAATAATCTTTTACCCATGTTGGCTTAGTTCCTACTTATGTTTTATCTCGATTTAAAATACCTTTCTTTGGGAAGCTGTCCTTGAACCCCTGAAGCTATGTAGGAGTCCCTAGACCTTGTGTCACCACAATCTACTACTGGACATTTATCATACTTTGTAATTGTTGCTGTCACCATGCTTGTTGTGATTGCTTTCATTCTTCACTGCATCCCCGGAGCCTGGCACAGGACCGGCTCATGTTGTATACTAATATAAGTATTAGTTAATTAAACTAAATGATCTCAAAACATTCAGGTAGGAGGCAAGAAATCAACCACTTCATATTCTAACACAGATCAACTGAAGCTAAAAGTCTTCTCAAGGATATGGGAGGGTATTATATGCATAAATGTAACTGATCTTCAAGAACAAACTTCTGGGGTTTTGAAAAAGAAAGACTATATGTTACCTATACAAAATTACTATGAGCAGCTTTTCCTTCCTAGGGATGCTCTTAAAACATGAGAGGACAGGAACCACAAGTATAAAAAGCTACATTAGTCATTCCCAGTGTAGAGGTAATCTAGGTTAGCACATGCCAACTTCTGGATTTGCTCTGATGCTCATTCTGGGTGACTCTGCTATTGCTTCCGTTTCCAGGAAGCAGAGGGCTTCAAAGTAAAGCCTTTGCTGTTTTCCAGTTAATTAAGATTTATAGCTGCTTCTCATATACTAGAATTTGCTCTGAACCCACACCACGATGTTTTTGTGTATCCCTATTAGTTGCAAGAAAGATTTGGGTTTGGTTCCCTAAAATTATGTTATGCTATTCCTCCCAGGTGAAATTAATTCTGTGTCCCAATGAGGCTGAAAGAAGTAGGGTAAAAACGACTGACTATTTATTGGGATCTCTGTGCGAAGCTCTACTTTAGGCACGGAGATACAATGAAAAACATAAAGCTTTGCTCTAGTAGAAGCCTCGTTCTCTGTTTCCCCCACCCTTAGTTACTTGGTTACATTATTAGAAAAATATTCACAAACTGTTACTGAAATGAAAGTAGATCACAGAGCAGTATATATAGTAAGAGGTCATACAATGTCAGAAGGGGAAATTAGGAAAGACAAATAGACATTAAAAATAAGAAACAATTCAGGGCACCCGGGTGGTTCAGTCAGTTGGGCGTCCAACTGTTGATTTCGGCTCAGGTCATGATTTCATGGTTCATGGGTTCCAGCCCTGCACTGGGCTCTGACAGTGTGGAACCCACTTGGGATTCTCTCTCTCCCTTTCTACCTCTGCCATTGCCCCACTCGTGCTCACTCTCCCTCAAAATAAATAAATAAACTTAAAAAATAAATAAAAGATAATTCTTACTGAATATCAGGAAGAGACTTCTCCCCCTCCTTTCCTTAGAGCGTTAACTTAAGAAAATATCACCGTAAGAAGTACTTTAGCCTCTCCTTGAAATATACATAAGTTCTTCCAAAAACTTGGTAAGTCTTTGTCAGCTTTATGATCTGGGAATGTCTTTCTCAAAAATCTGGGAGCCGTATTTGATGAAGTGTAAAGGTCCAGGAAGATAACACCTCTATGCTTAATTTCTATGGGAAGGTAGGAGCCTAATTTTGGTGGATTCCTGGTTCCAAGTTGCAAAGCTACCTCCTATCATAGGGATATGAGGTTTGCTTTTCCTCCTGAGACAGCCAATAATAAACTAACACATGTAGTCACTCCAATTACCAGATAAAATCAGGACGAACTACATGTGACCAAACTTGCTATCAAGTCTTTACTTGAAGACTAGTCATTGATTGTGTTGAAAACATGCATGTAATGGGTTGTATCTGCTTGGCTATATAAGGGGATGAGATGCCTTTTTGTTTCTGCAAACTCCTAGTAGACTGTCTTGATGTGTATCACATTCTGGTTTAATGCTTATTCAATAATAAAACTGTTTTCTTTCTCTACTATCTTTATAAAAAGGATTTCTGGGTTGGGAGATTTTGTTTTTAATTATATTTCCCCAATAGAGGACATTAATAGCAGTTATATCTGGAGGATGAAATCCCACCTATCTAAAATATATATTTATTTAAATTAAATTTAAATATTTGTGTATTTATACAAATATATTTATAAATATAAGTATTTTTAAATATATTTGTTATATTTATATTGTGTGTGCGTGTGTGTGTGTGTGTGTAGTTTAGAGAGAGATTGCAAGAGGGGTAGAGAGAGAGAGAGAGAGAGAGAGAGAGAATCTTAAGCAGACTCCATGCTCAGCCATGCTCAGCTCAGCCCAGACCCTGGAATCATGACCTGAGCTGAAATCAAAAGTTGAATGCTCAACCAACTGAGCCACACAGTTGTACTTTAAATATTTATGTATAAGTCAATGTATATTTATATATAAAAATTACACATATATGCTATTTTCTTAATTGATCATGTATTACTTCATAATGAGAAATAAATGCAGTGGTTTTCACTTTGGGGGAAAATACCAAATTGGCACTTAGGATACTCATTAAGGTAATGGCGCAGATTTCTACACTTCATAGATCTCATCATGGGGGGAAACTGATCAGAAAGGCATCTAGAGTCAAATCACACTTGGTGTCCTCAGCCTGGGTAAGGTCTCCTCTTTATCCCATTTGTCAAAAAAAGTTATTCTGTTAAATTAGAGAACCCAACAGCATCCCCTAAGGGAATAAAGTTTAGCCCGTATAGACAAGATTCTGATTTTAAGTCCAAAGTTGCCGCTCCTTGTCTAGACCACCAAACACCACCCTGGCCATGGTGGCTGCTTGACTGAACTGGATGCCTGGTCTACCACACTGCCTGCCTTGGAACCCCTGGGGTTTTCCTCTTCTCATTTCTTGCTCTTTGTGAAGGAGCCCTGCAATGGAGTTGCATGGGCTCTTTGTTTCCAGCCTGCAGGCATTTAAGAAGCAGGGAGGCTCTGGGTAGGGAGTGGCCCAGCAAAGCAGCTAGGAGCATCACAGGGAACCCGGAACCTGCTGTCACTGATACTGCTCTGCACCCAGCTTCTGCTGCCAGGTTTCTTTTCAGTCACAATTGCTTCTCAGGGGCTCCCTATTGCCTCTCTTTAGGTTCTGGCTTCCATTTGGCCCACCTTCCCTAGGTTATCAGACACTGTTTTGAACCCTAACTCTAAATTGGTTTCAAGTTCCCTTCCCTTTTCATGGAATCTTAGGCTTATACAGTTTGAGGAATGAATCTGAATAGCTGTTAAAAGTGTCTCAGAATTGGGGTGCCAGGGTGGCTCAGTCGGTTGAGCATCCAGCTCTGGCTCAGGTCATGATCTCACAGTTCATGGGTTCAAGTCCCGTGTCAGGCTTTGCCCTGACAGCTCAGAGCCTGGAGCCTGCTTTGGATTCTGTGTCTCCCTCTCTCTGCCCTTTTTCCCACTTGTGCTTTCTGTCTCTCTCAAAAATAAATAAACATTTAAGAAAAAAAATGTCCCAGAATATTCTGTAACAGTTAAGAAGTTCTTTGCACAGTCTACAACACTTTGCAGGCTGGTGTGTCAGAGGCCACAAAGGACCTCTAAAATTCTCTGCATTTCAGCCAGGAAAAGTCCCAGCCCTGGCCTCGTTCCGGGGTCTCTTACTTGAACAAAACACAGTGCATGGTTAAAGCAGAAACTTGGTATTCATAGGTAGCAGGAAAGAGAGACAGCCATACAGATACATATATATATTCAATGGAAAAGGAAATAAAATCAGTGAGTTCTAAACATATCTGAATAGATTTCAAAATAATTTCTGTAATTCTGTGCTTCAGTCATAAAGATATAGTTCATTTAATATAAAATCCTTCTGAGTATAAGAAATGAGTCATTTACATATTTTTTATCTTTTTGTTCTTTGAAAATCCTTGGTTTAAACAGTTGGAATTACCACAGACAAAAAAATAGGAAACTAAGTAAGTCTTGCACTTTGCCTTTACTGATTCATAAAATAGGAGGATGACATAGGTCAAGTTAAAATACTTGTAATGGTATTTTGCCTGAAAGTTGAAAACATTTAAGTGAACTTTGTGTGATAGCACAAACTATAGCTTAATCTCAGATTTTTTTTAATAACCATGTAATACTCTCTCTCTTTTTAAAATATTTTTTAAGTTTTTTTTTTTTTCAGAGAGAGAGAGAGTATGAGCAGGAGTGGGGCAGAGAGAGAGGGGGAGAGAGAAAATCCCACACAGACTCCATGCTGTCAGTGCAGAGCGCGATGCAGGGCTCGAACCCATGAACCGTGAGATCATGACCTGAGCCAAAACCAAGAGTCAGATGCTTAACAGACTGAGCCACCCAGGCACCCCAATACTCTCTTTCAAGACTCTAGATACTGTCAGCAGGGAGCAGTTAATTGTCTGCACCACAGAATCTATGCAATTTCAACTGCAGTCACCAGGGAATACTCATTAGTATATGGCTGTACTATTAGATAAATTTAGCAATGATTATTTCATTGTGACACTATTCTGCATCCATGTCTATTTTTTCTATTGTATACTAAGTGATAGTTGCATATAAATTAATTCTGAATTTTAGATCATTTAACTGAACCCTATTCATTTTTTGGAGTGAGGAATACTCTACTTACACATTTAGTATAGGGAAAGTTTGCCTAGCATATAAATCTTAAACTTTTAAAAATATGCAGATGATAGGAAACACCTGTCTGTAACACACATTCAAGCCAATCAACTCCGAAATCCTCTTGTGACATTATCAGATACACCCAGACTTGTTCAATCTGTTTAGGTTCAAGTTAAGACACTGTCAAATCATCATCACTTGGATTTGTAGTATACTTGCTCAGAGAGATTTCCTATGACAATGGGAAACATGTATTCGATCTATGTACAATTAAGCATGACATTATTAAAAACTTTTTACTGGTAAGAAAACTGAAATACAGAGCAGTGAAGCAGCCTGGCCTGTCTACCTGTCAGTGATGTCCAGAAAGCCTGATGCTACGGTTGGCTGTCTGTGACACCCTCTGCCTCAACTCAGCCAAGTGGAGACCCTATATTCTGACTGTTGAAAACACAAGACTGTGGTTCTTGTCCAGACACCCTGCCCTTCTTAGCTAAAACTAAAATAAGTTGAAGACATTGATTTCAACAAAGTTATATAAAAAAAAAAAAAAAAAGCACAATCCAAACAGTACACACTAAGATGTGAAAGTCTCCTGGCTCCTATGGCCTTCCGTAGTCCCATTCCTCAAGGGTCACCATGGATGTGTCTCTTTCCAGACCTTCTATTCGTGTATAAACATATAATTTTTTATAGAAATGCTATAATGCTATGCATGGAGTTCTGGAACTTGCTTTTTCATTCCTAAGTTGGAAATGAGACATGAACAGTCTGTTTAATATAAGAAGTGATGAAACAAAAAAGAAAATATAGTATGTTAAAAAGATATTTCAGATTCTAGAAGTAAAGAACGGCCTGGACGAGCCAGAAATCAGCCGCTACTCTACACGGATTCAAACTTCCCTTCAGGTTACATTTGGCCTACTTTCGTCTAGGTTAAGAGAAGAAAATGCTAAAACCCTACTATGTCTAAAAATAAATGCCAAACATCTAACCACATTATACACCACCTTATATTATGGCTCTTTTGTTTTCCATAAGTAGTATCTTCTAGTCTACATATTTCTTGGAATGGAAATGCTATTTAGACAGAATATTATATTTAAGGAAACAACAAATTCAGTGTTTAAAGCCTCTTTCACTGTGGTGTATTCAGCCAAGTGTCTAATAGTGACTCTTGTGTGGCCTTTCTTGCTTTTATCCAATGCAACTCTTCAGCTAAAGCTTTAAAGGTGTCTAGGTTTAAGAACACTTGAGATCTATCAATATAAAATTTTCAATTTCAAGTTTCTTTAAAGTATGATAAAAGGAAACAACAGAATATTCTTTAAAGTCCAGGAAATAAAGATTATATTTCAATTGTGACTACTTCTAAGAATGAAATCCATCCATTTCTGGTGATCTTACTGCTTCAAGTTGCAAAGGTCTAAGAACACAAACAGAAGGAAAATGTGTTTTCTTTGAGAGTAGCTGACACACAATATTTCCTTAGTCAGGTGTATAACATAGTGATCCCACAACTGTATACATTACGCTATGCTCACCGCAAGTGTGTAGCTACCATCTGTCACCATGTAACGCTATTACAAATTGTTGATTGTATTCCCCACGCTGCATCCTTCAGCCCTGTGACTTATTCATCCATAACTGGAAGCCTGTTTCTCCCACTCCCCTTCCCCATTTTGCCCATCCTCCTACCCCTCTCCTCTCTGGCAACCATTAGTTTGTTCACAAACAGAAGCAAAATCTTAACATCTCATGTAATTGAGGGCTGTGTGTTCATGATATCAAAAGAAAAAAGAAAACCAAATGACTCATTTATTTTCACTGAACTCTCTTTTTTTTTTAGGCATTGTCATAGAAAACTTGAGATTAATAGAAAAAAGGAAATTCATTTTCTGAAATCCTTAAATACAGCCACTATGGAAAGAAGAAGATTTTAGTGCTGACATTCCCAGATTTACCATTCACTCTTTTATAGCACAGTGGCAAACAAACCTTGCTCACCTTCTTATAATAACTTTAAAAATGGGATTGTCGGCTGTATTTACCAACCCTGTCATTTCCCAGCATAATTATAGCATACATCCTGAATGGAAAAGTTGTTTTTAATCTATGTAAAAAAAACACAACTGCAAGAGGACTACCTTCTCCTCCCCTCCCACCCTCTATTTCTCTACCCATCTGATAGCCAACAGGGATTTGTATTGTGTCTTCACATAACTGTGTAATCCTTCATAAACAACCTTAGCTGTAATGATTCCATTTTGATAATGTTTGATACTTGCCGTATGGCAATTTTTAAATGGCTTACAGTAAAGCTAGGCACTCTCTTACTGGCATGTTACAATTTTCTTAGTAATTTTTACTAATAGAATTCTATATGTACAAATGTTCAAGGGCAAGTCCTTCCTTCTGAGATTGCACCTAACCTGACAAATTTAAGTGACAAAACAGATGGAACAGAAACATATAAGCTGTTATGAACAAAACTAGGACCAAAATGTAGTCAGAACCAATTTACCCAGGCCATTCATAAGATTAGTTAAATTTAAGAATCTTAAAACTAACTTATACTGAAATTTTACACAGTATGGTTTTTCAGATTCCAGGTAGAATAATAAGGATAGAAAGGGAAAACACTACCAAGTTTTAACTACTTGTATTTAAAATAAAAAGACATAATAAACTTTACAGTGAAAAATCGACGTTTTAAATACTTGGCTTCAGTGTGCTCTACTTGGGAGAGACATGTTCTTTTGGATAATGGCTTTCATTTGTTTTTGTTTTCGTTGTGACACCCCAAGAATTCATAGAGCATAATTAATCCACACTCAGTTTGAGCTAAGCAGTTGTAAAATGTCCTCATCTACAGCTCTTTCTAGTCTCTTTCTAGGATCTTCAAATATTCTAGGAACAGATAATTTTTCAAACCAATGAGAAGCACCAATGCAAGTAGAGCAATCCATTCTTTAAAACTCTAATTAAAGTTTATACCCTCACCTCAACTCTGGAATATCCCCTCTTGAGACCTACCATCCTCCTCCATTCTCCACCACCCCCCAAGCAAATAACACTACTTAAGGAGTCCACCTGTTCGATCCTTTAGGAGCTAAAGCCAACAGGACTTAAGTTATAGGTAGGAGAATGACCTTGATTATAAATCAAAAAATTGTGCATTGTTTATGCATAGACCCATCAATGAAATCCTTCCGGCTCTATAAGCACCATGTCTATACACAATTAGCCTGTTAAAATGAAGCGCTTCCTCCTGAGGTAATAGGACGTGCCCAGTAAGATCTGCCTAAACCCACTGGTAAAACTGCTGTCTTCTTTTGACCTGGTGAGGCACATCCAGCTGCTCAAAGACCCTGGGCTGCTGAAAAATGCCCACCATTACCACTCTATACAGAGGCCCTTGCCTGGGTGAGAACTGTAACCCCCTTGCTTTCCAGGCTGTCGGTCCTCCATTTTCTAATTCCAGGTTTGGGGAGAATGGAGATGCCCAGATAGTGACCCCAGCAAATAATTTCCAAGAGAACCAGAGAGCTGCCCATTGTGATGCCCTCTTCCATGGCTATGGAAGTACCCCAAGCATTTATAATCTTAACTAACATGTTTTGTATAATAGAAGGGGGGAAAAATCAGTTGTAACTTTTATAAAGTACTAGGATTTTGATTTTGTAGAAAAAGAAATACAAAATGGGTTACAGGTGTCAGATACAAGGTTACAAAGTGTATATAATGTGAATATATATTATATTTACATAACTGTTATTTATATTATATATAAAAATATGTGAAATTTACCACTTCAGGGGTAATTAAACAGAACAAATTAAAACAAAGTGTCATTTTTAACCTATCAAATAGTGAAGATTTTCAAAATGACAATCATTAAATCCTGGGTAATATTAGTACGGTTATCACTTACTTACACTACAAATAGTGTAATCTTTCTGAAATGCAATTAAACCATAGTATGAAGAGTGTTGACAGCATTTATTTTTTTCTGCTTAGTAATTGCCTATCAAGAATTCTCTAATAAAGAAATAATAAAAAGAAAATGTATGAAAAGTACAAATGATACAAACTATCCATCTATTCATCCATTTGTCATTGTTTATAAGTAGCTTAAATATCCAAAAATAATAGATCGTCAAAAATATAACATTTATATATAATGGAATGTTAGGTATACATTAAGTACCATGATCATTAGGAATCATCACTGAAATGAAGAAATGTTCAAAAATAATTTCTAGAGTACATTGGATGTATAATTCTAGGTATAAAATACACAAAAATAATATAATAAAAACTGGTCTGAAAGGAATGTACCTTTTTTTTTTTAAGTGAATATCCCTGGAGTGAATAAAGACTGATTTTTATATTCTTTTTTTGGTGCTTTAATGTATTTGCTAAATTTTCCACAGTGAAAGCAGGAATAAAAAAAGAAAAGAAATGCATGCCTATCTAGTAAATCCATTGTGCTGCTGCCCTTCATCTATAAAATAATGTCCAAGTTGGCCAGGCTCACATTAAAGTCCTTGTAATGCTATCACATCTTATCACCCAATCGTATTTCTAAAGATTGTGCAATTTGAACACCCAGTTCTGTCTCAAATGGTCACCAGGCTTGTCATGGGCCATCTAGATTCTACTCAGGCTCTTGTCATCAGGCCTAGAACTTCTCTCCTCTAGAGTTTCTGGTCATAACTCATGATTGTAACCATTTAAAGCCAACTTCAGATATTCATGATGCTCTAAACCAAGCCTGGCAATCATACAAAATTCATGTTAGACCCTGATTCCAATTCATTCAGCACAATAATTTAGAAGGAAGCCCCTTCTGAGAGCAAGAATCCCATCAATATTTATTAAATGAATGAAAACAATCACTACTGTAATCATAATAGCAATGGCAACTAACATTTATTGAGAGCTTTGTATTTATAAAGAGGCACTGTGTCAACTTCATTGATTTTATTTAATGCTCTGAACAATCCTCCATTTCACAGATGAAAAAAACTGAGCCTCAGGTAGGTTATGTATGTTTCCCAAGGAAGTATATAACTGGTGTTGACTTGGGATTCAAATCCAGCTGTGTCTGATACCAATATGCTCTACGCTACCAAATTTTCTACCGGAAGGTCTACCAGAAATCATTTTGCCTATGATACACTTTTATTAATTAATCCATGAAGCTAAGTAAAAATGATGTGTTGAATTACAAAGTTTTCTTTTACATATGAAAACAGATACAAAAACAACAGAATTTTCTGTTGAATCTCATTACATAATGAAATGTTTACCTGTATAGGACCAGCCAATCTCTTCAACAAGTTTCCTTTGTTGTCTGTAGTATCCATAAGCCCAATCTACAACCAAGAAAAATCAGTTGATCAATGTGTAGAAAAATATGTGGTCCAAATGAAAATATATCAGATGCCCAAATCTTTTATCCCATAGATGGTCCTCAATTAATCCTTCCCATGGCACCTTTCCAATGATTCCTCTCAATTCTGACCTCCATAATTATAGTCTCTGTTGTTCCTGTTCTAGTAGTTAGTATAAATTTTAGGGGGCACATTTAAAAAATGCCGAAGTTCAGGCAGCAACAAAGCAAACATTCTGGGTAAAGCAGGAGCAACCTAGAGGTGTTCATCCCAAAGAAAGATGGATCAGAAAGAATAGTTTGTCCTATCTCCAAATTTTTCTTACTATTCCCTTAGTCTAATATCTGAGATCCTGTTGATTAGAGATACTTTCAGGTTTACAAACCAAGTCTGGTCCATCAATGCATCTGGGAGACCCAGAGGTTATCATGTTTTCAAAATTTGCTTCCTTTCTGCCGAAAAATGAAATCAGCTGCCTTGAGTAAATGAGAATTTAAATGTATGTATGTTGGCTGGAAAAAAGGCTGTGTTTGACCCTGTCCATGACTTCGTCTTTTGGAAAAACCTAGATGCCCAAGTGAGGTAATACAGTAGGAAGTTTAGGCATCATAAAAGTGGATGCCTCATGACTCAGAGAGAGTAATTATAGATCAAGAACATGTGGCAAGAGGTATAGAAAAGAAAATGGGTGGAAGCCAAGGTGTCACTCTGCATAATTCATAATTTTGCCAGGAGTCATGCTTGCACTCAAAAAAAAATATATATGCTATATATATATGCACACATACCATACATATAGATATGCTATAATCTTTCTCACCATTTGGGAAAAGAACCCTATTTCTTCTTTTTCTTGCTACACAGTTGTTTTCTCTTTATTAACAATTCTCAATTTCAGGAATGCAAATATCTAAGGGCACTGAAGAAATTATTTTCCTCTTGTCCATGTTATATACTCTCTGATTAATACACCATGGTAATTAATAACTACTTAGACTAGTTCATAAAAGGTAAAAATCAGGTTTGCTATCAGAAATACATATTCTGAATCTATAGATTATTCAAAACCCAAACTTACTTTTAAGAAATAAGGGTTTTGTATTTGTTTTAAAACTTTTATTGTTCATAAACATAGGTAAATATTCTATTGGCCACATAGCACATTTCAGCACATATTTATTTTTATAGCAGCTATACTGAAGTATAACTTATACATCACACAATGCACCCATTGTATACAATTTTGTGGTTTTCAGTATATTCAGAGTTGTGCAACCATCACCACGATTTTAGAACATCTTCATCATCCCCATTAGAACCTCTAAAACCTTCGGCTGACACCCCCAATTCCACCCTCGTATCCCACAGGTCTAGGCAACCACTATCTGTTTCTATGGATTTAGATATTCTAGACATTTCATATAAACAAAACCACACAATACAGCCTTTTGTGACTGGTTTCTTTTTGTGTGTTTGTTTGTTTGTTTATTTATTTGAGACGGAGGAGGGGAAGGGGGCGGAGAGAGAGAGAGGCGGCAGGGCGGGGGCAGGGGGTGGTCATGGAATGCCAACCAGGCTCCACACTCAGCACAGAGAGAGCCCAATGCGGGGCTCATTCCAGGAACCTGGGATCACGCATGACCTGAGCCGCAATCAAGAGTCGGTGGCTCAACAGACAGAACCACCCAGGCACCCTGTGACTAGCTTCTTAAATTTAGCATAATTAATGTTTTCAAGGTTCATCCGTGTTGTAGCATTTATCAGTACTTCATTCTTTCTTATTGCCTAATAGTACTCCATTGTGTGGTGACCCAGATGGCCTTAAAGTTCCCTTCAGCTTGATTAAACTTTGGACAGGCTTCTTCCTGACTCTAGGCCCTGATCCTATTTTTCTTAGAGCATTTAGTTTAGAAACCTTTGTAACTGTAAATTCCTTCTCTGCCCCTTTGAGATGTAAATCTTTTTTTAATAGCCACATGCCAATTTTATAACCAAGAATGTACTACTCAAGGACATGGAACCATCTCTTTTGTTTTTTTTTTTTGTTTTTTTTTTTTTTTTATTTAGTTTTGAAAGAAAAGTGAAGGAGGGGCAGAGAGAGAGAGAGAGAGAGAGAGAGAGAGAGAGAGGTGAGAGAGGATCCCAAACTGGCTCTGCACTGTTAGGGCAGAGATCCATCTCATGAACCGTGAGATCATGACCTGAGCCAAAATCAAGATGCTAACCAACTGAGCCACAAAGGCGCCCTGGGAACCATCTCTCTGAAAGGAAATAGGGCCTTATCACCCAGTTTCTATGAAAGGGTAGGAGCTTAACTTTGGTGAGGTGCCTTGCTCCAAGGTGCAAAAACTACCTCCTGTCATGAAGATATGAGTTTATTTTTCCTTTGGATAAAGCCAGCTGGCAAGCAAAATGGCTTACGGCTTCCTGCTAATATCCTGCTCTGCTGTTCCACTGGGGGCTCAACATCAGCCATTAAAAAACCTTTTCCCTTCTATTTCATAAAGTTGGGTTCTGACTTGGTTCTGGCTTCTCTCTCCACTGCAAGAGCCTTGACTAAAGTCTCCCTTGCTTGTTTAACTTTGTCCTGTAAAATTTTTGTTTTGACAATGGATATACCCCATTTTATTTATCCATTCATCAACTGAAGGATACTTGGGTTGTTTATTCTTTTGGGCCATTATAAATAGAAGTATTAATATTCATGCATATGTTTGTTTTACCACTTAAAAAGTAAATATTAGGTTCATAATTTATTTTTCAAATACAGTTGTCCAATAAAATTGTAGTCATTTAAGGTTAAGTTCTGAGAACAAGTGTTTCTTCATGATCAAGGAATATATACAGTTAGATGTTAGAATGGGCCTCAGAGGTCATTTGACTGAGACTTTAACAGTTTACAAAAGAAATAATAATTCCTGGAGATAAAGTACTTTATTCACAAAAAAAATGTAAATGATTTGCACAGGTGGTAAGTGGCAAAAATGGAAACAATAATGCATGGCTCCTGTCTCCTACTCCAGAAACTTCCCCAATATCAAGAGTCCCAAACAATCTTGAGTTATTGGTTACTCTCTTAAGGTGTTTTGCCCGAGAAAGACCCCTATAGAATGTATGCTTTCAAGAGGAACAGAATAAAACAGTAGTCTAGAAATTAACCTGAAGAAATTATTTGGATGAATAAATTATAGAGAATTGATTATACCAGATTTGACCTGGCAATCAGTTAAATTTTTTCCTCTGAAATTTTACACTGGCCATAAGGGAAAGATGTATTGTCATTTATTACATGTTTCAAATATAAATATTTTAAAAATAAGACATTTTTGACATATAAATGCATTTTTAAGATTTCAAAAAATCAAAACCTACATTTAACAAGTAATCCATTGAAATAAATAAAACAGTAAGTGTTTGTTTTAATGATTCAGTCTAAAAGATGACAGCAAAATATCAGCAGATTTTAGCTTTCCTTGTAGGGCTTTATCACTACACAATGAGCATTTGTCCTTCGTTTTTAATTACTTACATTAAGAAAGCTTTATTCAATACAGGATTCCCAGGTGTTGGTAGCTCTCTTCAGTTTCTTTATGTATTGTTCCCCTAATTGTTACTTCAAACAATCCGTTACACATTCATATGCTAATTACATAGTCCTTGGGCATGAGAGAGTACCCCACTTTTAAAATTCTGCTTAGAGGTCTGATAGATGAGATGTGATAGCTTCAATGAACAAGAAAAAAGAAGCTAGGTTCACTTTTTTGTTGTTGTATTATATACTTTGAAGACCAGTAAATCCTATATGAAATGAATCTATCAAAATGCTTACACATTTTTAAATAAATTAAAATCATGAAATATGGAATGTTTTTTTATATTTATGTGAATTTCAGTTTCTTTCATTTTTACATTTTGTTTCTTTCAATTTAAAAGTATTTGCCAGGTCTGTATTGGCATGAGTGTTTTGTAGTGAAAAAAACTAAGAAAGAAATTTCAGGAATGAATTGTACGTGCAATATAGAAGAAAATATATATTACTAAATTTTTAAGGCTACTCTATTTGTTCTGAAAAAATATTCTTCATAAAGTGGGCTTTTACCCTGATACCAAAATTAGGAGATATTTCAGGCAACCTGAAATGTTTGTTTCAACATATTCCATCTTTACCTATGTTGAGCACCAAAGGATATGTAAATATGTAAACGTGTGTGTGTGTGTGTGTGTGTGTGTGTGCCCTTTATTTTTCCTTACATTCAGATGATGAAAATCAAAGTCTACCAGATGGAAGATATAGATTAACTTAGCATTTTGTTGTTTTTGTTCAAGTTTATTTTTTTTAAACAAGAACAAAAAATCTGGGTGTTCATTTCCTACTAAAAATATTATAAATATTTTAAGTTATAAAAAGCCTCTGAGTTTGCCCTTACCCTAAAGAAAGTCTCTGCTTCATGTTGATTAATAATTTCACCTGCATCCTACTATATAATCTAGCAGCAGCACTCTGACCACACACACACACACACACACACACACACACACACACACACTTTAATGCTATAAAGTGGCCAAACATATGACAGGGAGAAGAAATAGACTGGTTCTCTGAAAAAGAAGATTCAGGTAGAAAATAATCACAGATAATGTTTGAAGACTAGGATTCTAAAACCAGGTTTCTCAAAGCAGACTTTCCCAGCGTAAATGATACTTGCATATTTCACCAAAGAACTTCAGCAGAGGAGAAAAGGGAGTTAGCTGATGACAGAAATCTGGAAAGGCAGAGAAGAAGGAACAGAATTAGAGATGAATTTTTAAAGCCCTTGAGTATCACCTTGGCAATGAAAGACTTGGGGAAAAAGATCAGAAATGTTCCAAGTGGAGGAAAAACATGTGCACTAAGAAGTGGCAAATTGTGGTACCAAAGGTTTGAAATGCCACTTGGGCTCTCCTGTGACCTGCATATAGGACACTGGGGACTTATTCTTGGTGACAGCTCACCATGATACAAGGCTCACATCAATTTTCACACTTTTTGTTCTCATCCCACTATCTCCTCTTACCTCGATTTCTTTTGCAAAATGAAAGGAGATGGTCTGTTGAATTGATCAAAAAGTATTGCATATATTTAGTATATTTTTTAAATGTTAAAGAAGAATATTAAATAAGTAGATAAATGAATTGAAGTGAAAGAGGTTGGGGGTAGGCAGGTGAAGAAAGGTAAGTAGCTGGTGGCCACTTGCAGAAGGACTTGGAAACCCCTAGGGACAACCTAGTGTCGTCAGAGCAGTAATCATCCACTACACCCTTTGGCTGTCAGACACGCAGAAGACTGAAGTGGCAGGGGGAAAACAAGTTGATAGTTATAGCAGTCATAACCATTTCTTATTGAAAATAAAGTAATAAAAGACCTCTCTCAGAGAACAAACAAATTAAATCAGCAATATGAGTTCTTGTAAGCAGAGAATCAGCTTTTGACTGAAGAACACCTGTGAGCACATCACCTGGCTATGGAAAGTCCTTTATTTGTGCCGATGCTCTATTGCAAATGGCTTCTTCGGGTTGATAAGGAAGCGGAGTTTACGACCCAAGTGATCTCACCCAAAACCTTGTTTAGCTAGCTAAGGCAAAGTTTCCAGGTAGAATTCAATCTGCCCACGAGTATAATATACAGCCTATAAGACCACACATGGCAGACTTTTTTTCTATGGAAATTCCCATCATTGTATGG